>NC_072478.1:15998564-16306671 GCF_027574615.1 Eptesicus fuscus
TGCCTTAAGCGGGTGGGCCTGGCCAGGGTGTGTAGAAAGCTTTGTTTCCCCTGTTGCCGGCGGCAACCCTGGCCTGCTCTCTCAAGCTCCATTCTGCCGCCATTTGTTTGAATTTGTTTACCTTCTATAATTGAAACTTTGTAGCTTGAGTGGAGGCTTAGGCCTGCAACGGCTGGCAGAAAGCTTGGCTTCCTCTGTTACCTAGGAAACCTTGCTCTCTGTGACTGTAGCCATCTTGGTTTGGGTTAATTTGCATACTCGCTCTGATTGGGTGATGGGCGTGGCTTGTGGGTGTGTCGGAGGTATGGTCAATTTGCATATTTGTCTATTATTATATAGGACTAGAGGCCTGGTGCATGAATTCATTCACAGGTGGGGTCCTTCAGCCTGGCCAGCAATCTGGGCCGATTGGGGCCATCTTGCCCAGTCCCAATTGGGGTCGATGGGGGCCGGCCAGCTGGGGAGGGGCCACGGGAGGTTGGCTGGCTGGGGAGGGACCACAGGAGCAAGAGGGCTCCAGGTCGTGTCTGGCCCATCTCATCCAATCCTGATTGGCCAGACCCCAGCAGCAAGCTAACCTACAGGCCGGATCATCTGCCCCCTGTTGGTCAGTGTGCATCATAGCAACTGGTTGAGCAGTTGACCATACAGTCCACTGATGGGTCAGACACTTAGCATATTAGGCTTTTATATTTATAGATGCCCAGAACAGACAAATCCTTAAACAGAAAGCACATTAGTGGTTATCAGAGGTGGGAGGAAATGGGGAGTGACTGCTAATGGGATCAAAGGTCTCTCTTTTTTTGTTTTTTCAGATAATGGAAAAGTTCTAGAACTAGAAAGAGGTACTGGTTGTACAACATTGTGAATATTTAATACCACTGAATTGTGAACATTAAATGGCTAATTTTGTGTCTTTTACATAAAAATACCTGGAAAGAACTCCCCAGGAAAATGGAGGCTGGTCAAAGTTTGTGAGGAAGTCTGTGTTGAGGGCCAAGTAAGAAAAGACAGTGCGCCCTGACCGGTTTGGCTCAGTGGATAGAGCGTCGGCCTGCAGAATGAAGGGTCCCAGGTTCGATTCGGGTCAAGGGCATGTACCTTGGTTGCGGCACATCCCCAGTGGGGGGTGTGCAGGAGGTAGCTGGTCGATGTTTCTCTCTCATCGATGTTTCTAACTCTATCCCTCTCCCTTCCTCTCTGTAAAAAAATCAATAAAAAATATATATTTTTTAAAAGACAGTGCTTCAGGAGGCCTTGCCTGGGATGTCTCAGGGTTTCCCTCCCCTCAAGGCAGGGCTGGACCAGTGGAACATCATTAGCAGAGGGGAAGATTCAGGTTTCCACCAGGTCCTCCAGTCCAGTATGGGCTCTGCATCCTTGCACCTGGTCGGTTAACCGAAGTCCCTAGAGCCCTGCTGGCTGGGTAGGGCAAGGCAAAAGCTTGTTGGGTAGCGCAGAAGGGCAGAAGGCAGGACAAGGACACAGTGAATGATAGCTACTGCAAGTGATTTTACTTTGAATACAAAGAAAAAGAAATCCACAAACAAGAAGCTATATTGTATAGTTAAGTCTTTTAAACAATGTTTTGCATTTATAAATTTGTTTTCCTGATTAAAAGCACCAGTGAAGTTACAGGCTGCTAAAACCATATTACAAACCCGTTAAAAAGATATTATGCCAAACATACTTATTAAAAACCCTTTAACAAAACAAACAATGCAACCACAAGCATATCCACTGTGCCAGGCAGCCCTTACCCAATTGTGCTCAGTCAGTGGGATAGGGAGTATTTACCCTAGGGAGAGGACTCTCACCATGCCTGTGGCCACCTGCAGGAGGCAGCTGTTTTCGAGGGAACCTGGGGGCACCTCCAGGACCAGTAGGCCCAGGGCACTTCTATTAACAGGAGGAGGTGAGGAGAGCACATGAGGGTCTGACCAATTTTCAGCAACTGACCTGCCAACAAAATCCTTATGCTATTACTGTGTGCCCTGTAAGTTGAAGAGTTTGGAATTTTTGTGTTTTTTTCCCCCCAAACATTTAGCTATATGCAACATCTCTCTGGTGTCTTATATTCTTATGATTGAGAAACTGTGAGACACCCAATGTGGACTCACAGAAAGGTATGTATGACAGCTTGATGTAATTGGTAGATGCTGCATTAGAGGGAGGTTCAAAACCATACACACAGTTTGGTTCCCATAAAGCTAAGTGGAATATTAAATGTTGAGTACTGAATTTTTCATTGTAAACTTAAGAACTTATCCTTAACTTTACACACATAGATAACAGAGTGGTCACTAAAAGCACTTTAACATCAGAACAGACATTAAGTTTTGAGGTTCTTATTTAAATTGTTCTACATACAAAATGCCCTAGAAGCAAAGAAAGGCTTAAATAAATACACAGAGACAAACATGTGCAACAATTGAACTAATGTAGATACGGAGAAGTTAGACAGTGTGGGATCCAGGCTGGTAGGCGCAGCTTATGGCGAGATGGGGGCTCCATCCCTAGAGTGGAGGGGAAGGCCCCTGATAGAGGAGGAAGACAGAATGGGGACAGCTTATGACTGGGCTTACACCCTCCTCCACAGGCCTCATGCGCTCAGGGGTGTCAGCAGAGGGAGTAGCCCTGAACACCCAGGTTCTCCTGGGGAACACAGGGATGGTAGGTCCTCTTGGGACAAGCCCTGGAAAGCCGGCCCCTCTAACTGGTGACTCACTTGCATGCCTGTCATTGGCCCCCAAGTGGGCAGCAGGGCCCTGTCACAGGCCTGGTGAGGGCAGTGGCCCAGTGCAGGGTGATCTGCTGACAGTCCTGCTTGTGGCTAAGGCACACCCAGGCTCAAGGCCCAAGTAGCTACCTGAGTAATCCCATATCCTAACGTTCCTTCCATCACAGACAGAGGCTTCGAGAAGCAGCCTTCACAGTGCAAGGGTAATGAGACACAAACCAACAAGCCACCCTGACCAGCAAGACCACTCACCACCCCTCAGTGGGGAGCTGCTCCCAGGTGCCAGAAGTTGGAGAGGGCGACTGCCTTGACTGCCCCCAATCCCACCATCACCACTGAGGCACCTCCTAGAGTATCCAAGAGGAGCACAGAATCAAGCACACTGTCTGGGCCACGTAGAATTTCCTGGGGGGGGGTCCAGCTTGGGAAGAGGTTTCAACGCTGTCCCGAGACCCACGGTAGGTAGTCCTCCTCCCTCCCAAGGGCCAGGTTGGCTGGGCTCCAGACATCTGCAAATTTCCTCTGCAGAGGAGGCCACAGAGCTGCCTTCGTTCAGCACCCTGAGTTGGACTGAGGAGGGTCCTCTACCCTTTCCACAATACAGACACTGATGGGGGAAGGCAGTTGGTGCAAACACAGGAGTCTCAGCTCCAGCTCTGAGAATCAACACACATGCACGTGCACGCATGTGCGCACGCACACACACAACCTGTATCTACTGCACATGCACACACACACTTGTCTACAGTATGCACACACATGCACACCCATGTTTACAGCATGTGCACCCCCATGGCCAGACAGTGATCCAGTCAAGGTACAGATGTTTGGAAGGCGAGTTCATGGGTGCCCTGACCAGAGGCACTAGTTGTCAGGATGGACACTGGAGCGAAAGGCAAGCTGGGAAAAGTGTTGTAGCAGGACATGCATTTTTGTCCCTGATGTGCATCCTCACTTCTTCCTTCCAATTTTGGCCAGAAATTGGCATCTTGCCTCTAAGCTCTGGAAGCTGCTGTGAGAGCAGAGGAAACACTCCAGCCTGGCACAAAAGTTCAGGCAATGGAAGTCACGTGGCAATGCCCCAGTGGTGCTGCCCATCCTGGCACTCCCCATCCAGAAAGTCCCAGGAAAGCGTGACTTGTAGTAGGACTGACAGTTCAAGTCCACTTTAAAGGATGGCTCTGGAAAATTGGCTCCAACATTCCACCTGCAAGCCTCAGCACCGGGGTCCTGATTCACAGCGGTAAAGCTGGCCAGCCCTTCCTGGGAGGGTGGGAATTGGCCCGCACACTCCCCGGGGACTTGGAAGCTCTGGGAAAGAAGCCTGGGGACACCATGCCAGCACGCCTCAGAGGAAAGCGCGAGTGCTATCTGGGTGGAAGTCAGGGACACACTAGGCCCCACGGAGGCCTTGAGAAGCTGGGTGGTCCCCTCCAGGGGTCTCAAAGGAGGCTGGCCAGGCTGGTGTTGGGTCCATTCTGAGCTTGGAACTGCACAGGCGGCGGGCCATCTGTCCACTGCAGGAAGAGAGAACACACAAGTGAAGTCCTTCTGAATCACTTGCTTGGGTGACTAGTGCCATTTCCAGCACGCAAGGGGCTCCTGAGACGAGGCTCAGTTAGGAATTGCTGGAGAGATGCAGGGAGATGGCAGCCAAGCATATACTTCCTCTTCAGGAAGTGTGCCCCACACCCTGAAGGGCTGCAGGCCAGGTAAGCCAGCCCCGAGGAGCCAACCACCACCCCCATTCTGTCTTCCCACACCTCGTGCCTATACCGTGATAAGGTTATGCTCAGGGAGGCTGCAGGCCTCGATGTGGTCCTGGAGCAGCTGCTGAGAGAAGTTCTGGTGCATCTGGGCGGCTTCATGGGCATCTATGGCATTCCCGCAGGCCTTGTTCAGGTCTGAGGGTAAGACACACATGAATGAGCCTGCCTTCTCCTGCCACCACCCCATGGCACTCCCCTTGGGTACAGGTGGAGCCCTAAGGTCAAACCCAGGCTCCAGCCCTGGCCGGTAGCGCTCAGTGGTTAGAGAGCCGGTCCACACACCAAAGGGTCACAGGTTTGATTCCCGGTCAAGGGAATGTACCTGGGTTGCAGGTTCATTCCCTGGCACTGGTTGGATCATGTGTGGGAGGCAAAAAAACAACACCCAGGCTCCACCACTGGGTTCCTGTGCACCTGGCAAATCACCGGCCTTGAGCCGTCTTGGGGTCAGCTAAATCCACCTGCCAGCAGCCCTCGCAATGCCCTCCTGAGTTTCTGAGCCATGTCCTTAACATGGGTGATCAGCGGGGCCCACGGGGGCAGACGCAGAGGCTGGTTGGGCAATGAAGGTCCCTGTGCACGCAGGAGCTAGCTAGAGCAGGGCACCCAACACCCACTTCTGAGGCAGGAGAACTGAACAAGTCCACAAAACCCACTGCCTCAGGGCCTAGGGCAAGTCTCTGTAAATAGGGGAGCAGCCACTTGCTGAGCCCCCGCCCTGCGCCCAGAGCATCCCAGCCCAGTCCTGCCAATGGGACAAGGACAAGCACAAGTGCTCACAGTCCAAGTCTTCACCCAGATGCCAAGAATCAGCCTCACAGGTCCTGCACTGAGCTGATGACATGACTGAGCCCCGTGACCACTGCCCTCAAACGGCCTCCTGAGAACCTGAGAATGTGCTAGAACTGGGGCTGTGGCATGTAGAGGCCAGTTTGAGCAAAGGCCGAGCAGGGCTTACTCAGCATCTCTGATCTCTGGGAAGGGCCAGCTGCCATACTCACCTCTCAGCAGGGCTGACGACCACAACTGAACGGACATGTCTGGGATCTTGCTGGCCAGCTGCATGGCGGGCACCACCATGTTGTTACTCTCCTGTGGACCAAGAGCAGCCAGGGAGTGGGGGAGCAGCAGGGACAGCTCAAGCCCACCTGTCATACCTAGCCCAGGCTATGCCCTCCTCCCGCTTCCTGGCACTCTTACTTCTACTTCAGAGGCAAAGATCACCCATAACATGAACCAGAGATGCAGCTAAAGAGCTGCCTTGCCCACCTTTCCCTGCTTCTAGAGATTTATAAATAGATGAGAGCCAGGAAGGTTTGGTTCAAAGCCTGGATCTGCAGTTTGGGGCTGTGACCTTCATCTCCCCATCTGGACAAGAGGTCATCAAATCTACTACACGGCGATACAGGCACATAGTCTGTACTCAGTGGGGCTTCATGCTTCCCCTAGGCACACACACAGGTCACTGTCCCCACTGTGCTCAGAGGCTTAGGGGCAGGGTGACAGAATGTTAGAGAAGAAGCAGAGCTGCACTCAGAAGGGAGAACCCAGAGGTCATCCTTTTTCTTCGGAGGTGGTAACATCCCCAGCCATGGCCATCAGTACCTGAGCAGCAGGGCCAGTTAGCCTTGGAAAACACTTGTCACATGGTTGTGGGGAGGGGAACCAGCCAGGCTCATTTAAAAAGCTTATTTTTGTCCTAGCTGGTTTGGCCCAGCGGATAGAACGTTGGCCTGGGGACTGAAAGGTCCTGGGTTCGATTCCAGTCAAGGGCACATGCCTGGATTGTGGGCTCAATCCCCAGTAGGGGGCATGCAGGAGGCAGCTGATCAGTGATTTTCTCTCATTGATGTTTCTCTCCCTCTCCCTTCTTCTCTGAAATCAATGAATACACACACACAAACACACTGAGTGGCCAGATTATTATGATCTCTGAACGCATAATCATCTGGCCACTCAGTGTGTGTGTGTGTGTGTGTGTGTGTGTGTGTGTACACATATATTAGAGGCCCGGTGCATGAATTCATGCATGGGTGGGGTCCGGCCAGCCTGGCCAGGGGGAGGAACATGGGCGGTTGGCCGGCCTGCCAGCTGGTCGAACTCCTGGTCGAGGGGACAATTTGCATATTAGCCTTTTATTATATAGGATATACACTGAGTGGCCAGATTATTATGCGTTCAGAGATCATAATAATCTGGCCACTCAGTGTATATATAAAATAAAAATAAAAAGCTAATTTTTAGGGAGCTCCAGGGTTTGGTCAGATGAAACTTACAGGCCAAGACACCTGACCTGTGTCATCTGTCTTGTGAAAACAGTTCAAGTGAGGTTGGCTAAACTATGGAGTAGATGCTGCTTCAAAATTCTTGCTGCTGTTAAAAAAGCTCTAATACAGTGGTGTAGGGAAAGACAAGATGTAAAACTAGAAAACATCCTGAGAAACAAAACCTATGGGTAGGCAGGGGTGAACAATGGAAAAAGCCAGAAGACAGAGGTCATGCAATGATTTTCAACTTTGCTTCTCAGAGCTTCTATGATAAACATGTCATATTTTATAATATGGACAAATGTTTTTGTTAAAAAATTAAAGGTCTGTGAGGTCAATGGGTGAGAGCCTGCGATGATGCACAACTGATGGGGAGACCTGGAGTGGCCAATCCCACCAGAACCAGCTCCAGGGGCCACCCTAGGTGAGAGTGGAAACAGGAGACCTGAGGACACCATGTTTGCTGGGCAGAAACAGAACCCAAGGGCTTCTGACTAAGAGGACACTCTCCATCCCAGATATTAACACACACAAAGGGGAACCTGCCTCAGCTCCCCCCCAGCTCCAGGAAGCCCCAACCAAGCACAGGATCCGTCTGCCCTATAGGCCCATCCTCCAGGGACCCAAAGTTCCCCAGGCCTGCCCCCCAGGCTGTGTGAGCCAGGACACCTCTGCCCTTGCCAAGCCTCATTAAGCAAAGAGGGCTGGGGGGAAGGGTGTCACTGAGACAAGATAATCGAGGGGCACAGGATGCAAAGCACTGCTTGATGGTGCTCCCAAGTACCATGCTGGCCCTGTCCCTCAGCCCGGCCTGGGCACTCACCCTGTGGTTCCCCAACACGTAGAAAATGTGGCCCAAAAGCACCAGAGAGCAGGCTGTGAGCCGGTTCAAGTCCTCTGCATTGGACATCTTCAGAGTTTCTCGCAGAAATCGCCTACATGGGGGAACAGACCAAGGCCGCATTGAAATGCCTCTGGGGGAGGAAGAGGCAGCAGCAGCCTCTCAGCCCCGAGCAGAACCTGCCTGGCTGGGGCACAGAGGGGCTGAGCATACGCTGTCAGGGAGAAGACCACCTAGAGGGCCAGCCCAGACTGCCCGCCCTCAATAGCACTCACTTGGCCTCATTGTAGCGTCCCTGGAAGAAGGAGAAGAGCCCGCGCACGTAGAAAGCCGCTGCTCGAAGGCAGTGAGAGCTGGGGGGAGAGTGAAGCGTCACAATTTGGTGGGGTTTTTGTAAATATAGCAGGCTTACAAAAGGGGAGTGGGTGGTGGTGGTAGAAGTGATGGTGCACGGTGTTGGGAGTAACGGGGCAGTTAGGGGCCCCATAGGTGGTGGCACCAACCCAGAGAGCAGAAAATACATAAGAAAGGCAATGGTAAAGTAGGACCTCAGTGTGGGGCCATGTACCTGACAGGGAAGCTGTGGTCTGGGTTGATCCTCTCCAACAAGCTGTATAGCTGCAAAGGAAATGTCAGTTGGGATCACTCTGCATTTCTAAATGTGAGAGAGTTTGGCCCCAACTATGCTAGTAAATTGACCAGGGCTGCCTGCAACTTCCTGATAGCGTTGAGTCCTCACCGTGAATCCCACGCCTGGGCAACCTGCTGGTAGAAGGGGCAGGATCTAGAGCAGGTGAAGGAACTATAGGACACTGCATGGGTTGCTCACTTCCTCACACCCCCATGGGAATCACAGCCTCCAGTGTGAAGGGTCTGGTGCAGGGTCCTTGCACCCTCAGCCTACCCTGCCCTATGCCAGGTGAGGGGGTCACAGTGCATGGGCCACGAGGTCTCACTGTGATTCTACAACAGAAAGCTCAGGAAAGAAACTAAATTTGTCCTGGGAGATTTGACAAAGCTTGGCTTGTTTTCAACAGGGAGAAGTGTCACTTAGCCAGGGAATGTTTCTGCCCCAGATGTGGCCCCCTCAGCCACACTACACTCTAAGGATAGATATGCTCGGGCTGCTGAGATGGCTGGTGCCCAGGACACCTCCCACCCTAGTGCCTGAGTAAGAGTTGAAAGAAAGGATACCAAACATGAAGCATGTCACCTACTACCTCTTGGTGTCTATTTCCTTCCCGTATATACACACTCGCCAGGTTGGTTACAATGAAGGCCCATAGCTCCTGGTGGTTGGTGAGCTGAAATAGGGACACAGGGCATTAGGGGTTGGCTGCTCATGGCACAGGAGCTACCCAAACACTTCCTAGTGGCTACTGTGGGACCTCCCATTTTTAATTCAGACACACACCACCACCACCACCACCCCCCCCCCACACACACACACACACACCCGCCTCCTAAACGGAAGAACAGTACAGCTGATAGTTCTTTCGGCTATAAAACCATCATCTGTGTTATGAGAAATGTAGGAAACCAGCTGCACTGATCCTGTCCTCAGAACACACTACATTTTGGTCCATTTTCTATTTGTTTCTCAGGACTGAGACCCAGGCAGCCACTCCCTCCAAACCATGGTGACCCTCAGACCCTGTGAGCACAGATACAACAGAGGTACATGTTGGTCCTGGAAAGGCCTCAACCAGGAAAGAGGCCAGAGACGCTACTAATGACCAGTGGTGGATAGACCACTGTCCCCAGTTCTTGGGAACTGAGAATGGCCAAGACACGAATCGATATGAGAGGCTCAAGTATCACCCAGGTCCTGATTCCCAGTGGGGCTGAGCAAGAGCAGTGTGCAAAAGGTTGAGGGTGCGGGGGGAGTGCAAATCCCACCTGCAGGAAGTGCTCTGGTTAGTTTGTTGTAGGACCACAAAAAGAGCTGTTTGGGGTCAAGGGGGTTGGGTCTGAGTTCTGATTGCACCACTTCTCTCTTGGCTGATGGGGGATTCCCTGGGACACACAATCAGAGCAGCAGCAGCCACTTGTGGGAAGTGAGGTGAGGAGGAAGGGGCCAAGAGACCATTACAGGCCGTGATAACTGCAGGCAGGGTAGTGTGTGTGTGTGTGTGTGGGTGTGGGGGCGGGGGGGTCCTGGCAGCCTAAGCCGACTGGGACACAGAATGGGCATGGAAAGCCATGGGAATGAGCACTGTATTTGCTCTTTATGCTCTGGTGTGCTGCCTGTACCTACGGCCACGTGGAGCATCCTGGAGGAGCAGTAACACCAGCAGAGCTCAACCCTAGGAGTAAAGAGGTCTGGAGACTGGCAGAGCAGAGCTCCCTGCCTGACAGTCAGGTGCACGTGACACCCCAGTGACTTCACCTGAGTCACAGAGCAGCCCCCACACCCCAATCTCTGCTTGGGGCCTCCCCAGGACCACCAGGAGGAAGGTGGCCTCCTTTTCCTGGAAGCACATAGGGGCTGAAGTGAGGATGTGCTTGTCTGGTTCTGGAGCAAGGTGGGCAGAGCTGAGATCTGCCACTGGGCTGTTGACTCCATGATGATGTGGCACTAGCCCTAGTGGAGTTTCCAACCTGGCAGCAGCAGGTGGCCTCTGTGGCTGCTGTCCTTAACACAGCCCATACCCGACTCCTTACTAAGAAGCACTGCCTGCCCCATGCAGTGAGGGCCAGCACCTTACCCGCAGGGCTGTGGTGAACTGGGCTTCAGCGTTGTCCATGCAGTTGACGGAGACACAGTACAGGCCCTGGAAGAAGGAGGCACTGAGGACTTGAAGCCTTGCCACTTGCCTAGGGCCGCATGGCTACACATAGACGAGCCTGACCAGTGACTCTATGAGCCAGGTACACCTGAGCTTTTGCCCTGGCGAGGAGGCAGAAAGACAGCATGCTGGGTTATTCCCTTCTCCTGGGACCTAAGTCAACTTGGACTTAAGGTGTCTGTTAGAATGAAGTCCATTGGGGTGACTGTCATGGGGTTACTCATTGGAATGGGGCTGGGGCAGGCAGTCTTGCATACTCACCAGCAGCGTGTGCAGCTGTGCAGCATGGTTGGAGAAGAGCCGGGGTGACTGTTGGCACAACTGGCAGACCTGTGAGATCTGCCGGGAGAGCATGCCCAACGTCACGGGACCTGTAACCTGGGATCCAGTGCCCACATCCTGCCTGCCCTAACTTGGGTATAAAGTTCTGGTGGGTGTGTTCATTGTGGGGGCACAGGGCAGCCCTAACCTCCTTGAAGACAGTGATCCTTGTCCGTGACCTGCCTTCTCCCTCATTTCCAACCTGTCTCGGCTGTCAGCACCTTTGCCCTGCTTAAGGGCCTGTGCCCACTCGAGAAGTTGGTAAGCAGGAGTTACATGCAGTAAGGAGAGCTCCATCTTCCTTGAGCACTTCTAGAAACGTTGACATTGCCCAGCTTTTAGGGAAAGGGCCATTGATTTCTGTACCAGATGTCTGATCAATTGTGCCCATGTAGGGTCACCAACTGCCAAGTTATAGTGACTTGACACGGACAAATGTCCTGCTGATGTACACTGGGCAAATTTACATTCTCCTATGTGGTAGCTTCTGGGATTCGGCAAACTCCAACCACCTGTCCCCGGCCCTCCCATCCCCAGCGGCCTCACCTCCTGCAGTGCGGTGGCCTTATGTCCTGTGACAAGCCTGCACATGATGATGTGCTCAAGCAGGATCACTTGGAAGGAGGATAGGATGGGGCTGCAGTCGAGCACTGGAGGTGAGAGGGGGATGAACACTCAGGATGCAGCTAGAAGAGGCTGACCCCTGGTCCAACCTCCCACCACACTGACCCACTGGCTACCAGGTCTGAGCCTACTTGCTCTGCTGGGCACCACGCCAACACCCAGCCTGTCACTTTATTCATGCCCACTGCACCCATGAGTGCCGGTTTCACCTCCCTGTTCAGGTGGAGAGGGAGACAGGCTCATAGCAGTTTCTGGTGACCAGAGTATTCTAAGAGTAAGAAATCCCTGGAGGGACTTGCTTTCCACCCTGACCCACCACAACCCAGTTGGGTGCTCAAGAACACTCCAAACATGGTGGGTTGACATTGCCCAGGAGAATGATACTGTGTGACAACCTCAGGCAGCAGTGGAGAGACCCAATTCCTGGCTGCCCCAAGTGGCTGTCATCTCATTTTGGAACTAGACAGCAGAGACCTTCCCCGACTTGGCCAGAGGGAATGAACTATGATCCCTGAGGGCTTTGCATCTTTAGCTAATGGCTTCTCCTCCAGCAGCGCTGACAAAGGGCACAGGGACTGGGTTAACAGGTTAATGGGGACACTGAATCAAAGCTCTGGGATCCTGCTAGTCAAAGGTCCCTGATCCCACAGGATAGATCAGTCAAGTGTCCAGGAAGAACCCACAACTTCTAGGCCATCTGTCAGCAAGAGCCAAATTCAGATCCCAGCCTCACGCTGAGCACAATCCATGTCACAACACGGATACTAGCAGACCCCGTTTCAATTAAGCACTGTTGTCTCAGCAGGCTCAGGTGGGATCAGCTATCACAACTGTCTTGTGTAGTGGGGTGGACAGGATGAGATGGCACAAGACCCTTAGCCAAGGATAAAAGGTCAAGCCTAGGCCTGGCCTGCTCTGTCCTGATCCATCACTCTCCTCTGCCAATTAGAGTAATTGGACCCACGGGACAGGGATTCATGGGGACTGCTTGGCACTGAAGTTCTACAGGGTTCTCAGGCCCAGCATGAGGCGGTGGCCAGGCCACAGACCAAGGGGCACAATGGCAATGTGACCCACCCAGCCCAACGTACTCTTGAGCTTCTCCAGCTGCATGAGTGCCTTGTCTGTGTACTTCTGCGCCTTCTCCAGGTAGCCAGCCTGCATGGAGTGCATCACAGTCACCTGGCGACAAGACCAGATGGTGGTGGTCACTAGGGTCCTCTCCTCACCCACCTGGTCCCTGGCCTCGGCCCTGGGGACTCACCAAGTAGACCAGCACACACATGTGCTCCTTGGGCAGCCAGTGGAAGAGGTCAGCGGGGTTGCTGGGCAAAATCTCATCATCATGCAGAGTAGAGATGGTCTGAATGCACTGCTGCAGCTGCTTCAGGCATGGCTTCACGCTTTTCACCTGCAGTGGGTGGGCAGTACTGCACACCTGAGCACCTGCTCCCAATAGGTGCCAGCTCACCAGTCCCTTCTTCCCAGGAGCTCCCGCCACACCCACCACCTGCAGGAAGCAGGCTCTCAGGGTGGGGGTCAGGGTCAGAGGGTCATTTGTGGGACTAAGGCTCAGCTACTGCCCAGTGCTGGGTCCAAACACCAAGGACCGGGAGAGACCCGTCCAAAGACCCTGCATGAGCTGTTTCCTACTTCCTGCTGAGAGAGCAGGACAGGGCTGGGGCAGCTAGTAGTCATCCTTGGGGGCAAGAAGTAGCTTCCTGGGCCAGGAGTCCTACAGGTGCTGTGCCTCATCTGAACTGGCCTCTGGGCACTGGGAAGCCCTGTCCCCAGGCCCCATAGGACATGTCCAGAGCACCCATGAATGTGCTCTATGTTTCTATGTATTGAGTGCAGCACTCGGCCCAACAGGTAAATGTAGACACAGGTGGGGAATCGGAGGCAGTCCCTTACCAATGAAAGACCTGACGTTTTCTGGGGCTCCACCTGCAGCCTCCTAGGATTCGAGGCCAGGCCTGTGGTGAGTCAGTGGGACTGGGTGGGGTGAATAGGTGGGGCAACACCCCCAAAGGCTGAGCACATTCACCCATAGAGGGTACAGCCTCTCCTCAACTACACGGGGATTATAGTCAACTCTCGGAAACAGTTGATTCTGTCATTCCCTACTTGGACCTCACAAAGTTCTCATCAGCTGCGGGCGGTGGACAGACACTGCTTTAGTACCTGCTGTGTGTCAGGCACCTTGCCAGAATCCTGTTTATTATCATGGAATTGTGTGAGGCCAAGACTACTCCCACCACGAGGACAGGCCACTGTCAGAGCACCCTCTTCCCTCAGGGGCACAGTACTCATGCCAGAGCACAACAGGGTATGTGGGGGAGCTAAACCTTGAATGAGATGCACTTTGTGGTGAGGGACATGAGGCAACAACAGAGTGGGTATCTCAGCCCAAGCCCTGCCCCTCCCATCGCCTACCTGCTCCCCAGCAGCCCTATTGTGGGAGGCACTACGCACCTGCCCTGCATCCAGGTAGTGTGTCACCTGGAGCACAAGGAAGAAGACACGTAAAGACTCCTTCTGGATAGGATTTCCCTGCCAGTTCTCGACAATCTGTCCACAGAGTGTCAGCAGTGGGTGGACTTCCTGCAACTTGCGCTCCATCAGCAGCAGCTGGGGAGGGAGAGGCACAGGTGCTGAGGGCCCCTCCCAGTGCACAGGGCCACCGTCTGCTTGCCCACCCACTGGGGGACTGCTGGAACCATGCAGGGAAGGCAAAAAGCTGGGCTGGAACCCACATCTAAGCTGTTCCTTCCTCAGCACAAATTGCACAACCTGGAACCTGAGTTTCACCTCTGAACCCAGCTGGAGCACGGGGCCTCACTCTGGTGGCTGCCTGTCGTGTTTAAGTGTCTGGGTGCCCAAAGGGCTGCGCCACAGTGAGCAGAAGCCCTGCCTCATGTCCGCCACACCTGCACCATTCTGCTCAGCCTCAACTTACCATCCCTTTGCTGAGCAGGAACAGCGCCCTAGAAAACAGAGAGGGGGAGTCAGTCTGTGAGGCCCAGGCGCCTCCTGGGATGCCTACCACCCCAACATTCATAGGGACCAACAAGCAAGCTTGGGGATGGTTTAAACATATGACAGTGGCCCCAGCGACGCCCAATGAGGCTGGTTTTATTTATCAGAATGCTCCACTTGGTTCTATTCAATCTTTTTTTATGTGTTTGGCCTATTTAGACACTCATGTGGCTCAAAAGCCCAGGATAGACAGATAGATGCTCAGAAATCACGGAGGGTTAAGGTACAAGAGAACGTGCTTGCCATAATCTCACTCTTGCTGACACAACATTGGTAGACAGCATAGGGTATGGGGAGAGTGGGCAGGATTTGATGTTTGAACCCAAAGCCATGTCTCACTGTGGCCCCTCCACACTTCAGCAGCCTCACCACCCACTGTCTCTACTTGCAATAGTCAGCAAGGCTAAATTTCTATTGTTTCTCTTAAACCTTTCAGCATTTTCTAAATATGTGCATGGTTGTCAACAAAAATAATAAAATGAGCATGCTAACAAGTTTAGGAAACAGCCAAAGTAACAGGGGAGACAGGTGCTGCCTTCAGGAACAGCTGTGGTCATGCAGAGCCCACAGCCCCATTTATTCAATGTCTCAGTCTCTGTCCCACCAGCCTTGGCAGAGTCCCTAAGTGCTGTGGCCAACACTCCATCAAATGGGTGCCGTTCTCTGTTTTACAATTGAGGGGCCAGTAGTGTTTAAGTGTCTGGGTGCCCAAAGCGCTGCACCACAGTGAGCAGAAGCCCTGCCTCATGTCCGCCACAATTGAGGGGCCTGTAGTGTTTAAGTGTCACACTCACAAGATGTTTGTGCTCCAGGCCACCAAGTTCTTCCCTGCTGTTACCTAAAGGTGTGAACTCTTTAAGTCTACCTGTCAGCTGTTCAACTGATGAAATAGAAGGCTTGGAACTTCACATCAAGGTTCCGATGTTGTCACATAGGAAGCACTTGATGTAGGCCCTACATTCATGGTCAGGGGTTCTGGGCCAGGTGACCTGCAGGCTCTGTGCCCTGGTGGAGGCCACCTAAGTCATCCACCCACAATGGCACAGAAGCCTGTCTGGGGACACTCATATGTGTACTCGTGGGAACATCTGCTGTGTAGCTGTCCCTGTACCCTGCAAAGTGTGTCACCATGGCAGCCGCAACGTAAGGGGCCAAAAATGTGAGGCCAGATAGTGTAACAGCTGCCATCTCAGGGCAGGCTGGCTGAGGGATGAGGACAGCCTAAGGAAAGCTGTGTGGCTCCACATGGGCCACACATGAGCCAGAGCTCAGAGAACAGAGTTGGGGACCATTCTGTCCCAAGAACTCCATAGGATAAGCTCAGTTCTGTAAGAGAGAACTTTCCAGAACTTCAAAAGCACACAAAAGAATAAGAGCACTGCTGCCAAGAGTCTGTCAAGTGCACAGAATTCTTGTCTTTGGGGAAAAAAAGAGACTAGAGGCCTTCACAGAGGGTACACAGTGAAGTTCCTAAGGCCTCTGACCCTGACACCCAACCCTAGGGTAAAAGTCTCCAGATGATCTAAGCAGTTTCATGCATAACACGAATCTTTGTCTCCCTTTTTATTTTAAACTAGAGTCCCTAGGCCTGGCTGGAGACTAGGGCCGATCGGGGCGATCAGGGCCTTCTGGCTGCCAGCCTGGCCTTCTTCGCCTTCCTTTATTCCGCACTGCCCCCTGGTGGTCAGCGCTTGTCACAGCAAGCAATCAAACTCCTGGTCTCTAGGTCGAACTCCCGAGGGGACACTTGGCATATTAGCCTTTTATATATAGAAGACTGATTTTAAAGAGGAAGGGAGAGAGAAACATTGATTTGTTGTTCCACTTATTTATGCATGCATTCGTTGATTTTTGTATGTCCCCTAACTGATGATCAAACCCACAACTCTGGCATATCAGGACGACGCTCTAACCAACTGAACTTGGGCCAAGGCTATGTCCCTTTTTTATTTATTTTTAACTTTTAAAAAATTTATTTGAGAGAGAGAGAAAAACAATGATGTAAGAAACATCAAATGGCTACCTCCCACATGAACCTCAACCAGTGATCAAACCCACAACCTGGGTATTTGCCCTGATTGGGAATCGAATCCGCCACCTTTCTGTGATCAGGACAAAGCTCCAACCAACTAAGCCACCCTTCTTTTATACAAACTTCCACTTACTCAGCTTACTGTCTGTTGCTGTGCATCTAAAAGCTCTTGGGCATCCTGAGAGGGACGTTGGAGTTACTTACCATAGGTGCTGATAAGCATGCTAGTTACGCCCTCTGCAGGCATCACTTTCATATCTGCACCAAAAAGGGGATTGGCCCAACAAATCGTACAGGCACTTTTATTTCAAGATACTAGATATGTGTAAATGCCAATTGTGCTGAGAATGCCAGCTGCCCTGCACCCTCACAGGCAACTCCCCAACTTCATGAATTAACAGGTGAACTGATGGGGTAAAAGGCATTCTGTGGTGCTTTAATTTGTACATCTCTTACTATGTGCGCAGATGACTGCAGTTTCATGCTGAAATGCCAATTCTACTTGTTGTCCATGATCAAATGGCGGAGCTCTTTCCAAGTAAGAGGGGAGGGTTGTGGGGAGAGGGTGCCTACCGTGTGTACTCGGATCCCACCACCCGTGCATATTCAGCTCCCACACCTAGGAGGTCGCAGGCTGACACCAGGTCCTTCTCAAGGGTGTGCAGTTGCTAAAAAGGAGAGAGAATAATAATCCTTGCTTCCAAATCTCTTGCTTTATAATACTCAGTACTTGACCTTTAAGCTTTGTTGGCAAGTTAAAGTGAACCTCCCCACTTGTCAACAAAATTGCCTCAGTGTCAGTTTTGAGTTAAATTAACCAAATACTCTCATCAATGTTAACTGCTTTAGGTACAGAAGTCTATTCTGCCTGCAGTGTGTACATCATCTACACTTAATAGTGCATAGAGCCAGCAATTAACACTCACAGGCGTAGACCCCCAGAGCTGCCTCCAAAATTTAAATGAATACAGGCAAAAGGGAGCACCAGAAGAGAGGGGAATGCAATCACCCTTGATGCTGAATGAAAGACCTGTGCTGGAGATACTGCTAACCTCAGAGGCTGAAAGGGACTTGTGAGTAGGCTAAAGGATCATCCCTGTGTCCCCATTATCTTGGTGCAGCAGCCCGAGGAAGGCCTGTGTGTCCTGAAGGAGTCAGGTGGGTGTGCCCCAATTTTAGCACCCATGTCTTGGCCAGGCCCCACAGTACTCACAGCAAGCTGGAAGAGCAGGCGGCAGTGCCAGTATGGGGTCTGCTGCGATATCTGGATCGCTTTCCGCAACAGTGGCTTTGCTGCATCAACGGAATTCTGAAAGGAAACAGTCACATTTGGGGAAGAAAAGAAATAAGCTGGCAGGCAAGCTGGATTCCATATGCTGGGATGCCGGAAGACCACTCCCATTCACACTCACAAATGGATTTGTAGGTTGCTCATTTACTTTATTTAAAAAAGAAAAGAGCCCTGGACAGTGTGGCTTAGTTGGTTGGGCATTATCCCATGCACCAGGGCGGTTGACAGTTCAATTCCTGGTCCAGGGCATATGCCTGGGTTATGGGCTTGATCTCTGCTGGGAGGTATGCAGGAGGCAGCCAATCAATGTGTGCTCTCACATCTCTTTCTCTCCCTCTCCCTTCCTTTCTCTAAAAATCAATAATTAAAAAAAAAAAAAGCCTGGCCAGTGTGGCTCAGTTGGTTGAGTGTCATCCCATGCACCAGGACACCAGGAGAATGCAAAAAAAAAAAGCAAGAAGAGGAAGAAGATATATATATATATTTTTATATGTTTTTATTTATTTCAGAGAGAGGGAAAGTGAGAGATAGAAACATCAATGATAAGAGGGAATCATTGATTGGCTGCCCCCTGCACAACCCCTACTGAGGATCAAGCCAGCAACTGGGGAATGTGCCCTGACTGGGAATTGAGCCATGACCTCTTGGTTCATGGGTTGATGCTCAACCACTGAGCCATACCAGCTGGGCAAGAAAAGACATTTTATTGGACTCACTGGCTGGGAGGTTTTTGCATTGATCATAAAATAACTCATTCAACTAAACTGAAAGTAGCTTTAGTTCAAAATTCTGAACAGTCAATTGGATGACAATTGCCATCTTTCTTGTGCTACAAGAGAGATGGGCCAGGGGTGTGAAGCATGCATTCCCTGTTACCCAGAGAGCCTCACAGGCTGTTGCTCAACGTGGGGAAAGGCGATTTTCAGCTACACCTGAGATCAGGAAACATATTATGAAGATAAACTATATGGACTTGTTCAAGAACTAATTATCTTAAGCCTAGGACGAGGCTGTTTTCCAAGTCTCTGGAAGTCTTAGAAAAATATTCTGTTGGTCCTCATGAGCAAGTGATCACCCACAACCACCGAAGGTAGGAAAGTAATGGGAAGCATTAAAAGCCAGGAGGAAGTCAGAAGAAAAAACAAAACAGAACAGAACAAAAAGCCCCGGCGAGGTGACGCAGTTAGTTAGAGCATCTTCCCGTACACCAAAGGTTGTAGGTTTGATTCCTGGTCAGGGAACATATCCAGGTTGCCAGTTCAATCACCTGTTGGGTGCATACAGGAGGCCCCCTTCTCTAAAATCAATAAAAACATATCCTCGGTGATGATTACAATATATAAGAAAGCCAAATAAAAAAGTCAGTCCACTCCTGAGAGCATCAATTTGCCATTGTGCCATCATTACAGGGAGACCCCGCTTTCAGAAACCTCCATAGGCTCTTACCTCTTGACAGTATAATTCAGACAAGAGACTTGCTGCTTCAAATTTAACATCTTCAAACTGTGGGATCTAGTGACATCTGGTTAAGGAAGTACAGATGCTGCAAAAAGGTCAGTTTAAAAGAGATAATGTGTGCCCTAGCCAGTTTGGCTCAGTGGATAGAGCATCAGCCTGTGGACTGAAGGGTCATGGGTTCAATTCCGATCAAGGGCACATGCCCAGGTTGTGGGCTCAATCCCCAGTAGGGAGAGTGCAGGAGGCAGCTGATTAATGATTCTCTCTCATCATTGATGTTTCTATCTCTCTCTCCCTCTCCCTTCATCTCTGAAATCAGTAAAAAATATGTACATAAAATAAATATTGTTTTAAAAAAAAAGTTAATGTGTGGGGTTCTTACACTGGGGAGGTTCGCCAGTCAGGTGTGTTCCCACCTACTCTGAAACTCTAAGTTCATGTATTCCCCCAGCAATCCCTGAGCTTGCCACTGGCTAGGTGTGGAACTAGATGCTGGGCTTGAAGAGGAACATGGCACCCATGGTGAGGCCACTGGTCTGAAGGGACAGATACGGCTGTGCAGGGATTCTCCAAGACCTAAACCCATGGGTGTATCATAGTGGGAATTCAAGTTTATAACACATACTTTTTATTAAACAGCATTTCTTAAAGGAAACAGTACAAAGAAAAGGATACTTGCTGTGATATCAACCACTGAAAGAGAAACAAAAAAGTATTAATTCTCAGCCAAATGTGTGGCACATACCAACTCTGGCTTTGGGGTTTATACTGGTTGTCCTGTCACAAAGACTACAGGTGTTCAGGTAAGTGGGAAGGTGGCCTATAGGCTCATTTATCCTCTAATCCAGCAACCACAGCATGCCTGGGGAGAGGGAAACAAGCATTTTCTCCCTTACTGACAGGGTGCTTCCTGTCCCCCCAGGCACATGAGTCTGAGCCCCTCCCACTAGAGCCACAATGCTTCAAAGGGGAAGGAATGCAGAGGGGTCCTTATGTGCTATTCACTGCAGTTCCCCAATAGCAAATCATAACATGAGAATTCAATTACAACTGGAGAGTGAGTCTGGGGGTGTCAATCCTTAGTGGCACTTAAAAGATGCTTGGAGATGAGTAGTTAGCCTCAGAGGGGAGGGAGGAGAGCTCCAGGAAGGACTTGGGAGGGCAGCGACCTGGCAAAGGGGTAGCAGAGATGATTCTGAGACCTGAGCTCGTAGTCCCTTTGCTGGCACACATGCAGGACGTAGTTCAGACAATAACATGCTCCCACTAGGGGACTGCTGTGCCCTGGAGCGCCACATTCCTACAGGAGGCAATTAGGTACCAGGACCATCCATCCACTAACCACAGTCTGTCAGACCATCTAGGACTCAAGCATTCATCTGACACTTGTCCCACAAATGTTTTCAGAGTCCTGCAAGGCAAATCTGGGGCTGAGCAGAAGACCCTGATTTGCCATGCTCTGTGAAAGAACAGCATGGGATGGGGGGGGTGGGGGGCGGGCATGTCTGGGGCTATGTGTGTGTGTGTGTGTTCCCAGGCAAAGGAAGTGCTCTTGGCAGAGAAGAACCTGTGAAAAGGCTGGAAGGTGTATGTGCCTCTCACTGGTAGCAGTGATTGTGGATCTGAATGCCCTGTTGTCATCTATGGAGCCCGACCCAATGAGATCTGAGAGTATCCTAGATGCAGCAGAGAATGCAGAGGGAGGAGGAGGAGGAGCCAGAGACTGAAGGCCTAAGGGTCTGCTGGCTGGGAACAGGAGCAGAGGGAGGGGCTAGTAAAGCCTGGCTGACAGCCTTGGGGCTGGAGATGCCTTTGGGGCAAGAGTGAGTGGGAAGGAGGAAGTCACAAAAGAGATTGGGAAAGACTTTGAGCTGCACCCCAGACCAGCTGCCTGAAAGACACAGGTGGGCCAGGAGGGGGAGCTGTGGGAGAGGAACAAAGAGCACTCAGGGCCACTGGGCTCCTGACTCTCACATATGCACTCAAGCACATGTGCAGCTGCACACACACAAGCACATACATATGCTTGCAGAGCCCAAGCAAAGGCATTATGCAGCCAGCCCGAAAGTCCTCTCTCAAAGCCCCACTACAGCAGGGTCAGCAGGGCTCAGGGTTCCCAGAAGGCAGAGCCAGTGCCTGCTGCCAGGAGTACAGCCCCAGAGATGGGGTTCCTTAGCTGGAGGCTGTCTACAGGGACAGTGGGGACGGGCCCAGCTCAAGCCACATGTGTGTGAAATCATAAAGGTGGTAAACATGAAAGTTGGGGCTTGCTTTTTACAGAAGCCACTCCTCCCCAGGGAGAAGGACAGTCCAGCAACAGAAGTTCCTAAAGACCACCAATTGGGAGGAAGGATGGAATGCTGTGTAGGAGACTGTGTAACTGAAGAGCTGAGTTAGGGACATGTTGAGATCTGGCCCAACCCTGATATTCTGTGGTCCTGCACCTCAATCTCCATGTGCAAGATCTACCTCAGACAAGGCCTCTGTGCTGAAGAGGAGCCCTCTAGGAAGAGTACAGAGTGGATAAAGAGAACATGGACACACACAAGAGGCCGGGATTAAAGGTGTGGACCCACATGGATCCTAGTCGCCCTTAGCATCTGTTCCCAGGGCTACAACCTGCTTCCATGCTCTCATGCATGCGCTGTGGCCGGCACTTGAAACACACACAAATGGGGGATGTTAGATAAAGATTTATGATGTGCTTCCTCATGGTGTTGTGTTCCAAGTTCCTAGAACAGGCCAACACACAGGAGGTACCTGGAAAACATTTGTCACATGAATGACAAGTTCATCTAGCATCACCAGGAAATGAGAGCTTCCTTGTGTGCAAATGGCCACAGGGCTGAGACTTACGAATTTAAAATACTAACTCCCAAGTGGCATCAGACAGCTCCCTTCAAACGTTACTGCTTTGTGTCAGGCATCAGCATCACTGACACCTTGAGACATCCCCTACTATGACCCGTACCAAAGCTAGAAGCTAAAGAACTGGCTCAGTGTCAGGGCAAGCCAGTAACTTCCTTAGATTGTCTGCCAAACACCAATCACATGGCTTTGCTTTTGTTTCTTTTTAACACTTGTGACCTAAAATCACAAATCAGAAATATACAGACATCAGAAACATATGCAGCTCACAAATAAAGTACCAAGGTTGCTACCTTACCCAAAGTTGCAACCTTAATATTAACATTAAAAAACAGCTTTTATGTTTCCTTTCTCCTGGTGGGAAAGCAACCAAAGGAACGGCCCTGAGCTGTGGGGAAGCCTGTGGGCACAGGGCAGGATGTGAACAGCCCTAGCTGAAGCCCCTGGGGCACCTTCGGGTTCTCAGAAAAAGCAGGGATCACTGCAGGGCCAATATACATCCTAAGAGGTGGAAGTGCCCATATCAGCACACTTATTGTGCTTGGAGAATTTAATCCAGGGCCAGAGAGCATTTCAAGACTTCTTTGTACCTCAAAACCAAGGTAACTTTTTTTTTTTTTAAAGATCAGGTTTTTAATAACCAAATGTGTAGGAATAGTTATCAACTGCAACTCCTTTGGGATGGAAGCACAACACTTAGGAGCCAGCCTTGTCTCTTTCTGCTGTGTGACCATGTTTACAAGCATCCCCGTCAGCAGCAAGTCAGAAGTGGTCTCCACCTTGTAGGTTTGTTGAGGATCCAATAAGACAGTGTTCCAAGAAGCATGAATGCATGGTCTGGCATGTAGAAGGCGTCAAAAATACTATGGTAATTCCCAGGCAGGAACCAGAAGAATCAGGGGTTGGAAGGGAGGCAAGGGGCGAGTTGGTGGAACTGTGAAGTGGTGGTCCCTAAACAGATTTCAAATCCTGAAGTCAGAGGAGACTCAGAGAGTGAGAGTGAAGAAAATGAAAATGAAAACAGGAGGAAGCAAAGATCACTCTTCCATGAAAAGGCTAACACCAAGCTCTGTAAATGCAGCTTCTGCACAAGGTTCTGCTCCTGGTCAATGGGGCATGGAAGTTACTAGGACACAATCATGATCCTGAAGAATGACAGATCTGCTCTAGCTGTGCCTGATGATGCAAGGCTCACCACTGAGCCCTTTCAGGCCTTAAAAAGAGGAAGGGAAGCATTTAATTACTTGCTGGGAAGGTAATCCAGAGACTGTCAGGCTAAACCTGGAAAGAGAATTAACAAGTGTCTGGACGGTAGAGTTTGGAGCTGCTTTCTAAGTCAGATGAACAAAACCACCACTAAAAAGCAGCTCTGTTCCAAAAGCAAAGAGAATGTAAACACAGTCTTGACATGGATACTGCAGTCAGAGAAACCTCTGTATATAGAATGACTGCCTGGATTATAGCAAATAAAAAACTCCAGAGGAGTGGCATTTATTTCTCTGTGGCTCTTAAATCAGAAAAGTCTAAGATGATGATGTACTTTCCAGGCCAAGGGATAAAGTGAAATGTGATAAAAAGAAAGTTAAGGGGGAATGTGCAAATTACTGAAATGGACCTGTTTGTTTGTATGAAAATAAGGAAGACCGAAAATTCACCCAAGAATGAATGTGTAGCAAGAGGAAAGTTAACACGGTGAAAATGAAATGTAAAGGAACACAATCTGACAGAAACTATACAAATAGCCTCACAAATTCTCTAGTCAAGAGATTTCTGCACTGGCCAGTGTGAATCAGTTGGCTGGGAGGGTTGCCGTTCGATTCTCGGTCAAGCGCACATGCCTGGGTTGTGGTCTTGGTCCCTAGTGGGGGGCATACGGGAGGCACCTGATCAATGTTGTGCTCTCACATCAATGTTTCTCTCTGTTTCTACCCCTCCCTTCACTCTGTCTAAAAATAAATGGAAAAATATCATCGGGTGAGAATGAACAAAAATAAAATAAAAGGAGAACATATTGACCCTGGTTGGATATGTTAGTTGGTTAGTGTCATTAGGTTGTGGGTTCAATTCCAGGTCAGAGCACATACAAGAATCATCCAATAAATGTATAAGTAAATGGAACAACAAATCAGTGTTTCTCTCTCTCTCTTCCTTCCTCTCTCTCTAAAATCAATAAGTAAAAGTTAAAACTAAATAAATAAAAGGAGAACATAATTCTTTATCGAGCGAGTCTGGGAAAGGAAAGAATAAAAGTTGATAGCTGCCCGGTTTGGGAAAAACACACAACCGATAAAGAATAATGATTTTAAAAAAGCATGCAACACAAAAGGAGATCACAAACAATTGCAGAAGAAAAACAGCATGGAGAAATGCACTTTAATTGAAATTTGAACAAAATCTCAGCTGGGAATGCAACTGACAGAAAGAAAGGGATTTCCAGGTATAATGTCAGTGTGAGCTACAGAGGGGAACATGTGTCTCTGTGGAAGATCCCACAAGATTCAGGGTTCCGTAAAATCCAGGGAAACCACTTCACAAGGATATGGGCTTAGCCCTGGCCGGATAGCTCAGATGGTTAGAGCGTCGTCCCGATACATCAAGGGTGCAGGTTCGATCCCCAGTCAGGGCACATACAAGAGTCAGGACACATACAAGAATTAACCAATGAATACATAAATAAGTGGAATAACAAACTGATGTCTCTCTCTCTCTCTAAAAAAAAAAATCCATTAAAAAAAAAAAAAAAAGCTCCTTGTCAACGCCATCTTTTCTCCCTGGCCCATATTTTTCATGATTCTTTCATCACTGCCTAACCTCTTACTACATATTCAGTATTTGTCTCCCTCACTAAAACATAAACTTATGGGAGCAGGGACTGCTTTAGTTATTGCTGATCCCTAGCACCTAGAAGAGGGCTTGGCACCTGGTGTGAGCTGAATAAGTGCCGAATAACTGGGAATAGAACTTCACAAAAACAATAACAATTTATTGTCTTGGCATGGAACCTGGTGATCTTGAGCCTAGGTTTGAACCCAACTTTGTTAATAACTTGACATGTGGCTTTGGCCAATCACTTTACCTCTCTGGGCCCTTACCACCTCACTCTTAAAACAAGAAAGTTGCTCAAGCAAGGACTAAAGTCCCCTTCCAACTCTTTTTTTCTTCTTCTTCATGTTTTTATTAATTTGGGAGAAAGAGAGATCCCCTACTGGGGAATCAAGCTTGAAACCCAGGCATGTGCCCTGACTGAGAATCAAACCATCCACCTTTTGGTGCATGGGATTATGATCAACCAACTGAGTAAAACAAAGATCTGGTATCCTTCCAAAAGCCACTTGTTACTTTTGCCATTGGTGGGATCAGATTTACCTCAGATCAATACATTTTTTAAAATCTAAGTTGATTCCATGCAAGAAGTTTCCTTTTAAAAACAAATACATATATATACTTTATATTGATTTCAGAGAGAAAGGGAGGGAGAGAGAGAAACATCAAAGAGAAAATCATTGATGAGCTGCCTCCTGCCTGCCCCCTACTGGGGTTTGAACCTGCAAACCTGGCATGTGCCCTGACCAGGAATCAAACCATGACCTCCTGGTCGACGCTCAACCATTGAGCCACACTTCAATCAGAATAAAAGAGTAAATGGCAAATGGAGTCACAGTCTGATAGGAGTTGAGTGTCACTGTGAGAAGAAAAACTCCACAGCCAGATTCTTTGAGGCACCAAGATCTCTCACAAGTCAAGATGGGAGGGTATAGTCCTGGCCAGTGTGGCTCAGTTAGTAGAGCTTCAGCTTGCATACAGAAGGGTCACGAGTTGGAATCCCGGTCAAGGGCAGATACCTGGGTTGCAGGTTCCATCCCAGCCACAGTCCAGCGAGTGCAGGAGGCAACCCATCTATGTGTCTCTCTCTCCCCCTCCCTTCCATTCTCTCTAAAAATCGAGGGGGAAAATATCCTTGGGCAAGAATTAACAACAACAAAAAGGTGGGGTGGGAGGGTGAGGCCTGCCCTCTGAAGGGGATGGTGGGAGGAAGAGAAGTCACCAGGTGAATACAGAAAAAGCAAGAGCTAGGAGCGCCCCTTTCCCCAACCCCCACCACTGAGCAAACTGGTTCTAGAATCCAGCCCCCCTACCCAACTCTGTTCCGCCTCCTTACAGGACTTCAAATGACTAATTCTAGGCTCTGTGCCTCTGCCTATGACTCCTCGCATCACTAATGGGGGCACAATACCCTCTCTAGACACTTATCAGACTTCCGGGTCCAGGGCGAGAATGCTTTCCTAGGTTTTCTGAGAGACCCAACATCAGATTCCCAAGGGATGCCTGGACTGTCACCTCGGCCCTCCACTATCCCAAGCCACTTCAGGAGGGCGCGTTCAGGCTAATGCTTCTGGGGCTGAGCCCCGAGAAGCTGGAAGCTGCAGGACTCACTGGCAATCTGGGGACGTCTCCAAAGGCGCCAACATGTCTACTCCTGAAAAACTAAAGAATTTGGGGACCCTGTTGCTCCTCAGAAGAGCAGGGCCCTGGACCCTGTCACTAGAGACGTTAAATAACGTCCCCCGCGAGAGTGGCGGCTTAGGGGTCCTGCGTCCCAGGCGGGAAGTCCCTGAGGAGCGGTCCGGGAGGCCCTCGCCTGCCGTGGTCGCGGCCCGTCAGTTCAGACCCCACAAGGAGCCCGCGCTCCTCCCTCGCGGTTGGGCCCGCGCTCACCGCTTTCTCCAAGTGGCTGCGCGCCTGTTCGCTGTTCTTGGTATGGTGGTAGAGCACGGAGCCGAGCTGCAGGTGCGTGCGGGCCTCGATGCGCTGAGGCGGCTTGAAGGGGAACACAGCCTGCAGGCAGTGCACACACAGGCGGATCTTGGGCGGGCTGGACGTGCGGAAGTGCTCGGCGAAGCCCAGAAGTGCCAGGTACCATGACTCGGCCGCTTCGGCCTGCGCCGCCTGGGCCGCGGCTGCCTGGGCCGCTGCCGCCGCCTGAGCCGCCATTTTGGCCTCCACAACAACAAGCCGTCACCACAGGGAGGCGGAAGCAAGCCTACTGGGCGGGGCCCGGCACTCTTCGCGTCCCTCGCGATAGCTGCCGCACAAAGCATCCTGGAACATGTAGTTTATAATTTGGAGTGGCTGCGACTCCCGGAAAGTGTGAAAAAAGACGACGCCTTCTGGTCTGCGGGACTGAGACCAGACCTTGCAGAGAGGCCGAGGTTTGCGTTCCTGCGAGAAAGGTCCCAGGTGTCCCCGGAGTGGCAGGGCGTGGCTGGCCAATGAGGACTACATCTCCCATTAGGCCACGCGCACTATAAGATGCCTCCTCAGGTGGCGCTGGAGCATTGTGGGATTGGATGAGTCTCAAGATGGACAACCGGGATGTTGCAGGTAACAGCCCCCTCCTCCTTTCATGCTACTATCTGGGTCCTCCGAGTTACGCGTCTCCGCTTCGTCCTCTGACCGAGTCTACCCCAACCCGCTGGTCCTCCCCCTCAGCCTCTGGGCGGCCCGAAGCGACGGATTCTGCACCTCCCCCGCCTACCGAGGTCTCAGACCCAGTTGCTGTCCCCCACCCTGGGCCTGGTTTGCTGAGGGCGCTTGGCTTGCTTGGCTTCCGTAGAGGCAGACACCGGGTCTGTCTTGCGTCGGCCTTCCGAAAAATAAACCACCTTCAGGGCTCTTCCGAGCTCCGCTCCCCAAAACAGCGGCAACCTTGGGCTGTCCTGCGCCCTTCTCTTCGCAGCAGCTGCCTCTTGACCTGTGTGCTGCTTTCTGGAAAAGCTGTTTTTCTGAACTGCTCTCAGGCATTTCCTGGATACATAAATTCCTGAGTCTTTAGAGCCTCCCCTTTATCACAAGCCTTGCCCTTCCATGTCTTCCAGCCCTAGCCACCCCAAAATGGATACATTCACCCATTCAGCAAATACTGTGTGCCAGGCATTGTGTTGGTCGCTGGGGATGCAGTGGTAATCAAAACAGGGCCCTGCCTTCCTGAAGGTTACTTTCTAACGGGTGTCAGACAATGCACCAAGAGGAAATATTTATGCAGAGAGAATTATGATGTGAGAGAGTGGGGCTGGAGGCGGGTGATATTGGGTGACCAAAGAAAGCCTTTTTGAGTAGAGGACATTTGAGATGAGAAGGAGGCCTGGGGGGCAGAGCCTTCCACACCAAGGATGGGAGGGGGATGGCAAGTGCAAAGGCCTTGGAGTGGGACTGGCTTGCCATTTTGAAGAATGTCAAGGATGGGGAGGGGGGCCATCTCTGGCAGGGCCTTGAAAATTGACTTTCAGAATTTGGATTTTATTCTGAATCCCATGGGAAAATTTAGAGGTGTCTTCTCCATCTCCACAGCCAATGCCCATGTCTGAAGACACCATCATCTTTTGCTTGGAGCCAGAAAGCCTCCTCGTTGGTCTATTTGCTGCCTACGCACTCTCTCCAATTAGTAGCCAGAATGACTTTAAAAATAAAAACAGCTATTGGATATTGTCAGCTTAATATTCCCTGACACTTTCCAAAGACCTTAAAGTAAAATCTAGACTCCCTTTCTTATACTCGCATTCTGGAACAATTGGCTCAAGCCACTTTGGACCCTTGCTGGTCCTTGAATGCACCAAGCTTTATCCAGCCTTTTAATTTTTGCATCTGCACCTTACTCTGCCCAGATTGTTCCCTGTGTGGCTTTTTAGGAAGCTCTTTATGGTTTCAGCTTACTGCTTCCTCTTCAAATGGTTGTTTTCTGGCTGCTCTAGCTATAGATGCTCCTCTATCATGCTTTCTCATCCTTTTTGGTTTCCAGCATTGAGCTCTTATGATTTTGCAGCTACTTTTTGGTTACAAGTTTATTGTCTCCCTAGCCAGACCTGAGTTCCACATAGGCAGAGGACTTGTCTCTTGTTTAGCACTTAGCACAGTATCTGGTATATAGCTCGATAAATGTTTGCTGAATAAATGAATGAGTGGATACGTATGAATGCCAATTTGAATGTCCGTTGCCACAAGCAGCAGCAACTGTGGTGCTCCTGTAGCAGTGGCTGGGTATGTGTGTGAAGCAAAGATGATTTCTGATGTGTTTCTTTTCCCTCCCCAGGAAAGGCTAACCGGTGGTTTGGGGTTGCTCCTCCCAAGTCTGGAAAAATGAACATGAACATCCTTCATCAGGAAGAACTCATTGCTCAGAAGAAACGGGAAATTGAAGCCAGAATGGAGCAGAAAGCCAAGCAGAATCAGGTGTCCAGCCCTCAGCCCCCGCATCCTGGCGAGTAAGTGCACTCTGAGGCTGGATTGGGTCTTAGAGGGTCACAGGCAGAGGGTTTTGCTTATAAGAGCAGTCTTGTTATATCTGCACCCAGTCACAGCCTGATGGTGCAAGGAATGACATAACTGCTCTCTTTCAGGAGGCTTAGTATGTCAGGAGAGACACAAGGCGTGTGTGGAAACCCAGTGGATGGCCTGCCAGTTCTTTCACTCAGCAGTTATTTACTGCTGACGACATGTGGGCCAGGGGTCAGAGGTATAGCTATGCAAATAAAAGCATAAAGCACCAACATTTAAAATTTCTTGATGAAGGAATAAATATTCAGATTGCCTCAAGACAACCATTTTGATAATATTCCTTTCCCACATCTTTGCTTTGTTTTACGAAGTTGTGATCAATTTTGTGTGCTGCTTTTCCAGCACTTTTTTTTTTAATCCTCACATGAGGATACAAGAGCTCCAGTGGGTAGCAGGAGGCAGTGTGTTCCCACTGTAGGAGTGTAGAAGAGACTTCACATTCTTTTTATACACACACACACACACTCACACACACTCATACTCACACACACTACAGCCCGTTGCACGAAGATTCATGCAATAGGCCTTCCTTCCCTAGCTGCCGGCACCGGTTTTCCTCTGGCACCCGGGACCCAGGCCTTCGCTCTGGCCGCAGCAGAGAGGCTTGGCTTCTCCACTCCAGCTGCAACGAGGCTTGGTTTCTCCGCTCTGGCCGCAGCGGAGAAACCAAGCCTCTTCAGTCTTCAGTCGTCTTCAGTCTTCGTTCCGTGTGTATGCAAATTACCCCGTCATCTTTGTTGGGTTAATTTGCATATTCACTCCTGATTGGCTGGTGGGTGTTGCAGAGGTATGGTCAGTTTGCATATTTCTCTTTTATTAGTGTGGATATACTAGTGGCCTGGTGCACGAAATTCATGCGTATTAAAAGGGAATTAATTAGAAGAAATATTTTAATATTGCTATCTGCCCTTTCTCTATAATAGAAGTATCAGCAATGAAAGAAAATTAGTAAAATGTATATGAAAATCTTCCTCCTGTCAGAACCTGGGGCGCACTGTGGGACCTAGAGTCAAGTCCTCGCCCACCACCTGCATGCGCTTTGAAAACACAGGAGACCCAGACCCAGCCGGCCCCATCCCCATTGGGTGAGACCCAAACCCGGCCGGCCCCACCCCCATCAAGCCCCTCCGGATGGGGGGCACAGCCTTAGGTTCCCCAGCCTGGCACTGGGTGGGGGGTGCAGCCTCAGGTCCGCGGGGCGCGGCCTGAGGTACCCTGTCAATCCCGGCTGGGCAGGGGCCACGGCCTGAGGTCCCCCGGCCAGCACTGGGGTAGGGGGGCATGACCTGAGGTCCCCGTCAAGCTCTGCGGGGCTGGGGAGGTGGGCGGCCTGAGGTCTCTCGCCCCAGCCAGGCGCCATGCAGCCTCAGGTCCCTGCTGTTCGGTTGTGACGTTATGGCATCCAGCTAATTTGCATATTCCTCTATTATATAGATAGATTTGTTTTTATTGATTTTTAGAGAGAGAGGAAGGGAGAAGGATAGAGAGAAACATCAATGAGAGAGAAACATTGATCAGTTGCCCCTGCATGCCCCCTATTGGGTTTGAGTCCATAGCCTGGTTATGTGCCCTGACTGGGAGTTGAACCAGTGACCTCTTGATTCATGGGTTGGCACTCAACCACTGAACCACATCAGCTGGGCAAGACTTTGTGTTCTAAAGACCCAGGCAGAGCCAGCCCATAGAGGAAGTAGGGAAAGGCCTGCCAGCAGAAGACAAGAAGAGAGAGCCTCCCATGTGTCAGGCAGGAGAGAGCTCAGGCAGGCTGTCTTCCTGCCTGTCCTGAGAAACACTGTGGGCACCTAAGAGTTTTGAGCAGGGGTGTGTGATCAGGGTGACAAGATCCGAAAATTTCAGATAAGAGGTTGACAGAGAGGCAGCCCCCTTCCTACGTGGTCTGACATGTGAATCCTGTTAACCCTCCACAAAGTTTTGTCCCAGCTCCCACCTTTTCTAAGAGTCTGTGGCTTCTCCTTAAGGGCAGGATTTAGACCTTATTCCTGTGGGAACCCCGGGTCTGGCACCTCCAGGGCACCCAGGAACATGGGGACTGATTGTTGAGAGATCTGTCAGTGGGTAGGTTCTCACCTGGAGTTATGGAAGGACTTTTACCAAGATGGGAAAGCCCTTGATGTATCGCATCCAAGAGGGTCTTCTAAAGGCTGCTGGATCACAGCTCCAGGATCAGACAGCTGAAAGGAAACATCAGGTGCATGGTGTAGGTAGCTATGCAAATAAAAGCATAGAGCACCAACATTTAAAATTCTTGCTGAAGGAATAAGAAATACTCAAATTGCCTCAAGACAACCATCCTATCCTATAAAAAGCCTAGGTGGCGTCATGCCCTTGTGCGACATCGTCACAAGATGGCCATGCACACAGCGGAGGCGGGGCCCGGTGGCCGCTCTGTGCGGTGAGGCCTGGGGGTTCTGTGGCTCTGTGCAGTGCAGAGGAGGCTGGTCCCAGTGTCTCAGCCGCCTCGTGCAGAGGAGGCAGGTCCCAGCGGAGGAGGCGGGTCCCAGCAGAGGAGGCAGGTTGTGGCAGGGGAGGGCAGTTGGGGGCCATCAGGCTAGCAGGGGAGTAGTTAGGCGTCAATCAGACCGGCAGGGGAGCTGTTAGGGGGCAATCAGGCTGGCAGGCAGAAGTGGTTAGGGGCAATCAGGCAGGCAGGCAGGCAGGCGAGTGGTTAGAAGCCAGCGGTCTCGGATTGTGAGAGGGATGTCTGACTGCGGGATCAGGCCTAAACTGGCAGTCGGACATCCCCTGAGGGGTCCCAGATTGGAGAGGATGCAGGCCGGGTTGAGGGACACCTCCCCCTCCCGTGCACCAATTTCGTGCACCGGGCCTCTAGTTTTGATAATATTTCTTTCCCACATCTTTGCTTTGTTTTCTTTGTTTTATGAAGTTGTGATCAAATTTGTGTGCTGCTTTTCCTGCCTCATTTTTTTTTTTTTAATTATTTATTGGTTAACTTGAGAAAGAGAGGAAGGGTGAGAAAGAAACATCAATTTGTTCTACTTATTTATACATTCATTGCTTGATTCTTGTATGTGCCCTGACCATACAAGAATTGAGCTACCTGGCCAGGCCTCCTGGCACTTTTTAAAAAAATCCTCAACTAAGGATATGTTTTTATTGATTTGAGAAAGAGAGGAAAGAGGGAAACCCATATCGATAGGTTGCCTCCCATACTCACCACTACTGCATCAAACCGGCAACCTAACTATGTGCCCTGACTGGAAATCAAACCTGAAACCTTTTTTTTTTTTTATAGTTTATTGATTTTTTACAGAGAAGAAGGGAGAGAGATAGAGAGTTAGAAACATCGATGAGAAGCATCGATCAGCTGCCTCCTGCACACCCTCTACTGTGGATGTGCCCACAACCAAGGTACATGCCCTTGACCGGAATCGAACCTGGTACCCTTCAGTCCCCAGGCCGACGCTCTATCCACTGAGCCAAACCGGTCAGGGCTAAACCTGAAACCTTATGGTGTATGGGACGACATTCTAACCAACAGAGCCCCCCAGCCAGGGGAACCCCCCCCTACTTTTTAAAAGAAAAACTTGTCCCCAAATTACAACTCTTTAGAACTGTCAGTTTTTAAGTTTTATTCTTACTGAGATAAAATTTACGTGCTATAAAATTGGACTTTTAAACTGTATGACTTAGTGATTTTTTTGTATATTCAAAGCATTGTGCAACTATCACCACTATCTAATTACAAAACATTTTATCATTCAAAAAGAAACGGCATACCCAGTAGCCATCACTCCCCATTCTTCCTTCCCAAGCCCCTGGCAACCACTAGTCTAGTTTCTGTCTTCACGGATTTACATATTCTAGATATTTTATATGATAGGTGAACTTTTGTGTCTGGCTTCTTTTACTAGACATAATGCTTTCAGGGTTCATCACATTGTAGTGTGTGTGAGGGCTTCTTTTTACTGTTAATCTTCACCCAAGGATATTTTTCTATTGATCTTTAGAGAAAGTGGAAGGGAGGGAGAGAGGGAGAGGGGTAGAGAGAGAGAAAAACATCGATTGGCTGCCTCCTGCACATGCCCAACTGGGGCCAGGATGGAACCTGCAACCCAGGTCCATGCTCTTGACAGGGAATGAAACCTGTGACTTCAGTGCATGGGCCAACACTGTAACCACTGAGACCTGCCAGCCAGGGCCCATAATGTATTTAACAGTGTCCCTTGTTGACTACTTAGGTTATTTCCATTTTTAGTTCATTAAAACAGATTTCTAGTAACACTTAATTTTAAAGGAAAAAGTCTAGATCTGTGAGGTCCCCGAGCTTTTACTAACTATTGGTGTATCTGTATGATGGATTGTTACTCGGCTTTTAGAAACACTATGTATGAGGAATTTTTGAGGTTGGTGCAGGATGTATGTTATAATAGAGAACGGAAGAACTAGGGCACGTTCTATGATCACAGCCTTATTTGCTCCTATTTCTAACTTAGGGGCAAATCAAAAAAATATACCAAAGTGTTAATAGTATCTATTGTGAGGTGGAAGGAATTGAGTTTTCCTCTTTGCTTTCTATATTTCAATTTTTCTACATTCTTGTTTGTTTATAATGAGCTCTAGTACTTTTATGATTGGTAAAAAATTAATTTGAATTAAGCATTCAGGTCCCTGGTTTTGCTTTTGTGCTGATTTTTATGTATTTTTTAAAATGTTTTTATTGATTTTTCTAGAGAGAGAGGAAGGGAGAGGGAGAGAGAGTTAGAAACATGGATGAAAGAGAAACATCAGCATCAATTGGCTGCCTCCTGCATGCCCCCTGCTGGGGATCGAGCCAGCAACCCAGGCATGTGCCCCGATCCGGAATTGAACTAGAGACCTCTTGGAGCATGTCCAATGCTCAACCACTGATCAACACTGGCTGGGCTTGTGCTAATTTTTTAAAAACAGATTTAAGCCCAACCAGTGTGGTTCAGCAGTTGAGCAATTGACCCAGGAACCAAGAAGTTGCCGGTTTGATTCTGAATCTCTGGTTTGATTCTGAATCTCGGGTTCAATTCCCAGTCAGGGCACATGCCCAGGTTGCTCGATCCCCGGTGGGTGGCCTACAGGAGGCAGCCAATTGATGATGTTTCTCTCACATTGATGTTTCTATTTCTCTATCCCTCTCGCTTTCTCTCTCTCTAAAAATCAATTAAAACAGATTTTTTTAAAATAAAAATAAAAGTAGATTTAAAAAATTTTTAAAGTAAAACATACTATTTGCAAAAAGAGAGAGAAAATAAAAACATATAATCCCGCTGTAATTCTCGCACCAAGAGATTGCTTTGGGTGTTTTCCTGTATGTGTATAATCCTCACAGAAGTGCTGGCCGACGCAGGCCCAGAAATGCAGTCATACATAGTAAAAGCACATGCACTGTTTTGGATAATTCTAAAGTCTAGCTGAGAAGACAGACATGGTACCCAGAAGCAGCTCAGGTAATTTGTTTACACCAGGTAGGATAGGAGTTGCACAGAAAAAGAGCCAGTGGTTCTGAGTTGGGAAGGCTATTTGGAGTGGGAGGGTCAATATTCTGATAGAGTTGACATCAATATGTGTAGCATTGGTTTGACTAGAACGAGATTGTTCCACCTTACAACTCTGAAGGTGGCTCTCTGCACTCAGCAGTCCCCAAGACACATCTGGGGGTTGGTTTTGGGTTTCACCAGGTAAGAACTTGGGTGGGTGTGGAGCTGAGACAGGCAAGGCATGCCCCAGCCCCTCCATTAGAAGTTCACCCTCTCTGTATTCTGTCTTGGGTCTAGAATTGCAAACACACACAACTCTTCCGCTTCCAACAAGTTTGCCAATGACGGCAGCTTCTTGCAGCAGTTTCTGAAGTTGCAGAAGGCGCAGACTAGCACAGGTGAGTGCAGTTTCCCCATCCCATCTCCTCCTGTTCAGGCTCAGATTCATGTTCCTGCTGCCTGCTCTCTCCTCCTGGGGAACCCTGGCTTCCTAGAAATGGCAGGTCCTGCCTCAGATTTGTTCTTCTCATCCCGAGTTCATTGAGTACCCTCATTTCATTCATTTCCACACGAAGCATGCAGGGGGAGAGCGTGGACCCTGCTCTCAAGATGCTCAACCTGTAGGAGCAGAGACAACCCAGGTTTCAGTCCAGGAGCATGGGGACCAGGACGAAGCAGGCCCAGGGCTGTGAGACCATGGCTGTGGTCAGAGCAGCAGCTCAGGTGTGAGGAATGGGGCCCCCTTTCATAGGTAGGGAACTGCCTGGCCTACAGGAATCCATGAGACATGCCAGGTGTGAGAATAACTGCCCTTAGGGAGCCCACCCGTAACTGTGGTTGTGCAATTTACCAGTCAGAGCTTAAAAAAGCTAATGGGGGGGGGGAAGAGGGGGGACAAAAGAAAGTTAGTGGTGAAGCAGATGACCTTTGACCTTTGTCAGGTTTCCTAGGGAACAGCTAAAAATGTTTAGGCCAAATTCACCCACGGAAAGGAAGAACAGGCTTCTCTTTACCGCAGGGTTACAGGTCATGAGCTGTGTTTGAAAATCCCAGAATAGGCTTGTTCCAGGTTACCACTGACAACCAGAGGGAATGGTTGTAAGTTGGATGTGGGATTCAGGTCATATCGAGATAACCAAAAAGTCATGCATCTGTGAACCTTGATGTCCTGTCCTCATCTGTAAAATGGGGTGGTGTCTTCTCTGAGCACCCACCGCCCACCTGGTGCTATGCTGGAAGCTGAGGACCCAGCCCCCACTCAGATTAGGTGGGAAGATAGGGAAAGGTGCACTGCAGAGCTTGAGCACAAGTATACGTCCTTCTCTCCCAAGATGCTCCCCCCAGCGTGCCCAGCGCCCCGCCTCGAGTACTCCCCCGTGCTGGGAAGAGGCCTCCCCTCATCAGCAGCCCACTGAGCCAGGTGAAGAACTATGTGCACGCTAAGCAGCTGCCCCTGGCCAGCCGCCCTAGTGTCTTCCAATCTCCCGATGAGGATGAAGAGGAGGACTATGAGCAGTGGCTGGAGATCAAAGGTAAGTTGTGGGGGCTGCTGCCCTCCTTCTTACCACCACCTTCCAGCTCCAGGGCAGATCCACAGTCAGCAGGGAAAGTGTGGCCAGGAGTATGGGGTACTTGGGACTTGAGTCAGGTGAGGCCACTGGGTTAAGGGGGTGCAGTCAAAGGAAGGGTGTGAGGAGGGGCTGCAGTGTCGGCTTCATCCTGAGAGCTGTGGGACCTATCATCTACTCTGGGGGCTGGCCTCCAGCCAAGGCAGGGCTATCCTCATTGAGTGTTCACTTGCACTTTCCTCCCAACATAAGGAGGACCTTCCATGGCTCCCCATTCTGGGTGCATGCCCTCCGAGCTCTCTGAGGCCCAGAAGCCCATTTCTTAATGCAGTTCCTGTCCCTGCCAGTCTGAGCCAGAAGTACAAGCCTGCAGGTTGAAGAGTTCACTTTCTTGCCTGGGGAAGGACAGTTATTGGCCTTGGGTGAGTTAGTCTAGGTCCCAAGGTGTAGGAGGGTGGCAGTGGTGGCACTCCTAATACTTGTAGCCCTATCTACATTCAGAACAAGGCCTCAGTGCCACATGAGCCATTTGGAGTCTTAGGCTACTTCTGCCCAGGCTGGCTGGCTCAGTCATGTTATCCTGAGTACAGACTGAAATGACTGTATGGTCTGCCATAACAGCCTCTAAACCCCTCTTGCTCCGGGATGAGGATGCCAGCTTCAGACCCTACATCTGAGCAGATCAGTGGCAAACCTTGAAGTCTGGAACATTAGTACAGACCTGAGAGGGTGGTGTTTCCTTAGAGAGGTGCCCTGGCAGTTCTGACTGTACCCTGCCATGAACCTCCGCTTTACAAGAGGCAGTGGGTGTCTCAAGGCCCTTAAAGCCTGTTAAGACCTGCTGTTGAGGAGGCCTCAGAAGAGCACCTGTGCTTGTAAATGGCAGCCAGGTCAGGGTCATTGTCAGGTATGCAGGAGGAGGGTGCGATCACGTGTTCCTTCCCCTACCCCCAGTTTCTTGGCAGCCCAAGCAACAAGAGGAATAAGATTGGCCACAGGCTCAGTGTCTAGCCCCATTGCCGAAAGGAGCAAACGTTCCTAGGCACTGACTGACAGCAAGAACTTGCTCTTGGGAGTTCTCATAAAAGGGATATGACTGTATATTGGCTGACAGATGCCCTCCAAAAAAGTCCAGCAAAAAAGACAAAAGCAAGTTCCACATGGCTCAAAGGGGAGGCTAATGCAAACACAAAAATGTATTTTTATACCTCTGTTCCCTGAAAAAGCCGAGGTAATGATTAAGCTCGTTGCAGTGAGCATCCTTAGCACCCAGATGGTGGTCTGGAAACATTTTCTCACTCACGAAAACCAGGACTTCTTGGAAGAATGGCTGGCTCTAGGTCTGGGCAGGAAGTGTGTCAGATGACCTGGAGCACCCTGTTCCAGCAGATAGCCAGGAGGCCATCAAGACACCTGGGGCCATGTCCAAAGGCCTCAGTATCCAGCTTGAAGAGGCTCCACCAGCCACTGAGGGCACGATTGAGCCTCTGTGATGACATTAATTGCAGTGGATTGAAACCCACCCCGTGTGTTTAAATCAGAGTTTGTAATGCTATTTTAAAAGAATTTTTCATCTTCGAAGGATGGAAAGGAACCAATTTATTGTACTTAATGCTGGTAAATGAAGAAAAGACTTAAGCATTAAAAAATGGGGAGGGGGCGGGGGGAGAGGCTGGCTATGTTTTCAGACGTCTCCCTTCCAGCCTGTGGATCGGCTCGGCCTTTGAGAGGTTCACACACTTCTCTCCCACCCAGTGTGTCTCGTGAAAACTGTTTAGACCAATTCCCCTCTCGTCACGGTGCTTTGTGCATGGACCCGCGACGCCTGACAACCTCCTGCATTTCACCCTCTTCTCCCCCTACCCCTTTGTCCTTGTGGTCCGTAGAGAGAGTGTGCCTGTTGACTGTGGGGTGTGTGAGTTGAACCTCAGTACTGACAGCCTCCTTAAAGTTTCACCCCCAGAGGGAGTCGAGACTCGGAAAGTGATAGAGAAATTGGCCCGCTTTGTGGCAGAAGGAGGCCCCGAGTTAGAAAAAGTAGCTATGGAGAACTACAAGGATAACCCAGCATTTTCGTAAGTATTTTTGGGAGGGGAAGTCACTGGTACTTAATGTTCTTGCCACACAGTAGTATGTGCAGACATTTTTGTAAAATTCTTGTGGTGACTGAGGCTGGCTGGGGCTGGGTGCTTGCTTGTGCGGGCCAGATGCTGTTCCAAGCACTTTATAACTCACACCAAAGGTTGCAAAAGTCTCCAATATGATGCAGAGACTTAATTTTGGGTTCTGTCAAGGCATCTGTGCTTGTCAGCTTGCTTTTGCATAACATGTCTTCAGATACTGTACAAGTCTACCCGTCCTCATTACTCATCTTCCTTTCTGTTTTGCAAAACTCTTCAGGTTTTTGCATGATAAGAATAGCAGGGAATTCCTCTACTACAGAAAGAAGGTGGCTGAGATAAGGAAGGAATCACAGAAGTTGCAGACAACCTCTCAGAAAGGTAGGTGGATAGAGGGGGGTGGGAGGTTCTGGGGAGGTGCTTGGACAAATTGCTCCCCATGTGAAATCAGGGTTCCTAGAGGGTGCCGTGGCATGGGGTAGCGCTAATGTCCTTGGTTTGTGCCCTCCCTGGCAGCCAGGGTCAAGCTAGGGCTGGTGCCACCCTTTTCACCAGTGCTCTGAGGAGGCGGGAGGTCTGAGGACCAAGGTCAAGGTTGTATTCAGGAGCTCAGCCCTGTACATGCAAAAGAGACAGAGGGAAGGTGTGCTAGCCCAGCAGTTGCCAACTGGTGGTCCGTGGACCACTGGTCGTCCTTGAGGTCTGAAAGGTTGGCGACCGCTGTGCTAGCCTATTGGTTTATGGTCATTTTAACAAGTGTTAATGAATGCCTACCAACCCTAGAAACAAATGTAGTGCCTGACACTTGGGAGTGGGGCCGAGGGGCCAGGGGCCAGAAACAATGAGCTGGTGAGACCTGGTAGGATGAGTGTCAGTGGATGGGGAAGAGGCTGGATGGTCTCCAGCTGTAATGAATATCCCAGCCAGTGCTGGTGGGTGGGAGGAATTGATGTTTAAGCCTGACATGGGCCACAGAGATTGGTCTGTCAAGTCTCCTGCGGCCTTTGCCCTGACTTCCCCAGGAGGAGGGCCATGCTCATCTCCCCATGTGACCTGGCTTAGCAGCCCCCTATAGAAAGACCAAGGTGGGGGCTCCTGTCTTCCCTCTGGGCCTGACACAAACTTCCCTTATATTATGCTGCCATGTCCCAGGCCCCCCAAGACCTGTGGGTGGGAAGGGGTAGGGAGCAGAGCTCAGAATTAAGTTGTAGTATTAACTATGTTTGGTCCCAGTGCAATAATCTGATTCCCATTTGCCTGTTTCTCTTTGCATTGTTTCTAAAATAAACCCCTCTTGTTGCCCATGGGGTTTTTAGCAGAAATTAGGCTGTTGGGTGTGGTGAGTTGAGCTCAGTACTGACAGCCTGCTTAAAGTTTCACCCCCAGAGGACGAAGAGGTCAAGAACCTTGCAGAAAAGTTGGCCAGGTTCATAGCGGATGGGGGTCCTGAGGTGGAAACCATCGCCCTCCAAAACAATCGTGAGAACCAGGCATTCAGGTAAGGAGGGACCCACCAGAGAGGTGACCCCTCAGCCTGGTCACAGGCTTGGTGGTCCTAAGACAGGCTAGGGTCCTGTGGCGAGAAGCTGGCAGGGCTGGGACTCGGCTCTAGGAATTTCTGGCCCCAGAGCCCAGCCTTGCCACCCTATATCTACTCCCCAAGTGCACATCACTGCCTTGAGTTGTCTCCGAGGCAGGTGTGACAGGGACTTTGAGGCCTTGTGTTTTTCCAGGTGCCTCATTGAGAAAATCTCTAGCACTTGCCCAGCTCCCTTTGTAACAGACAGTGGCCCCAAGCTGGAGCCAGGCTAGGCCCTCCAGCAGAACCTCACAAAACTGTGTTGGTCATTGTGTGTATTCTTAGGGTCTCATCTTTACAACGAGGGGAACAGCAAGAAAGCAGGAGTGTGGTACCTCAGGCTCTGAGGAGTGGGAGTCCCTAGCCTGTGTGCAGGTTCCATGGACAGGATGGGACAAGCAGCCTGACCCCCCCTACTGTCCCCAGCCATGAAGTCATACCCCAGCCCTTCAGGCTAGGTCTGTTAACCCTATTCATTGGTGGGGTTTAGCACCTGATCTTTGCCAGGGGAGTTTGGGCGGGGGGCGGGGGGGCGCAGTTGCTGTTGCAGGGCGGTACTGGCAGAGGCTTGTGAGGTGGACACTGAACCCAACGTGGGGTGATGCACCTCTGAAGACACTTTTGGCCACAAGTCCCCACCCAGTCAAGTGAGGAGATGTGATGGTGACTATAACAAAAAGTGCAGGAGCAGCACACACCTGGGCTGGTTGATTCAGGGACACCATCAGGCACTCAGGAGGAAGGAAGCAAGAGTGGATGGTAGGCAGGAGGCGGGTGTCCAGAAGGACCACTACACGGGAGTGAAGCAGTTGATATGCCGGGCACTGTGCCAGTGCAGCTGGAGTGCCGGATGAGTGTTGACATGCTGTGCAGACAAGCTGTGGATCCCATCAGGGCCAGGTCCCAGAAGGCTCAGGTGTTCATTGAGAGCCTTTGGAGGGTCTGCATAGGGAGTGATGGGGCTAACTGTGCTTTCAGGATCACTGACCACAGTCATAGAGGGTGATCAATCATTCCAGGTTGAGGGTTGAGGCAGAGGAGGTTTGCGGAAGGCTGCTGAGGGGTCGAAGATAGCTGTGGGGGGTTGCCTAGGATGAGGATGAACCCTGGGGAGAGGTGGCTGAAGGTGAGCTGCTGAGGGACCACAGCTGGCACTCCACACACTGGGGAGGAATGAATGGGAGGTGACTGGGTATTCGGGCCTGGTCAGGGTGTACAGGTTCATTCCACACGGACTGTTTAATCTTCGTGTGAGATTAGGTGTGAGACAGCTCTTCTCTCCCCCAAATCAAACAGCCACCTAGTGTACTTGCTGCTCTGGCCCTTCTGTGCCTTCCTGATTCCCCACATGGGCCGGGCACACCCCAGCGGCTGTGTGTTTTGGAAAACAATGTTATAACTGTTTACCTATCCTTTGACCAGTCATTCCACTTCTGAAATGCCATCCCCCAAATAATGTTAAATACAGCATCACCCATAGTCATGAAAAATTAGTAACACATTGAATGTCCAGTCCCATTGGGCTAAACTCCTATAACTGCATCGCTAACACATCACTTGTGTGAGCCACATTGTTTTCAAGTGTGCTGGCCTCTCCAGGTGAGGAAACTGAGATAAGAAGGCCAATCGGTGGAAGTGCCTTTGCCGCCACATTCCACTGCATTCTAATGAGAAAGCCTTATGTTGTTGGGTTAAAAGGTGTTTTTTTTAAAAATCAGCATACAGCAATTAGAACCACAGCTCTGTTCAAATAAATCAGCACTGGATAAAAAAAGACTGGAAGGAAAGATACCCAAGTGTTAGCTTTGGTTAAGGAGGCAGGAGAGAGGATCACTCCTATGAGGAGTGAGCTCCTAAAATGATCATGTTCCAATTATTCATCCTTACTTCGTCCCTAAACCCCTGACAACCACTGATCTTCTTACTGACTTGGCAATTTTGCTTTTTCCAGAATGTCATACAATTGGAATCATATAGTATGTAGCTTTTTCAGATTGGCTTCTTTCACTTAGTGATGTGCATTTAAGTTTCCTCTGTGTCTTTTCATGGCTTCATAGCTCATTTCTTTGGGTGCACCACAGTTTATCCACTGTAGGATATCTTGGTTGCTTCCAAGTTTGGGCAACTATGAAGAAAGCTACTATAGACATCTGTGGACAGGTTTTTGTGTGGATAGAGATTCTCATCTCTTTAGGATAAATACTAAGGACTGGTTGCTGGATAGAATGGTATATTTAGTTATTTTCTTCCAGTCTACGGCTTGTGTTCTCATTCGCTTGACCTTGTCTTTCACAGGGAAGAAGATTTTAATTTAATGAAGTCCAGCTTATCAGTTTCTTTTTCTTGGATTGTGCCTTTGGTATTGTATCTAAAATGTCATTGCCATACCCAAGGTCATCTAGGTTTTCTCCTATATTATTTTCTAGAAGTTTTATATTTAGAATTTTACATTTAGGTCTGTGATCCATTTATAATTAATTGTTGAATGAAGGGTGTACGGTCTGTGTCTAGATTCTTTCTTTTTTTTTTTTTTTTTCATGAGGATGTCCAGTTCCAGCACTGTTTGTTGAAAAGACTGTCTTTGCTTCATTGTATTGCCTTTGCTTCTTTGTGAAAGGTCATTTTACGATGTTTATGTGGGTCTAATTGTGGGTCCTTTATTTTGTTCCAGTGATCAGTTTGTCCATGCCTTCATCAATACCACACTGCCTTGATTACTGTAGTTTTACAGTAGGCCTTGAAGTTAGGTAGTGTCAGTCTTCCAACTTTGTTCTTCAGTATTATATTGGCTATTCTGGGTCTTTTTTCTCTGAATATAAACTTTAGAGTCACTTTGTCATTATCTACAAAATAACTTTGCTGGGATTTTTATTGGAATGTCATTAAATCTAGAAATCAAGTTGGGAAGACTTGACATCTTGACAATATGAAGTCTCCCTATCCATGAACATGGAATACCTTTCCATTTATTTAGTTCTTTGGATTCTTTCATCAGAGTTTTATAATTTTATTCATATAGATGTTTTACATATTTTGTAAGACTTAAACCTAAGTATTTCATGTTTTTAAATGATAATGTAAATGGTATTGCATTTTTAACTTCCAATTTTACTTATTCATTGCTGGCTTATAGGAAAGTGATTGACGTCTGCATATTAACATTGTACACTGCAACCTTGCTATATAATAGCTTATTAGTTCCAGGAGAGAGAGTGAGAAAGCTTGTGTCTATTCTTTCGTGTGTTTTTTTCTATGTAGACTATCATGTCATTTGCAGACAAAGACACTTCATTTTTTCCTTCTCAATTAGTATACCTACTTCCTTTTCTCATTTTTTACATTTGCTAGGACTTCCAGTATGATGCTGAAAAGCATTGATGAAATGGGATATTCTTACCTTGTTTCTGTACTTAGTGGGAAAGTTTCCAAGTTTCTCACCGTTAAGTACGAGTTAGCTGTGGGTGTTTTCGTACATACTCTTTCTCAAGTTGAGAAAGTTTGCCTCTCTTTCTAGTTTATTGAGAGTTTTTGTCATGAATGGGTGTTGTATTTTATCAATTGCTTTTTCTACAGCTATTGATATGATCTTGTGATTTTTATTTTTTTAGCCTATTGATGTGATGGATGACATTACTTGATTTTCAAATGTTAAACCAGCCTTACACGCCTTGGCATAAGTCCCATTTGGTCGTAATGTATATAATTGTTTTTAACATTGATAGATTTGGTTTGCTGATGTTTTGTTGAGGATTTTGGCATCTGTATTCATGAGAGATATTAGTCTGTAGTTTTCTTGTAATGTCTTTGTCTAGCTTTGGTATTAGCGTAATTGAATGAGTTAGGAAGTATTCTTTCTGCTTCTATTTTCTGAAAGGAATTGTAGAGAATTGGTATAACTTCCTCCTTAAATATTTGGTAGAATTCATCAGTGAACTCGTGGGCTTTCTGTTTTAGAAGGTTATTAATTACTGGTTCAACTGTTTGGTTTTGTTAATCTTCACCTGAGGATATTTTTCTATTGATTTCTAGAGAGAGTGGAAGGGAGGGGCAGTGAGAAAGAGAGAAACATCAATGTAAGAGACACATCAATTGGTTGCCTCTTGCACAGGTCCAGGGATCGAACCAGCAAGCCAGGTATGTACCCTTGACTGGGAATCAAACCCGTGACCCTTGGTTTGCAGGCCATGCTGTAACCACTTAGCAACACTGGCCAGGGCTGGTTCCGCTTTATTTATTTATTTATTTTAATATATTTATTTTTTATTGATTTCAGAGAGGAAGGGAGAGGGAGAGAGAGTTAGAAACATCGATGATGAGAGAGAATCATTGATCAGCTGCCTCCTGCACACCCCCACTGGAGATCAAGCCCACAACCGGGGCATGTGCCCTGACCAGGAATCAAACCCCGTGATCTCCTGGTTCATGGGTTGATGCTCAACCACTGAAGCACACCAGCTGGGATGATTCGACTTTTTTTTTTTTTAATGAGAGGGTCAAGATTTTTAAAATATATATTTTTTATTGATTTTTTTTACAGAGAGGAAGAGCGAGGGATAGTGAATTAGAAACATCGATGAGAGAGAAACATCCATCAGCTGCCTCCTGCACTCCCCTTACTGGGGATGTGCCTGCAACCAAGGTACATGCCCTTGACCGGAATCGAACCTGGGACCCTTGAGTCCGCAGGCTGACTCTCTGTCCACTGAGCCAAACTGGTTAGGGCTGATTCAGCTTTTTAAAATAAAAATAGGCCTGTTTAAGTTGTCTGTTTCTTCATGTATGAGTTTTGGCAGATTGTGTCTTTCAAAGAATTAGTTCATTTCATGTGTGTTATCAAATTTGTGGGCATAGAGTTGTTCATAGTAATTCTTTATTATCCTTTTAATGTTTGTAGGATTTGTAGTGATGTCCTCTATTTCATTTTTGTGATTAGTAATTTGTTTTCTCTTTTTTCTTAGCATGGCTAGAGGCTTAACAATTTTATTGATCTTTGTTTCCTCTGTAATTTTTACAAAGGTCACTTACTCGGTTTTCTAAAAGGTGTATGCATGCTTGTATCATGACCCAGGAGTACAAAGAAGATGCTGCCATTTCCTTGTCCTTCCATCCCATCCTAGGTACCAATATTAGTGTGTCTGGTGGGTCCTTCCACCCCTCTCCTGGCTCTATGTAGACACATAGAAACAGTCTAGGGAATTTCTTTCTGTTGTCTTTTATACAAAAGAAATTTTACAGCATCCTTGAGCTTGCATGTTGCTTTTGTAATCCCTTCAGGTTTGTGAGTGCAGGTCTAGCCCCTCTTGTTGAGGGCCGTGTGACCTGTGATATACACAGATTTTGTTACATGGAGATGGGCTGTGATTCTTCCCTCTGGTGTGGACCCCAGAGGTGGGACTGGGGCTCAGGACATGCATAGTCGAAGACCAGGGTCGGCAAACTGCGGCTCTTTGGCCCCTTGAGTGTGGTGGCTCTTCCACAAAATACCACGGCCTGGGCGAGTCTATTTTGAAGAAGTGGCATTAGAAGAAGTTTAAGTTTTAAAAAATTTGGCTCTCAAAAGAAATTTCAATCGTTGTACTGTTGATATTGGGTTCTGTTGACTAATGAATTTGCCGACCACTGGTCTAAAAGATAACAGGCAGTTGTAGAGGGAGCTGCAGGCTTTACCAGCTCTGAACTCAGTGCCACCTGTTCCTACCTTGGGGTGGGGGAACCACCCCTTAGGGGACTGAGAGACTTGTGGCTTCCAGCAAGGCAGGGGCTTTTGCCCTTGGGTTAGAGTCCATGTCCCCATTTGTTCCTATGTTAATTGTCTTTGTTTTGGCTCTGTTTGCTGTTGACACCTCTCACAAGTGCATCAGAAAAAACAAGTGTTTGAGCTGTGCAGTTTAGGGCAAATCTTGCCCTTTCTAGTGCTCCTCTGGGACAGCAGGGGAAGAGCTTCGCAGAGCCTGGGGCAGGTCTGAGGGAGCCTGCCCATTTTCCTTGGAAGCAGTGTATCAGTAACTGTGTGACAGGCGTCCGATAAAGTTGGGGTGGGGGTGGGGGTGGGGGTTTGGTGTGGCCCTCAGCATTGTGACAGGCTGTGGCATGCTACGTTATTTTTCAATTTTGGGTCACTGGAGCCTGGCAGTACAGGAGGTCATAGTGGAGACTTTGAAGTGACCCTGGCTGACCTGGGGGGTTTGCACAAGGCCCATGCTACTCCTGCCCCAACTGACAGTGTGCCCCTCCACTCTTCTTTGCAGCTTTCTGTACGAACCCAGCAGCCAGGGGTACAAATACTACCGCCAGAAACTGGAGGAGTTCCGGAAAGCAAGGGCAGGCCCGACAGGCACCCAAATGGTGCCCGAGCTCTGCCCTCAGCGCAGACCGCCTCCTGAGATCCTGTCCGGATCTGTACCCCTCACTGCTGCTTGCCCCGCTTCATCTGCCCCCTCACCTGCTATCAGCCCAGCTCCAGCTCCAGCTGCCCATGGAAAGCCAGCCACTACAGCCACTGTGAAGAGGAAGCGAAAGAGCCGATGGGGGCCCGAGGAGGAAAAGGTGGAACTCCCACCCACCGAGCTGGTGCAGAGGGACGTGGATGCCACCCCCTCACCCCTCTCAGGTGGGCTTTTTCAAGAAGTCTGGCATCACGTTGTCAGGGTTTATCTGTGTTGTATGTAGCAGGTGTCAGGACTTCCTTCCCTTCTGTAACTGAATAGCATTTCAGTGTGTGGATGGACTACACTTTTGTTCATCCTTTATCTGCCAGTAGGCACTTGGGTGGTTTCCACCTTTTGGCAGTTGTGACTAGTACTGCTGTGAACACACATATACAAGTACTATTGGGATCCCTTATTTCAGTTCTCCTGTGTGTATACCTAGGAGTGGAATTGCTGGGTCATATGGTGATTCTACATTTAACTCTTTAAGGAACCACCAAACTGTTCTCTACAGCAGGTGCATCATTTACATCCCTCCAGCAATGCACAAGAGTTTCAATTTCTCCATATCCTCGCCTTATTATAGTCATTCCAGTATAAACTGGGATCACATTGTAGTTTTAATTTGCCTTTTTCTAGTGACTAATAGTGTTGAGCACCTTTCCATGTGCTTGTTGGCCATTTGTATAGCTTATTTGGAAAAATGTCTATTTTAGTTCTTTTCCCATATTTTTAAAAATAAATCTTTATTGTTCAGATTATTACAATTGTTCCCCTTTTTTCCCCCCATAGCTCCCCTCCACCCAGTTCTCCCTCCCCACTGTCCTCATCCATAGGTGTACGATTTTTGTCCAGTCTCTTCCCGCACCCCCCACACCCCTTTCCCCTGAGAATTGTCAGTCCACTCCCTTTCTATGCCCCTGATTCTATTATATTCACCAGTTTATTCTGTTCATCAGATTTTTTATTCACTTGATTTTTAGATTCACTTGATAGATAAGTGTTTGTTTTTCATAATTTTTATCTTTATCTTTTTCTTCCTCTTCTTAAAGAATACCTTTCAGCATTTCATATAATACTGGTTTGGTGTTGATGAACTCCTTTAGCTTTTTCTTATCTGTGAAGCTCTTTAGCTGACCTTCAATTCTGAATGATAGCTTTGCTGGGTAGAGTAATCTTGGTTATAGGTTCTTGCTATTCATCACTTTGACTATTTCTTGCCACTCCTGTCTGGCCTGCATAGTTTCTGTTGAGAAATCAGCTGACAATCGTATGGGTGCTCCCTTGTAGGTAACTAACTGTTTTTCTCTTGCTGCTTTTAATATTCTCTCTTTGTCTTTTGCTCTTGGCATTTTAATTATGATGTGTCTTGGTGTGGTCCTCTTTGGATTCCTTTTGTTTGGGGTTCTGTGCACTTCCTAGACTTGTAAGTCTATTTCTTTCACCAGGTGGGGGAAGTTTTCTGTCATTATTTCTTCAAATAGGTTTTCAGTATCTTGCTCTCTCTCTTCTTCTGGCACCCCCATAATTCGGATGTTGGTATGCTTGAAGTTGTCCCAGAGGCTCCTTACACTATCTTCAAATTTTTGGATTCTTTTTTCATTTTGCTTTTCCAGTTGGGTGTTTTTTGCTTCTTTGTATTTCAGATCTTTGACTTGATTCTTGCAATCCACTAGTCTGCTGTTGGGTCTCTGTATAATATTTTTTATTTCAGTCAGTGTATGTTTAATTTCTAGTTGGTCCTTTTTCATATCCTCGAGGGTCTCACTAAATTTATTGGCAGTTTCTAGAAAATTCTTGAAAAACCTTATAACCGTGGTTTTGAACTCTATATCCAGTCGTTTGCTTTCCTCCGTTTCTTTCATTTGTGACCTGTTTGTCTCCGCATTTTGGCTGCTTCCCTGAGTTGATAGAGTGGCTTTGTGTGCTAGGTGTCCTATAGGGCCCAGTGGCTCAGCCTCCCCAGTTACCTGAGGTGGACACTCTTGGTGCACCCCTTTGTGGGCTGTGTGCAACAGTCTTGTTGTAGTTAAGCCTTCACTGTTGTTGGTATCACTGGGAGGAATTGACCTCCAGGCCAATTGGCTGTGAGGATCAGCTGTGTCTACACTGGGAGAACTTCTGTGCTGGAGACACCCTTATGAGGCAAGACTTTCTTCAGTGGGGCTTTGGTGCTCACTGAGTCTGCCCCCTGAGTGTGTCCCTTATGGATCTGAGGAGTTGTAATCTGGATGGTCCTACTCTGACCCGTGGGTACACTGGCTCTTGGATCTCCAAGGAGGTGCTAATTTAGCCTCTGCCTGAGGCCACCCAGCAGGAGCTATGGAGAGATCTGCAGATTCCTCTTCTTTGTTTGGGTTTTGGAAGTGCCCAGTGAGGCCCAGCTGTGAAGCAATGCAAGCTGCTGTGGGGCCTTGGGCCTTTTTTTGGATGTTCTGGGTCTTTCTGACTCAGCTGCAGTTTGTTAGGTAATTTTAGATTTCAAAGGACCAGACCATTCATATGCAAAAGCCTCTGCACACAGCTTGGATGGGGCGGAGTCTCAGGGTGGAGCAAACAGCAATGGCCCTGCCCTAAGAGGCCCCCTGGGTCTCAGTGTCCCTTGGTAATCACTGCAAGCACCTCTGAGAGAAAGCCGCCCTCAAGTTCGGCCTGCTGCCAGACAGTCCAGTTTCTCCCTGTATGAGTCTGGGTCCCCAGAGTCTCAACTGAAACTGGAGTTCAGAGCAGTCGGGAGCTTGTGTCTCCCTGCGGATTGAAAAAGCCAGCCGCGTACTCAGTTGCCAGCTTTCTCCGCACACGCCTCTGCACCTCTGCACTTTACTTCCGCAGCTCCTGTGAGTCTCAATGTGCTTTTCTCTTTCCTTCTAGTTGTAGAATTTCCACTTAGCCTGCCTTCCTGTGGTTCTGGATGATGTCAGTTTTGTCTTTTAGTTGTAGTTTTGAAGTGGTTGTGCGAGGCAGCAAGTTCAGGTGTTTACCTATGCCACCATCTTGGTTTCTCCTCTTTTCCCATTTTTTAATTGGGTTGTTTGTGGTTTTGTCATTGAGTTGTAAGAGTTCTTTGTGTATTCTGGATATTAACTCCTGTTTAGATATATTATTTGGAAATATTTTCTCTCATTCTTTGGGTTGTCTTTTTACCCTTTTAATAGTGTCTTTTGATTCATAAACGTTTTAAATGTTAATGAAGTTCAATTTATTTTTTTTGTTTGTTGCCTATGATTTTGGTGTCATATTTAAGAAACCATAGCCAAATCCAAGGTCATGAAGATTTGACCCTATATCTTCTTCTAAGAGTTTTGTAGTTTTAGGTCTTTTTTTTTTTTTTCCCATGAGTGAAAACTTCATTGCTCCAACACTTTATATGCATGTCACCAACACCTCATTGGGGCAAATATATTAAAAGCACAATCATCTCAACTTCTCAACTAATGCACTGTACAGACGCTTCCCAGGCCTCACTCCCAGTACGACTGGTGCATTTAAGTGGCAGCAGCTGCACTTGCTTGAGCCTCCTTTGCAGATGCAGCCTTGGGCACACTTGGCACAGCCGGGGAGCAGCAGGAGCAGCAGCTTTTTCAGCACGTTTTACAGTTGTAAGATGTGCATTTGCAGTTGTCTCCACAGATGCATATTCCTTACTACAAGCAGGAGCATTCCCTGGGGTCCATGGTCCAGGTGCTGTCTGTGCTGGAGAAGGAGGTGTATAGTTTTAGGTCTTAAATTTAGGTATTTGTTATTCCTCACCCGATGATAGTTTTTTCATTGATCTTTAGAGAAAGTAGAAAGGAGGGAGGAAGGAGGAGAGAGAAACATCCATTGGTTGCCTCCTATATGCGCCCCACCTGAGGCTGGGGATTGAACCTGCAACCCAGGTACATGCCCTTGACTGTGAATCGAACCCAAGACCCTTGGGTGCACAAGCTGATGCTCTAACCACTGAACACACCAGCTAGGTGATCCTATTGTCTCCCTTAAACTTTAAAGTACTTAACATTCATTCTTGTCATAGAAAGCCTTTTGCATGGGCCTCTCAAATAGTTCATAGCCCCCACAGATCTTCTTCAAGGAGGGACTGAGGTGCAGTCCTGGGGTCACAGAGCAACTGCATTTGGTTCTTGCTGGCAAAGCCCCAGCCATAGGGAGCTGGAGCACCCAGTTCTCTTCACTTTCCCAGAGGATCCTCTCCACCCATCAAATACCTTAAATGTAGGTATTTTATCTATTGATCCATTTTTAATTAATTTTTTAAAATACATTTTTTATTGATTTCAGAGAGGAAGGGAGAGGGAGACAGAGATAGAAACATCAACGATGAGAGAGAATCATCAATTGGCTGCCTCTTGCACACCCCTTACTAGGGATCAAGCCTAGGCATGTGCTCTGACCAGGAATCAAACTGAGCCACGCCAGGCAGGCTTAAATTAATTTTTATATCTGATATAGGGTAAGGATCCAACTTTATCCTTCTCCATGTGGATATCTAGTTGTTCTAACACCATTTGTTAAAGAGACTGTTCTTCCCCCATTACAGTAAATGGTCTTGACACCCTTGTCAAAAATCAGTTGACCATGGATGTAAAGGATTTTTTCTGGGCCCTATTCTATTACACTGGTTTGTATGTCTATCTTTATACCAGTACCACACTGTTTTGATCACTGTACCTTTGTGGTAAGTTTTGAAATCAGGAGTGTTAGTTTTCCAATTTTGTTCTTCTTTTTCAAGCTTTGGCTATTCAGAGTCCCTTGAATTTTCATATGGGCTTTTCCATTTCTTCAAGAAAGACTGTTGGGATTTTGATAGGGATTGCATTTGAATCTGTTGGTCACTTTGGGTAGCACTGACATGTTAACAATGTTTAAGACTTCTAATCTGTGAATACACAGGATGTCTCTCCATTTACTTAGGTCTTCATTTATTCTAACACTAGAGGCCCGATGCATGAAATTTCATGCACTGCCGGGGGAAAGGGGGTTGTCCCTCAGCCCAGCCTGCTCCCTCTCCAATCTGGGACATTCCTCTCACAATCCAGGACTGCTGGCTCCTAACCACTCTGCCAGCCTGATAGCCCCCTAACCACTCCCTTGCCAGCCTGATTGACACCTAACTGCTCCCCTGCTGGCATGATTGACACCTCACTGCTCCCCTGCTGGCCCAATCACCCCCAACTGCCCTCCCCTGCAGGCCTGGTTCTCCCCCAACTGCCCTCTCCTGCAGGCCTGGTCCCCCCAACTGCCCTCCCCTGCCAGCCATCTTGTGACAATGTGGGGGCAGCCATCTTGTGATGACGTGGGGGTGGCCATCTTGTGACATGAGGGTGTGAGGGTCAATTTGTGTATTACCTCTTTATTATATAGGATAGTATGTAGGTTTTGTTTTGTACCTCCTTGTTTAAATGTGTTCCTAAGTGGCTTATTCTTTATATATATATTATTGATTTTTTTACAGAGAGGAAGGGAGAGGGATAGAGAGCTAGAAACATCGATGAGAGAGAGACATCGATCAGCTGCCTTCTGCACACCTCCTACTGGGGATGTGCCTGTAACCAAGGTACATCCCCTTGACTGGAATCGAACCTGGGACCTTTCAGTCCACAGGCTGACGCTCTATCCACTGAGCCAAACCGGTTTCAGCAGGTTTATTCTTTTGATGCTATTGTAAGTGGAAACTTTTTAAATTTAATTTTTGGATTATGTGTTCTTAGTGTATAGAAATACAACTGATTTTTGTGTATCAATTATGTATCTTTCAACTTTGCTGAATTCATTTATCAGCTCTAAATCTTTTTGTAGATTCATTAGGGATATATGATTATGTCATCTGTAAATAGTGACCATTTTACTTCTTCCTTTCTAATTTCAGTGCCTCATCTTTCTTTTTCTTGCCTGATTGCTTTGGCTAGGACCTGCAGTGCTATGTTGAATGGAAGTGGCAAAAGTGGGGATACTTGCACTGCTCCTTATCTGAGGGGAAAAGCTTTCAGTCTTTCACCATTGAGTCTATTATAATCTTATTTGACTTTAAGTATATTTTGTCTGAGAGTAGTATATCCTTCCCAGCTCTCTCTTGGTACTATTTACATGGAATTTTTGTTTCCCATCCTTTTATTTTCAATCTCTTTGTATCTAAAATGAGTTTCTTGTAGATGGCATATAGATAGATCCTGTTGTCTCCCTTAAACTTTAAAGTACTTACATTCATTCTTGTCATAGAAAGCCTTCTGCATGGGGCTCTCATATAGTTCATAGCCCCCACAGACCTTCTTCAAGGAGGGATTGAGGTGCAGTCCTGGGGTCACAGCATCTGCATTCGGTTCTGCTGGCAAAGCCCCAGCCATAGGGAGCTGGAGCACCCAGGTCTCTTCACTTTCCCAGACGATCCTCTCCACCCATTTGCCTGGCTTCTCCCCCAGAAACCAACACCCAGATGGGCCATCACAGCACCTTCACGTGAATCAGTGCTGCTGGAGCTCCAGCCAAGCTCCTAACCTGATGCCAAATTAAATGCTGTGAGGACAACTGGCTGCCTCTCCAGAAGGAGCTAAACAGAGCCACACAGCTGAGTCTTAACACCAGACTCCAAATCTGTGTATGTCTATACTAGGTGTCTGTCCTGCACAGGATATACTTCCATGAGCCAGTGTTTGTGCGTGTGCACACATGCATTGCACTCCCATCTCTGCTCTAGTGTCTCTGGCTCTGCAAAGTCCCCACCATGTCATCCATTAGCCATATGACCTCGTTTGAAGCCCCTGACCTCTGAGTTCTGGTGTTGGTGTCTACAATATGGGGATGTAGGGCTACCTGGAGAGGGCACGTGGGAATGAAATTGGGTGCACATGACAGTGCAAGGTGTGACTCCTGCGGTCCTCATGTGACACGAGAGACTAACTGAACTGATATGAGGGCTCTGCTGTGCATGCTCAGGTGTTGTCAACGAGTGGGTTCTGCATCGCACAGACAAGAGCAGGGCCAGGCCCATGTGTCCATCACTGACTGACCTGTGTCTTGTTTCCAGTTCAGGACCTCAAGGGGCTAGGCTACGAGAAAGGGAAGCCCGTGGGTCTAGTAGGCGTCACAGAACTGTCAGATGCCCAAAAGAAGCAGCTGAAGGAGCAACAGGAGGTAAGGCCAAGAGGGTGGGGCAGGTTCCACAGCTGCTGGTGGCAGATTGTCCCCCCTCACCTGTGGTGCAGTGATCACACGGTCAGCAGAGAGGCTCCTGGGCAGGCTGGTTCCCCACCTATACCATGCCAACCCCAGCGTATAGCTGGGCCCAGAGCCCAGGCCTCCTCGTGCTGGCCTGTCATCCCGCACAGCTGTGCTCAGTAACTATTCCAAATAGTGCCTGTGGGCTGTTCCCACTCACTGTTCTTAAATTTTCCATCCAGTTCCCTCCAGCATCCAGTCCAGGACAGGCCTGGCTAGCACTGGGCACCCTGAGTGATGTGAGGGTCACTCAGCTGGTAGTGGGCAGTGTTGGGGTGAGGGTCAACTTGACCTCTTTGCTGCTTCCCTGGGGAACTAGAGGCACTGGCCCATCAGTTCTTGGGGACGCCTCACCCTGGCCACCTCCTCTAGGCCAGGGCTCTGTCACATCACCCTTAACATTCCTAGGGATAAGGAGCCCAAGTTGCCCTCAATAAGTCCATGATGATGGTGCCCGGTTCTGAGCAAGACAGAGAGGGGCCTCTCTCTCATCACAGGGATATGGGGAGACTCGGTTATATGGTGCAGGCCCTGTCATAGTGTGTGCTCCCCACAGATGCAGCAGATGTACGACATGATCATGCAACACAAGCGAGCGATGCAGGACATGCAGCTGTTGTGGGAGAGGGCACTGCAGCAGCACCAGCATGGCTACGACAGTGATGAGGAGGTGGATAGCGAGCTGGGCACCTGGGAGCACCAGCTGCGGCGCATGGAGATGGACAAGACTCGGGGTACGCTGAGGTTTCCAGCGGGGGATGGCTGGAAGCCCCACTCACCTGTTGGCCTATAAGACCCTGGGCACAAGACTTGGCTTTTCGGTGCCTCAGTTTTCTCAGTGGTAAAAGGAGTGGTGCAGGGCTGCCCTGAGGAGCAGGGTCAGGTCAGGGTCTCCCCTAACTGCCTCCCTCTCTCTCGGCCACTCACTTCTTCCTTCTTATACCTTTGCTATCTCTCCGGACAGAGTGGGCTGAGCAGCTGACAAAGATGGGCCGGGGGAAGCACTTCATTGGAGATTTTTTGCCACCTGATGAGCTGGAGAAGTTCATGGAGACCTTCAAAGCCTTAAAGGTGAATGGGGAGTCCCCAGGCATCAGCCCTGCTTATGGGCCTGTCCAGCAGGCGGCCTCTTCACACACAGGAGGAACCAGGCCCTCTGCCACAGGAGACATCTGTTCCTGGCAGATGTCCATTTGGGGAATTCACAAATAGCTCAGCTGCCACTTTAGAAACATTTCCTGGGGCTTTGGGATATCCTGCTTCCAGTGAAGCCAATTAATGCAACGTGCAGGCACAAGCCCCCATGGACTGGGCTCCTCAGAACGAAAGCTCAACATTCCTCCTTTGCACGTAGAGAGACAGCTGACTGGCACAAAGCCTCTTCACCTAGTTGACCATGGCTGCTTTTTCACACTTTGTGTAACAAATCGCCCTCAGAAGCTGAGCTTTTCTTTGCAGGTGACTCGTTAATATTGCCCATGGTAGAGGAGGCCTGTGTGACTGTCACCTTGCTCTCTTTGACTTGGTTGCCAGAGAGCACTAAGTGGGACCATGGGAACCCTGAGGAGGAGGAACTTGGTTTGAGGTGGGGGGCAGATGGGCTGATGGGCTGATGGTCCCAGCTAGTGGCCAATGAGGCCATAGGGGGCGTGTTTTGGCCTTAGGGGATGACAGCTGCTTGGTCCTACAGGAAGGCCGTGAGCCTGACTACTCCGAGTACAAGGAATTCAAGCTGACGGTGGAGAATATTGGCTACCAGATGCTGATGAAGATGGGCTGGAAGGAGGGTGACGGTCTAGGCTCAGAGGGCCAGGGCATCAAGAACCCAGTTAACAAGTGAGTGTGACCCTTGATGCAGGGTGAGGGTGAGGGGGTATCCCAAACTAGTCCCAGGGTCTGGGTCTGGTCCTGTCCCTGGGCCAGAGTTAGGCCTAGCTGTGAACTCTGGTGGCTAGCCCAGTTCAGGCTCTTCCCTCCTGTGTGTCCCACTTAGCTGTTCTCCAGCCCAGCACAGCTTGCATGGCCCCCACAGCCCCACTTCGAGCTGCTGCTGCTGCTCCTAGGCAGGCTGGTGGGCTAAGCCTTCCTGTCCCAGCTCAGGCTGGACATCTGCTCTTCTGCTGGCACCAGCCTGCTTTCCTGCTCACATTCTGCACCTCCCCCCTCATCCCCCACAGGGGCACAACTACAGTGGATGGCGCTGGCTTTGGCATTGACCGGCCAGCAGAGCTTTCTAAGGAGGATGACGAGTACGAGGCCTTCCGCAAGAGGATGATGCTGGCTTACCGCTTCCGGCCCAACCCTCTGGTGCGTGCATTTCCATCCCCACATTCCTTTGGTTTGGCACTGGTTTCTCACTGTCCACAGTAGTGGGGTGGCAGTGCTGGTAACAGAAGTATCCCTCCTCCCTCAGTCCAGCTAGTCCAGGTCTCACCAGCAACCCCCACCACCACTCCACCTGCATTTGAGCCTCTTCTTCCTTTCCAAAGCCAGCCATCTCAAGGAGTGAGCTCAGCTGCCCCTAAAAGGTTCTGGATGGGAGGAGCTGCCATCTGTTAGCATTAATGCACTCCCCTTTTATCTTATTGCCTCCCACAGAACAACCCCAGGCGGCCTTACTACTGAGTATTCTGGAGAAACACACAAACATACTTTCCAGACAACCAACCGAGCATTCTTGGACTGTAGAATGTTTTGGACTGCATTTCTGCCCGCCCTTTCCGTTGTCTCAAGTGTCATGCTGTGTATTAAAGTCCCAATGCTTGCCCACTGTGGGAGCCTGGTCGTGCCATCACCAGAGACCCCTCGTGTTCCTCAGCAGCTGGGCTGGGCGGGGCAGGTGAGAATGAGGTGCTGTGTGAAGGCTCCCCAGCACCTGAGGAATCCAAGAGCACCACCGGGACCTTTGCTTGTTGGGTCTCCATCCCTCATCAGCCTGGGATGGAGGAGAGAGGAGGGCCACACTTGGGCAGGCCCTGCCAACCTAGCACTGTGCTATAGAAGGGAACTGGGGAGGGATCTCCAGGCAGGGCCTAGCCTTCCCCAGGGCACACCTATGCCACCCACCTCCCTGTCAAGTGATATTCCCTGCCAGTGATGGCTGCAGCCCATGCTGCCACAGCTGCACTGGGTCCCACCTGTGTGGTGTACACGTGTCCCTGGGGCTCATGCCTTTGTGGGACAGCTGTGTGCTAAAATGTCACACCTCCTAGAGCAGGGGTGGGGAACCTTTTTTCTGCCAAGGGCCATTTGTATATTTATAACATCATTCACAGGCCATACAAAATTATCAACAGCCCGGCTGGTGTTGCTCAGTGGTTGAGCATCAACCTATGAACCAGGAGGTCAGGGTTCGATTTCTGGTCAGGGTACGTGCCTGGGTTGTGGGCCATCCCAGTAGGGGACGTGCAGGAGGCAGCTGATCAATGTTTCTCTTATCATTGATATTTCTATCTCTCCCTATCCCTCTCCCTCTCTCTAAAATCAATAAAAACATATTTTTTAAAAAATTAACTTAAAAATTAGCCTGCTGTATTTGGTCAGACATTTAATTAACTCACCCTTAATGCCTTGGCAGGGCCAAACCCAATGATTTTGTGGGCCTTATAAGACCCTTGGGCCAGATGTTCCCCACCTCTGTCCTAGAGGATGTGCGGTCTGTGGGTGGCCTGGCCAATGTGTGCTGAGAGCTACCATGTCTCTAGATTCAGTACCTCACATTTGTGCAGAAACACCTGGGGATCTTGTTCAGCTGCAGCCATACTTGAAGTATCAGAGTGTGGGAATTTGAGGGGACCCTAACTCACCCACCTGTGCCACACATGCACCCAGTGGGTCATGCTCAATCCCTGTGGGCTCATGGGCTCGATTCAAGCTAGAATCAGGCTCCTGGGCCAGCCTGCATTCAGCAAACACTGAGCACCAACTGTGAGTCAGAATGGGGGCTGTGACAGTGAACCAGCAATCAGACTGATCAATGCTGCCAGGAGAAACGGAGCTGTGGTGCAGGTGACCTGGGCCGGTCTCAGTGGGGGCTTCAGGGACTGGGAGGGTCTCAACAGCAGAACAGATTGGGTGACATATGCCACCATCCCCCTTCCATGGGTGCTGTGCCCAGGCAGGGCAAAGAGGTGACCCTTGCTAAAGTCCTGAGCACAGATGAGTAGCTGTGGGAAGCCAGCGGTCCCCAGGCACCCCACCAGGCAGGTCAAGGTCACCCCTCCATTAAATTCTCAGTGACTGGGAGGCTGTCCAGACTCAGCCCATGGACTTTACCCCCATGCATGGGGAGAGTTGGAAGATGAGGTCTCCCAATTGCTGTGTGTGTGTGCAGGTACCTCCCAGACCCAGGGTGCAAGGCCAGGCCCTTAGGCAGAGCTGGACTAGACACCCCTGGCCCTGCAGGTGGCAGGGAGGGCTGCCTGGAGGGGGAGACAGTGGGAAGTTCTCTAAGGGGTGAGGAAACACAAGAGGGTTCATCTTGTATACAGGAAAGAGGCTTGTGGGCTTTTGGCACGGCCAGAGTTGGGAAGGTCAAGAAACCAGGCTGGAGTTTCAAGTCAGCCCAGAGGAACCTGAACTTCATCCCATGGGCAAGGGGCACCTGGGGAAGGCCAGAAGATCATGTTACCCAGGCTTAGGCAGAGATAGGACCCAGCTGGCACAAGGCCAAGGGTCTGCATGGACAAGGGATGAGGGTTTCAATCTTCCCCCCAACCCAGGAAGGAATTAGGTGGGCACTACACACTCGTTTCCAGCAGCCATAGTACTACATGGGTGAGAGCCTGTTTGAAGGTAGTAACAGAGGCCTAATTCCCACCTTGCAGCCCCCTCATTCCCCCTTTATTCCTCCCCCTGAACCCAGCACAGCCTCCAGGCTGCTCAGAACCTTCCCAGCCCCAGGCTCCTTACTGCTGCTCAGCCCCAAGCCTGAGCTATTCTCCTTGCCAGGAACTTCTCACCAAACTGGCTCCATCCCCTCTCATTCTTGGGCCGCCTTCCTCTGACCCCGCCCACGTGAGCAGCCCCTCCCACCCCGCCCTCAGCTGCCCACAGGGTGTCCTGGCTGTAAGGAAGGACCTCAGAACACGGAATCACAGAGGCCTTCAGGGGACCCCAACCCAGGGCTGTAACCGCCTGCCCTGAGATGGTCCCCCCCCCAGGCTGTCAAAGTTTCACATTTGGACACGTGTTTAAAATGTGTCTGTGGCCCCCGAGTGAACATTCAAATCCAAGGACACTGAAGGGAACTGCACCAAGTAGTGAGGTTGGTTTCTCCTTGGGGTGCGCACGGAATATGGGATGAAGAAAGCAGAAAAGCACAACAGAGCAGGAAAACGAATTTCCTCAGAATAAAGTTGCCAGTCCCGGATCTCCAGGGCGCAGGGTCGTGATCTAGCCTTTAATAGAGAGGGAAACTGCGCTCGGCGACGGGAGGGCCACGGAGGATCGCTCTGAGTCCGGTGAGGGGGAAGGGCCGCTGCAAGGGGGTGGGGCCTCGGAGGCTTCCCTGGAGCACGCGGGGTGGCCCTGGGCTGCGACAGGACCCGGGGCGCAGCTGGGGGCGACCTTTGCGCGGGGCGGGGCGGGGCCGAGTCCCTGGCAACCTCCGGTCGAGACGCGCCACCACGGAGGAGCGGAGCGCCCTGGAGGTTAAGCGGGGCCGAGCGGGGTCCGGGCACCGCCGCTATGGACATCCCGCCGCTGGCGGGCAAAATCGCGGCTCTGTCGCTCGGCGCCCTCCCTGTGTCCTACGCGCTCAACCACGTCTCGGCGCTCTCGCAGTGCGTGCGGGGGGCCGTGGGACGGCGGGCTGCGCTGGGGGGTGCGGAAGGGGCCGGGGAGAGGATGCATATCGGTTGGCCTGGCTCTCGGCGTGAGCCTTGAGCCGTAGCCGTTCGGGCCGGGGCGTAGGTTAGAACTTCCAACCGGAAGTCCTCTTTCCGCTGGCCCAGAGGCTGTGTGCTGGGGGTGGGGGCGCCCCTGGGACGTTTGAGGCCCGGGGAGAAGGAACCTTCAGAAACAGAGCCTACCGCCCCCCTACCCCCGCCCCGTCACACACACACACACAGGGCAGGCAGGGCGTTGGAGCATTTCTCCGGTTTTCCCAGGGATATGCCCAGCATAGGTTCCAAAGTCGCCAAGGGTCAAAGTATTGCCCCAGATAAGGCCCTGGTGACCTGGCTCTTGCCACACAGGTTCGGCTGCACCACCCCTGCCAGGTTGCCCCTCCATCTCCTGTTTAAGGCCTGGGACTTTCTTTTGTTCAGGGCTGGCCCACCCTGCCTCTAGCCTCAGTTTCCCCATACATGCCTCAAGCTTGCCTGTGTCTGTCTCCTAACCTTAGACTCTGTTCCTGTGGATCCAGCCACTGGGTACCAGGCATCGGCAAAGCCCCTCACATTCCTAAACCCAGCTCAACCCAAGAATGGAGTAGAGGGAGTCTTGACCATGAGGCTAGCTCCTTGGGTACAAATTGCTGGCTCCACCCCATCCCACCCCACCCCACCCTGGATCTCAAGTGTTCCAGGTTGCCTCTGAAAGCCTCAGTTTCTTCACTGTGTAATGAACACAATCCTAGATCTCATCCCATAGAGTTAAGGATTATGAATTGTGTACAAAGACTCTGGTGTGGCCCCATCTGATGACTATAATTGTCATTGTTAGTCTGAAGGGGGCAGGAATGGGGATCCTAGCTGTTAGAGGGGTTCCAGAGAAGGTAGTCCTGGAGAGAGTGGGGGAGGAGGGGAGGATGTGTGACCTTGGATAGATCTGCCCTCTCTAGGCATTGCCAAGTTTTGGGGGCTACCCAGAGACCTGGCTTCTGTTGTCTGTGCACCTGGTTGACCTGTTTTATCGGGTCAATGGGAACAGATCGGGGTAGAGGTGGGGTGGACTTTAGCCGGGAGGAGTCAGGAGCTTCACACAGGGAGACGTACAGAGCTGAGCACTAGAGCACTAGAGACCATCTGGCAGGGTGGGTGCTGGGTCTAGCCACAGAGCTCAGTGTTGTTGAATGACTGACTGAGCAACTGAGTCCAACATATCAGCAAGTGATGGGATAAATCGTATAATCAGAAAGGGTTGACAGGTGCCCCCTCTGTACCTGGCCCAAGTTTAACGATAATCTTTTCTGAGGCGTTGGAGAAGGCTTCCTGGAAGAGGAACAATGTAGATGGGCCATGAAGGATGGGTAGAAATTTGCCAAGTGGACAAGAAACTCCTGGAAGTAGTTTCCAGGAGACGGAAGCAGCTGGGGAAAGAGCCTGGTGGTGGGAAAGGGCAGTGTAAGGAAAGGCATTTTTCTGAACGGACAGACACATGCGTCAGCCTCAGCACCTGGAGCTTCCTGGAGTCTGCTCTTGCCCTCACCAGGTTGGGGTTGGGTCTCAACCCTGGGTCTGGCCTCCCTGACTTGGTTTTCCTCTTCACAGTCCCCTTGGGGTGGCCTTGATGAGTGCCCTGATCCTCGGTCAGCTCTTTGTGGCTATCTATAGCTTGTCCCGCGGGGAGATCTACTACGACCCACACTACGCTGGTGAGTTAGTGGGAAGGTCCTAGGGAAGAGAACTGTGTGAGCCACGGCTTCTCTATCACACTGGGGGCCCTTGAAGGGCCTCCTCCATCAGACTGGGGGCCCTTGAAGGGCTCCCGTTGGACCGGAGATCTTCAGGCTGGAAAACTGTTGACAATGGAACCTCAGAGGCCCTCCTGTTCAGACTTGGGGCTCCTGAGAGTGGGAACTGTCTTCCCATCACTCTAGAGTCTCCTGAAGGCAAAGGCAGGGACTGTGCCTCCTCTTGAGGGAGGGTGGTCGTTCATGTGACCTGTGGAGTGGGAACTGGGAGCAGTTGGACACAGAGCCATGGATTGGATCTGGGTCCCTGCTGCAGCATCAGGCCCCGCCCATTCCCAGGCCTGCCCTGAACTCTCCCTGCAGTGTTTGCAGTATTTGCCTTCACCTCGGTGGTGGACCTCCTTATCGCTCTCCAGGAAGATGGCTACATGGTGGGCTTCATGGAGTTCTACACCAAGGAGGTACGTAGGGGTTGGTGTATGGGATGCCCCCTGCCTGGCAGTGTGTCTGATCCCTGCGCCTGCTTCCGCAGGGTGAGCCATACCTGCGCACGGCACACGGAGTCTTCATCTGCTACTGGGATGGCATCGTTCACTACCTCCTCTACCTGGCCATGGCTGGTGCCATCCGCAGAAGGTGCGAGGGGTGGGTGGAGTGCACCTGGACCCTGGAAAGCAGGTCAAGTCCTCAGGTGGGGTCTCAGGCTGGGGTGGAGCCAGAAGTAGGGGAAATCAGGAGGCCTCTTTAGGGCTCCAGCCAGGTGAGACTGGGAATGGGGAATGTCACAGGTGGCTGGTGGTCGGCTCTCTTCTCTTAACCACTGTGCGCCTGGGCAGCCACGTCTGTCCTTGGACGGAAGGTCTGGCTGTTCGTTCTCTCATTCAACTTCCTGTTGTCCCTTTCATCCTGAGCAAACTGGGAAGGACCAAAGCTGGGGAGCCCAGGGTGCACCTTGGGCCCTGGCTAGTGCTCTAAGCCTGGGGATGGATATCTGTCTATTGGTCATCCCTTCATTCCCCACCCAGGAAGAGGTACCGGAACCTTGGACTGTACTGGCTGGGGTCCTTCGTCATGAGCATCCTGGTGTTTCTCCCAGGAAACATCCTTGGTAAGTATTTGGCTTTGAGGAATCCTACCTCCCTGAGCTGGGTCACTGCCCTGCACCTGGAAGCCACCACGGGGTCCTCCACCCGCTCCCCAAGGTCTGGAGAGGGCCCCACATTCCTGTTCATGCATAGTCTAAGCCAGCAACCTGCCTGTCTCTCCCCATTTCATCGTGGAGGGGTGTTTCCAGGGGGAGCCAAGAACAGCTAGAGTGTACGAGCTGTGTCCAGAAGGTAAACTGAGGTAGGCCAGACTGAGGAGCATGGACATCATCTTGTGGGCACTGAAGAACCACATGTGTTAAATCTTGAGCAAGTAGAAAAAGAAAAACGAAAAAGCTGAGCAAGTATGGCATTTGTGAATTATGACTTCCATCCAGGGGCTCTGGTGTGGCCCACTTAAAGGGCCCAGCCAGGCCTAGGAGATCCTTACTGAGTATTACTCATCTCCCCTACCATGACAGGGAAATACAGCTCAGAGATCAGGCCAGCCTTCTTCCTCACCATCCCATATGTGCTGGTCCCATGCTGGGCTGGTGTGAGGGTCTTCAACCAGGCCCGGCCACCAACCTGCTGCACCCCCAACATGGTAAGTACCTTGCCTCCAGGCATGCCTGTGCCCACTTACCTCAGTCTCCCCATTGGAGTTGTTTCTGGTCAAAAAATGACCTCCTTGGAAGGATCTCCTTGGTCATTAGGAAAGAAGGGATGAGCCTCTACGGAGTGCCTGTTGGATTGCTGACTTCTCACAGTCTCTCTCTCATGGGGCAGGTGCAGGAGGAGCAAAGAAAGGGCCTCCTGCAGCGCCCGGCTGACCTGGCTCTCGTCATATACCTCATCCTTGCTGGGTTCTTCACCCTCTTCCGGGGCCTTGTGAGTCTGGCTAGTCTACGCCTCTCCTGCCTTCAGCCTCCCTCCCTGGCCTTCCCTTTCCACATATGTTTACTCAGTGCAAAAGGGTCACTGCTCTCCCATCTGACCATCAGGGAAGTTCTTCATTGAGTCTGACCTGAGTGTTCCACCACTAAGCCCCATTCCTTGTAGCCTTCTCCCCAGCTCCAAGATCTGTGGCTTCTCAGCCAGAGGATAGAACCAAGGCTGGGGGAGGGTAGAGCGAGGGGTGTGAGCCCTGCCTGGGAGGATGGGGAAAGCTTTTGGTGGGAGGGATATTTGAGGTGGATTGTTGGTTTGTCTGTTGGCCGCAGGTGGTGCTTGACTGCCCCACAGATGCCTGCTTTGTCTATATTTACCAGTATGAACCATACCTACGGGACCCTGTGGCCTATCCAAAGGTGCAGGTGAGAGGGCCGGTGGGAGGAAAGGACCATGATCCTGCATGTGTAGGGATCCACTGGGTTTCTTTGAAGCAGGTGCCAGAAACACAAGTCCAACTGGCAGAAGCTCAAATGGAATTATTGTCTCATAAAAAGAAAAGTATAGGTATAATCTCAGGTATGGCTGGATCCAGGAGCTCAAGGAGAGCTCTGTCTCTGGGCTCTACTTTCTCTGCATGGACTCCACTCCCAGGTGGTCCCTTTGTGGAATGGCAGAGAGAGCCTTGGGCAGCACCAGGCTTCCTTCTGACCTACTTAGCTACCCCAGAGGAAAGTGAGCTTTTTTTTTTTTTTTTTTAATATATTTTATTGACCTTTTTACAGAGAGAAAGGGAGAGGGATAGAGAGAAACATCGATCAGCTGCTTCCTGCACACTCCCCACTGGGGATGTGCCCGCAACCAAGGTACATGCCCTTGACCGGAATCGAACCTGGGACCCTTGAGTCCGAAGGCCGACGCTCTATCCACTGAGCCAAACCGGTCAGGCCGGAAAGTGAGCTTTTATCTCCCCAGAGCTTAAGCATAAGTCTCAGGCAGGCTCTGATTGGCTAAGTTTGAATCACATCCCCATCTTGTATCTGATCATGTGGACAGAAGTAAGGTGGGGGGCAGTGGGAAGGGTGGGGGACCCCCAAAGGAAATAAAGGTGCAGGTTGCACCGGGTAGGATGTACAGAGAGCCTCCATCCTGGGTGGGGTCTGAGGCTGGCCAGAGCCTCCCTGGGGTTCCCACCTGAGGGGTCTCAGGAGAGCCATCGGGGCATCTGCTCATCATATCTGCTCATCACAGATGCTGGTGTATATGTTCTATGCATTGCCCTTCTATGTCCTGGCTGCCTATGCCCTTATCTTCCCTGGCTGTTCCTGGCTACCTGATTGGGCCTTGGTGTTTGCTGGAGCCATTGGCCAGGTGAGGTGGGGGTGGGGTGTTGGGGGTCAGGTGCATAAGAAATAGACTTTCTGCCTACCCATCAATTTCTTTTGTGCTCTCCCTGGGCAGGGTGATGCTGGGCCTCTGAGCGGCCCCAGCCCCAGCTCAGTACCCCAGGATTCCTTAGTCTGGAGGAGAAAGAGCCAGACACAGACCATCCCCAACCCCATGGGGTCAGAACTGAAGAGAGGGAGAGGGAGAGGGAGAGGCTGAGAGGGATTACAGAGGGGACAGATTTCTTAAAAGAGGGGGCATAGGAACTGGGCTTCACCATGTGGGTATGAGTGCTCCAGGCAGGGAAGGACATTCCAGGAATGGGAACAGCATAAGGAAAGGCACAGAGCCAGTGATATAGCAGAGCCGTAACAAGGGTAAAAGCAGAGGCTCAAGAAATTGGCAGCTAGATGCTAAGGGCTTTGAACTCTGACCTTGGGGGCTTCTGTGTAGAAAGATGGAGAACAGTGGGAGGTGTTTGAGCAGTGGAGGACCCTCAGAGCTAGGGGTCTATTTCTGGATTCCTGATGGGATATGATGAAGGCTGGGCCCAAGGTCAGAGCAGTGGGAACCAGGAGGACATCTATGGTATAATCAACAGAATTTGTGTCAAGGGCAGCTGTCTGGGTTGAGGAAGAGCTGGACAGAGAGACAGGGTGTAGGGTCCAGCAGACACAGTGAACACGGTTCTGGTTAGGCAGCTGGGGAGAAGCTCACAGACAGATTTACAGGACAGACAGGACCGTAGGGACAGGGATATTTAGAGACAAGCAGATGGACTGGAAAGAGGAGACAGGTAGGTCAGCAGAGCCAGCAAGATGGGGACAGGGACCCCTGGGCTCCCCAGGGTGGAATGTTGTTGATGCTGGGACTGGTTCTCTCCCAGCCCCTGACATCTTTCTTCCCTGTGTGGCCATCAGGCACAGTTCTCACACATGGGTGCCTCCATGCACCTGCGCACACCCTTCACCTACCGTGTGCCGGAGGATGCCTGGGCCAGCTTCTTCGTGTGCAACATGCTGTATGCACTGGGCCCTCACCTGCTGGCCTTCCGTTGCCTGCTGTGGCCAGCCTTCTTCCAGCGCCTGCCAGCCGGCTCCCAAGTCCTCCACGAGAAGCAGCACTGAGGGGGCCTGTGGGACTCCCCAGGACTCCTGTAACACACCCGGCTGGCCCTGCCCCCAGAAGGATGGGTTGGGTTTTTAGAGGCAGGAGGTACATCCATGGTGTCTTTGTTTCTGGCTGTGATGGTTTCAAGGCCAGCTGGTGGGATGGGGAACCCAGAGGCCAGGTGTTCAGGCAGAAAGGGCCACAGCCACACTCAGCTGTCACTGCTCCCCAACCTCTATGGATTCTTCTATTCCCTTGCCAAATGTATCCATTACCCCCAGGGATCCTTTTACTAAAAGCCCTTTTGATGCCTAAAAAGTTGCTGCCTGAGTGTTTCAGGGGGCAGGGGTGAGGGACTGTCATTTCAGACCCCACAAAGGCCCACCATCACTGCCAGAGTGACTGTCAGGAACAGAAGGGGCCAGACAGCAGAAGTCTGTCTCTGGCTGGTGTGCACAGCTCCACTTTCCAGATGGGGAAAACAGACTCGGAGAGGATCCGAACCTGCCTGGAGTCACAATCAGGACAAGAGTCCGAAGTCCTATTTCTGCTAATAAATTATGATAATTAATAGTGTGGCATAGTTATTAAGCACCTACTGTTTACCATGCCAAGGGCTAACCTCACATGCTATAATATGCTGGATCTTACCCCATATTCCAGATGGGGAAACTGAGCCTGCGGGAGATGAAGGTCCTGGTCTGGGGTTATACCTCCTGGATGCAGCTGAGCTAGGAACCAAGCCCTGGCCACTTCAACCACAAAGCCCTGCCTGGTTGGCTCATACTTGGGGGAAACCGCCTGGGGAGGCAGTCAGGGGGTTGGGGGGAGAGCTCATTGTTTCCAGGTTTGATTATTGAACCTGGATGCAAGACCAGGTTCAGGGGTGATAGGCCCAGAGTGGGGTCAGTGGCTTGATCAGACCCTCTTCAACCTGCCAACACTCATTAAGCATCTAGTGTATGTCTAGCCATTGGATCGTCACCAAAGAATCGGTACTTCATTTCCCAGAGGTGGAATCGGGTTCAGTGAGGCCAAGCTCTCTTCTAAGGTCCCACAGTGGGTGAGGGGCAGAGTTGGATTTGGATCTGATGCTGCATGAGTGGGTCATTGTTGTGGGACCCCACCACGCAGAGTGAGCACCTTTTCAGTGCCAGAGCCCAGGACAATGAGATGGCCACTCAGTGACAACCGGGAAAAAGAGACCTGCAGACCAAGCTCCTTTTCCAGGTTACTCAGCTCCCTGTCCGTGCAGGGTATCTGAGGTGGAAGACTCCACCAGGCCCCTCGCCTCCGTTTTAAAGATGGTTAACCTGAGCCCCAGAGAGGGTCCTCCGCAGGCCCAGTCAGCCAGCAAGAGCAGGGAACTGGTCCTGCACTCACTATCCAGTGTTCCTTCCCACACCCGCGCCCGGGTTTCCTTTCAGCGGAGCGCGCGCCTCCGCTTTCCCTTTAACAACCCCCCCAAACCCCGCCACCTTGTCCACCTCCCTCCTCCCCTTGCAGGCAGTCACCGGGATTGCGCTGCCTGCTGAGACCTGCCTAGTCCTTCCTCTCTGTGCCCGGAGCGCAGTCCTGGCGCGTAGGGTCCGCTCGGCGGGGGCCTCACGGGCAGCATGGTGAGTGGGGCCGCGGCGCGGGTCCCAGTAGGTCCCTCTCTAGGATTCTATCTCTGTCTCTACGTCCCTCCGTGTTTCTCTCTCCAGTCCCTCTCCCGCTCCATTTCTCCCATCCCTTCTGTCTCTTCACCTGCTTCTCAAACTCTCTGCGTCTCCTCTATTCCTCTCCGTCTCTCCCTACTTTTCTCTCCCTCTCTGAGTCTCTCTGTCTCTCGCTATCCTAATGTCTCCCTCTTGTCTGTTTCTCTCCCTCTTGCGCGCTCTCCTCTCATCTTTTTCTGTCTCTGTCTCTCCCTCTGCATGTTTCTCTCCGACTTTTCTTCCTCTTCTTTCTCCCTTTTGCTCTCTCTCCTCTATCTTCATCTCTCCCTGCTTTTCTCTCTGTATCTCTTTCCCTTTTTTTCTCTCTCTCTCTCTTTCCCTCTCCCTCTCTCTTTCTCTCCTTTTCTCAACTCCCCCGCATCCCTAACCCCCACCACCCGGCCGGGTTTGCTGCAGTCTCCTGGCGCACGAATAACCTTGCCGCTGCCGCTGCTCAGCTCCTCCCTCCTCCCGCTTCCTCTGCCCAGGCCGGAGAGAAGGGGGCGGGGCTCCGAGCCACCGGAGTTGAGGTTAGGGGATCAGGCGGGACTGAGAGGGTGAGTTCAGGCGGGTGGGCTTTGTACAAGAGGGAGGGTGTGAAGCCCCGGGAGAGGGAATGGGGAGGGAGGGCTTTGCCAGCCTTCCTGGGGGACTCCTCTGGGACCCAGGACGAGGAGGAGGCCTGGGCACGTGAGAAGCAAGGGGCTAGTCCTCCTAAAGGCAAAAGCCAGGAGGTTGGACTGAGTGCCCAATGCCCCCAGGTGTGGGCTCGGGCGGCCCTCGGTGCCTGCGCGCTCTGGGGAGTCTTGTTGCTCGTGGCCCCCGCAGGGGCGCAGCGCGGCAGGAAGAAGGTCGTGCATGTGCTGGGTAAGTCAGAGAGCAGTGGCCAAGTGTGGTCGCCAGGGTGCATGGAGGAGGGAAAGGGGAGGGCACTGGGCGGTCCTGAAGGCCACAGTTCCCCGCCCCCCCGCCCCAGCTCCTCCCCCTCCCAGAGCCTCTCTACCCCTGTGACTTACCCCCACCCAAGTTTAATAACCACATCCCCTTCCAGGACCCCCCTCCCCAGGTCCCCTACCCCACCCCTAGGACTTCATCTGAACTCTCCTTGGTCACCCACAGAGGGCGAGTCGGGCTCGGTGGTGGTGCAGACAGCGCCCGGGCAGGTAGTCAGCCACCGGGGTGGCACCATCGTCCTGCCCTGCCGGTACCACTACGAGGCAACCGTCCACAGCCACGAAGGTGTCCGTCTCAAGTGGACTAAAGTGGTGGAGCCGCTGGCCTTTACCGATGTCTTTGTGGCGCTGGGCCCCCAGCACCGGGCGTTTGGCAGCTACCGGGGGCGGGCCGAGCTGCAGAGTGATGGTCCTGGGGACGCCTCCTTGGTTCTCCGAAATGTCACGCTACAAGACTATGGGCACTATGAGTGCGAGGTCACCAACGAACTAGAGGATGACACTGGCATGGTCAAGCTGGACTTGGAAGGTGACCAGCCTGTGGGCAGGATGAGAGGCAATTCTAAGGGAGGAGATGGGAGGGAATAGCAAGGAAGAGAAACCAAATCCTTGGCCTGAAGGCATTTAGAGGCTTGGTGGGGTAGTTTGATTCAGGGTGATTATTGCTACCCAGGGACACTGTAACATCTAAAAGGGGGTTGCTGGTGGCATCTGGTGGGTAGAGGCCAGAGAAACTGTGATATATTCCACAAAGCACAGGACAGTCCCCCAGGGCAAAAAATGACCAAGTCCAAAATACCAATAGTGAGGATGTTGGGAAACCCTGGTGTAGGATCCAGGCACTAATACCATGTCAGGAGTCCCTCCCTCAGCTCTGATTCCCTGGGTGGGCTTTCCTCTTGCAAGTTTCCCCTGATGAAATGAAAAATTCCTACCAGGCTTCCACCCTCCCAGCCTAGCAACTGATTTCCTAGAAGTCCCAGACTTGTCCCTGATTGGGCTCAACTTTTGAGTCATGTGCCAGCTGTGGCCAGAAGATGGGGCTGCTCTGATTGGCTGACAGCGGAGCTCGGAGGTGGGGTTTCTTCCTGAAAAAAATTCCCTTCCACCTGATTTGCCTTCTTCAGTCGTTTAGAAGATGCTTGGAAAGATTTTAGGGGCCTTCACCTGCCAAACTTCCCAACAATAGCAAATAACAACACAACAATAGCAGCAATTCTCCTTTGTTGGGCATTGTCTTGTGCCAGGCACTTGGTTGAAGAGCTCTCTGGAGTTTCTCATTTAATTTTCCCAAAACTCCTGAGGATGATTCAACTAGCTCAGAGAGGTTAGACCCTTGCCAAGGGCACATGATAGTGAGCAGCAGAGCCAGGACTTACACCGCAGTCTGCCAGGCTCCAGGCCTTCTCCCTGGTCCCTGTTTGCCTCCTTCCTGCACCTGCTGAGAGTACCCAATAAACCCCCAAGGTCCGCCCTTCAAACACAGACAGAACACTTGTGAGCTGAGTTGACTGCAAGTCTGACGAGTTATAACGACTGACAGTGAAGGAAAACCAAGGGGTACTGACTGTCCTGGACAATGCTGCGGATCAAAGGGAGTTTTGCCCAGGGTCAACCTTTCAGGGGCTCCCAGTGTGGGGGAGCCAGCACTAGACATAGACATTCCCAGCTTTGTGGACTCAGGGCTTGATCAGAGGGAAGGTCCTAGTGCTGGGAGAATGTCAGAAGCACCTAAGACTGAATGGAGGAGGGTTATGGGAGCTGGGTTTTGAAGGATGAATAGGAGTTCAACAGGTGGAAAGAACATGAGCAAATGTCTCCAGCGGTGGAAAGGGGGTAGACACGCTTAAGTATGTTAAGGAGGAGGGTCAAGTGAATCAAACTTAAGGCAAAGGGAGCCAGGAGGAGTGTGAGCTGGAAAAAAGCATGATCAGATCTGAGACCAGAGTGAGGGATGGACTGGAAGATCGAGGTTGAAGAGACACAGGGCACCCCAGGTGTCAGGTGGGTGGGAGATGGTTGGGGGGCCTTAGCTGATTCCCCTGTGTTTTCCCAGGCGTGGTCTTCCCTTACCACCCCCGTGGAGGCCGCTACAAGCTGACTTTCCCGGAGGCGCAGCGCGCCTGCGCTGAACAGGATGGTATCCTGGCGTCAGCCGAGCAGCTGCACGCGGCCTGGCGCGACGGCTTGGACTGGTGCAACGCGGGCTGGCTGCGCGATGGCTCGGTTCAGTACCCGGTGAGCCAGCCCCGGGAGCCCTGCGGCGGCCTGCGCGGGGCCGGGGGCACCGGGGTTGGCGGAGGTGCCTCCGGGGGCGTGCGCAACTACGGCTACCGCCACAACGCGGAGGAACGCTATGACGCCTTCTGCTTCACGTCCAACCTCCCGGGTGCGTAGGCCCCGCCCCTGGGAAGACGCGCTCTCCCCTCGCGCGTCAGGCCATTCCGGGACTCCCTTCCTCTCAGTCTCCCTTTCCCACCCCACCCCACCCCCAGTTTCTTCTCCCCCGCCCTTGCCCTCTGGGAGCCAGACCAGAACATCCTTTCCCCGGGACCGCCACGTCGCGCAAACGCTGCTCAGGCCGAGGCAGGGGTCCCGGGCCGCAGGGGAGGGGATGCTCTTTAATCTTGAGGCTGGGGTCCTGGGCTGCAGGCGGTCGGGGGCGTCCTGAATCCCAAAGAGGCCAGGTCCCGGAACGGTCCAAACCACTCCCCCAACCCTCCGCAGGGCGGGTATTCTTCCTGAAGCCGCTGCGGCCCTTGCCCTTCTCTGGAGCAGCGCGCGCGTGCGCGGCGCGCGGAGCGGCGGTGGCCAAAGTGGGGCAGCTGTTCGCCGCGTGGAAGCTGCAACTGCTGGACCGCTGCACCGCAGGCTGGCTGGCAGATGGGAGCGCACGCTACCCCATCGTGAACCCCCGCGCGCGCTGCGGTGGCCTCCGGCCTGGCGTGCGCAACCTCGGTTTCCCCGATCCCGGGCGCAGCCTCTTCGGCGTCTACTGCTACCGCGCGCCGGGCGCGCCCGATCCGGCACCTGGGGGCTGGGGCTGGGGCTGGGCGGGAGGCGGCGGCTGGGCCGGAGGCGCACGAGACCCCGCTGCCTGGACCCCGCTGCGCGTCTAGGCCCAGAGGGCATGGAGGGCTGGGGGCGGGGGGGGGGGCGCTTGGAAGCTGGCAAAGTTCCCTGTTGCCCCTGGACACGGACCACGCCCCCTGTGGTGCCCTACTGGCTGACCAAGCTACTGTGGTCCTTGAGCACTGACCACACCCCCAGAGACAAGTCTCCTGGAGTCCCCTGGACACTGACCAAGCTCCCCTTTCTTGGACAGTGGATTTCTTCTCTTCCCCTGACTTTCTCCAGCAGACCAGGCACACTCCCTGATGCCCCCTGCAGGCCAACAGACCCCGAGGTCTCCTAAAGACTCCTCCCAAGGCCACCTGAACACAGAACCATCTCAGTGGTCACCTGGAGCCTGGACCCATGCCCTCTGCATCTCCCTGGAGACTGAAGACTTAACGGGCACCTGGCAACTGAACCATCCTCCTATCACCTGTAGAGAAACTAGAAACAGCAAATTTGACAGGTGACCACGCCCCCATAGTCACAGGTGGGCTCCTGTCTTCTCCCCTACGGTGACCTGTTGATTGGGTACTCCTATCGTTGACCCCTCCCCCTCAAGTCCCCTGAAATTTCTGTAGTAAGAGACCAAGTCCCCAGGTCACCGTGGACTGTGGACCGGAGGCGCACGTGACCCCGCTGCCTCATCTCTCCAGTTTTAGGAGAGACCACCTTTTGTTACTGCTAAGACAGACTGAAATGCCCCAGCTGGCTCGCATGACTGGCTGCCCCACCCTCAGGTATCTCTCTGGAAGGGCAAGTCCACCCCCACCCGACCTCCTTTCTCCTGGCTGTCACCAAAGAAATCATTCCCAGGACACTGGGGCCAAGCCACGCCACTTCCCATTGTCTCTAAGGTGACCAGCCCTTCTTGCCAGTCACACCACCCTTCCCTCATCCCTCACACCCATGGAGATAGTGCCTCCGTCCTCTAGCTGTAACCATGGATACCATACTTTCCCCATCTCACCAGCCCCCATCCTGGAGACCTACAACTCCACTTCAGTTGTCCCCACCCTGACCAACAGCCATGGAGACCACCCTTCCCCCAACTGTCCAGAGAGTTCACCAACACTCAGTTCTCCAGCTTTCACCATGGAAACGTGCTGCCCTTTCCCCAGGCCCACCCCAGCTCCTTGCCACCCTCCAAGTTAAACAACTGTTGCCATGGAGACCGAACTGGAGTCTGAGGTAACAGAACACCTGTCTCCCTAGGCTTTTCCTTGTTGGTAGGGCCCTGCCCACCAAGTTGTTACCATAGAGACTGTTAATGTCATTCCCATGACAACTAACTCCCCAGCTCTCAGGAACTTACCATGGGCAGGAACTGTACCCTATAGGGCTTAATGGCTGCCCCTTCACCAGGTGGGCTCAGCCCCAGGCAGCATCCCCAGACAGGGCTGGACTTACTGGGCTGCTGGAAACCCTCCAATTGCACGCTAACTCTCTCCCAGACAGCAGCTGTGCACGACATACCCTTGGGATACCAGGTGTTTCATTGCCTCTGTACAGATGAGCAAAAACTGGGCCCTTTGAGCTATGCAAGCACTGGGCTCCCCTTTTCCTCTCTCAGACCCCATCCCCATTCTCACTGGGCTCTTCTTCCCTAACCCCCCAACCCCTATTTTCCTCCTAGGAGATCCAGGAGAGATAGAATGTTCTTAAACCTCAAAATCCACTCTGAGCTCCAGGTTTTAAGGGGAGATTTTTTTTTTTAATTTATTGATTTTAGAGAGAGAGAGGGAGAGAGAAACACATTAATTTATTCCACTTATTTGTGCATTCATTGATTGATTCTTGTTTGTGCCCTGACCAGGGATCAAACCTGCAACCTTGGTGTATCGGGATGATGCTGTAACCCACTGAACTACCTGGCCAGGGCTTAAGAGGAGGTTCTTACTTAAAGAAGTCAGAACCCAGCCAAACTCCCCCGTGTAGAGAGCCACCCAGCCATGGGAAATCCCAATGCCATGGTCTTGCCTGGAGTAGCACTGGGGACCTCCCGGAGCCCTCTGTACTGTCCGATCCATCTTGAGGAAACCCATGTGGGTTGGGAACCAGGTTGGCGTGGGTTCTAATCCTACCTGTGACCAAGTGACAAAACCCCTGAGCCTATTTCCTCCTCTGTATCAGGGCTGTTCTGAGGTCCCAGTGAGCGCGAAGCATACAGAAGGGGATGTATATAATGAGAAAAAGAGGCAGCTAGTGAGTAACTACTTCAAAATGCAGTTTGGTGGACAACATGTTTCCCAGGGGGAGGTACTTGGTGGTAATCCAGTCAGAAGGTCCTCATTCCTCAGGACCACATCCCACTCCTCAATCTCCTCTTCTTTCACCCATTCTCCCCCTCCCCCCTTTTCTTTGAGCTACCCCCTATAGGTCTGGCACTTCTCAGTCCTGTCCTGACTGGGTCACTGACAAACCCAGTGGTTCCTCTCAATATCCAGTGTGTGACCCTGGATGGGGACTTCCGGCTTCAGGAAGGCAGAGAGGTTGCAATTTTCCTGGAGTGTAGGTGGGGTTGAGTGGGGGGAGTGTGGGCTGATGAGCATTGGAAGTTTCTGAGATACAAACAAAAGGAGAAGAGAAAAAATGTGATTTGGTGGTAGAAGTGAGATGGTCGATATAACTGTTCATTTTTAATAACAGACTTGACCAAGCTTCCATACGCAAACTGTTCCTCTGATGCAGGGTCCAGCTCCTTGGGCCTTAGCATCCTCAAACAGGGGGCTGGGGTGAGGGGCATGTACACAGAGATTCCTGCATGGGATTTCTTTCATCCTGCCTGTTCCCTGCTGGCATACTTTCTCCCTTCCACTGTTCCAGCTCCTTGGTTTCCAGTGAGTATGTAACTACCTCCACTCATAAGATATGGAGGAGCTGACTCCACCACCTTGCAGCTCGGCCAGTGAGCGATGTGGCCCATCGCCCTGGGCAGCTCTGATTGGTCCAGGGATGGACTCGGGGCCCATGCAGACCAATGAGAAGTAGTCCCTGGGATTTTGCTGGATGATTGGGCAGAGGGAACCTACCTTCTGCTGGGATCGCTGCTGTTGGAGTGGATGTCTCCAGGGTCCATTGGGAGGACAGCTAAGGGATGGCAACTTGGATGGAACCCTCCCAGAAGCCAGGTATTCAGAACCCGCCCCTTCTCTCACTCTCTCCTTCCCCCCATCCTCTACCGCCCAGTTTACTTCCCAAAGTTTCTTACCTGTCCCTCCAGAGATGTTTTATGTTCAGTCAAGCAAACATACATATATGATTCTTTTCCCCACTTTTACACAATTGGTGGCAGCATATACTTTCTTATATTGTAAAATTTATATAACATAAAATTCACCATTGTAAATGTTTTAAAGCGCTCCATTCAGCGGCATTTTGCATATTTATAACGTTGTACAACCATCTAGTTCTAAGACATTTCCATCACCCCAAAAGAACCCCTCCCTTTAAGCAAGTGCTCCCCATTCTTTCCTCCCCCCACTGCCCTGGCAAATGCTAATCTACTTTCTGCATCTATGGATTTGCCTATTCTTGATATTTCATATAAATGGAATCGTACAATATATGTCCTTTTGTGTCTGGCTTCTTTCACTCAGCATAATGTTTTTTTGAGGTTCGTCTATGTTGTAGCTTGTGTCAGTGCTTCATTCGTTTTATGGCTGAATAATATTCCATGGTATGTGTATACCACATTTTTAAAATTCATTTATCAGTTGGTGGACATTTTGATGATGTGGATAACACTGTTATGAACACTTGTGTACCATACATACTTTAAAAGTAACTCTGATTTTACTTAATAATGTACTTTTGAGATAGTTTCCATCAACATGTAAAGATTCCCCCAAAGCATTTTTTGAAGGTCGGCAGAGTTTGCCTTGTTTGGATGCACCATAATTTTTGTAGCCAGTCTCCTAATGGTGGACACTTCATTTCCCATATTTTGCTGTTATTAATAAGCACCCACATCATCTCACACAAGTACAACAGGAGGATGCTATCGGTTGATGGATCAAGAGATCAAAACTTGCCATTCTGATCGTGATCTCCACCCCTTCTTAGAGGTAAGGCCAATTTATATTCCATCAGACATACTTGCTGTTTCCACACATCCTCGCCAGCATCGTGTTATCACTTTTTACCTTAGCCAACATGGTAAGTGAAAATGGACTCTCACTGTGGGTGTCACTTGCAATTCTCTTATGTGTGAAGCTGAACATCCTCCACTTTGACCTTAGGTGCAGATGGTTGAGTAAATCATAAGCCATTGTCAATTTAAGTATATGGTCATCATTGATCTATGCAAAGCTTCCTCTCTCAGTAGGTTTTATTCCCTCTTTTAAAAAGATGCTCTTCTTTGTTTATCTTGGTGTTCATGCAAAAAGTGTATTATTTTGTTTAGGACATATTGTAGTTTAAGAGCCATCTGTATTTTCTTTTCTGTGAATGTTTTGTTCATAACCTTTGCACATTCAGCTATTGGATTAGTAGGTTTTCTTTTTCCTATTGATTTGTAGGAGCTCTTTATATATTAAGGCAAGAAGTCTTTTACCTCTGTTTGAAAATTGTTTCTAAGTTGGGCATTTGCTTTTTGACCTTGCTTATGGTATTTGTTGCCACTACAGCTTTTAGAATAAAGCCCCAACTCCTCACTACAGTCCATATAGCCCTGAATAGTCCATCTTTTGCCTTTCTGTCCTCATCTCCCTTCACGCTCTACCTCTGTCACTCTGCTCCAGTCACTGTGGTCTCCTTGCTGTTTCTCGAATGACCATGTTCCCTTTTGCAAGAGGATTTTTGCCTTTGCTCTTCCCTCTGCCTGAAACTCTTTTTCTTTCTTCCCCTCATCATCTAGTTAATGCAACTTCTTTAGATCCCATCTGCCTCCTCTAGGAAGCCTTCCCTGACCACCTCCCAAGTACCATGTCTGTCTTATGCACCACTATCCCCCCAGCACCAGCTTCTCAGGAAGTACCTGCTGAGTGAATGAATGAAGAAAGTGTCAGGAGGCAACAGGCTTGTTGAACTGTTAAAAATTTTTATTAAAATGTCCAAGAAGTACATTAATGTCCACAGTCTCAGATACCACAGACCCACAGAACACTGCAGCTCACAGCAAAACCAGTGGAACCTGTTCACACGCACACACACATGCCACACATGTGGCCCACACAAACCCCAAAGGGAACGACCAAAAGACAAACCATCCACCTTAGAAAATACCATAGTCCCCTCCCACCGTGGAGCTGGGGTGGGGGCAGGGCAAGGGGCTGAGGGGGCCAAGGCAGGGAGCATGAACAAAGACACTCCCCAAAGAGTTGCATCCCCCAGGCCCCCAACGAAGGAAAATTCTTTTGTGACATGGACGACTGAAGATGTGTTAATGATTATTCTATTTTTTAAAACCAAGAATTATCAAAGCAAGAAGGCAAACCTATATCCCTGGGCTTTCTCAGTGATAACCATATGGTGGAACAGTGGACAATGCCTATAGCAGGGAAGACTGAAGACCGTGGTCAAGGATGGGGGTCTAGTTTGCGCTTCTCAATCTTTCTGTAAATCTGCCCGTGTGTGTGAGAGGGAGCACAATTATGTCTCGATTCCTTCCTCAGTGCAGAGAGCAGTGTTTGGAGTCAGACAGAGGCAGAGCCAACTCCTTTCTTCTGTCTTGACTGAGACTTGAAGCCAGTGCCTTTCTCTTATCTGAGCCTGACTTGTCGTGTGTGAAATGGGACCGTAATGGCTCCTGAGTCAATGGGCTGCTGAGGAGATTCCAGGACATAGTGTGTAAGTTATTAGCATGGCACCTCCTCCCAAGGTGTCAATTATAATTATTACTTCCCAGGAGGGAGATAGGCTCTGTCAACACATTCCTTTCTCTACTCAACCCTTACATGGACCATATATTTGCTTATTTTTCTTTCCTGGAGAGTGGTTTTTAACACTCACCCACAGATTTTTACCAGACTGAAGGGGCTTAGAGTAGACAAAACATGGAGGAAAAGCTGTGGATCTTTCCTCCTAGAGACCAGGGAGCTGGGTCCCGGCCTTCAGCTTGCAAAGTTCTTTCATGGGTTGCAGATTTGGGGGAGAAAGGCCAGCTGCGTTCTTTCCCACTTAAAAAAGCTTTAAAAAAAAAAAACTAAACTAAACTAAAAAACTATGGCCGTAGCCAGTTTGGCTCAGTGGATAGAGTGTCGGCCTGCAAACTGAAGGGTCCCAGGTTCGATTCCAGTCAAGGCCACATGCCCCGTTGCAGCTCAATCCCCAGTAGGGGGCGTGCAGAAGGCAGCCGATCAATGATTCTCTCTCATCATTGATGTTTCTATCTCTCCTCCCTTCCTCTCTGAAATCAATAAAAATATTTTAAAAAACTAAAAAAAAAACAAAACAAAACAAAACAGAAAAATGTGTGTGTTTCAGTTTTTAACACTGCATCTCTCTACAACATGACTGCAGGTAGATGTCACTACTTCAAATTTTAAGCATTTCTAGTCTTCCAGGCAATGGCTGGAGACAGGGATGGGGTGGAGATAGGAGTGGGACCCAGGGCACTAACAATGTCTGCTTGAGGGATGGGTAGGGGCACTGATCTAGAAAACTTGGCACCTCCTTGGTCCAGGAAGGAGGTTCTTCGTCTCCCTGAGAGATGGAGGGGGAAGAAATCTGGGCTTGTCAAGCCCTAAATCCTCTCTTGCGCGCGCGTGCGTGCATGTGTGTGTGTGTGTGTGTGTGTGTGTGTCACCACACATGCAGAACCACCAAATCTCAGCTCTGGGACAAGACCTGGGAGGATAAGCAGTACCTTCCCTTCATTGCCCACATGTTGCCCTGACTATTCTGACCCCTAACTCTGAGGGTATGGAAGGAAGCTGTTCTAAAAACATTCCTAAAATCCAGTACATAGGCGTTCAAGACTGTTTATCCACCAAGACCAAAGACTGAACTTGGGTTCAAGTCCAAGGGAATGGAAGAGCAGTTGTCAAGTTCCAGCAGTGTGCTTCCATGTAGCTTTTTACTCCCAAAGCCACTGACCATCACGAAAGGCTTCAGGCTGCATTTAGGACATCCGGCAATTTACAACGCCTGGCTCTGGTGTGAAAAGCAATTCCTTAGTGCAAAGCCAAACATACACTCTTGCACCCTCATCAAAGCCTTATTTCAACAACGGGCAATTAGCCTTGCCAACAAGAGACCAAACCAGTGCAGCAAAGAGTGGTCTTTGCCAATTGTGCTTCCTTCCACTGAGATTCTACCCGAGTCCAGCCTGACTAGAACTGGATCTTCAGACACACGGTTACACCTGCCGAGAGGACTGTGTGTGTAAGAAAGAGGAGAGAGGAGCTTTTTACAAAAGATTGGGGAGGGGGCTTGGGGCTCAGGGGCTTCCGGACCCTCCTGTTGCTCTCTGGGTTCTGTCTTCCCAGGCGAAGGCTCCAGAGGAGGTGTGAGAAGGGGGTTGTGCTTTCGTGTGCCTGGCTCTTCAGCAGAAATTCCCTTCCTCCTTCTCCCAGTCCTCCGCCGGATGTTTCTTGTGTTTTCTGCGTTCCTTGTGTGATTTGTGGTGGTGGCGTTGGTGGTGATGTTGGTGGTGGTGATGGTGTCGCCGCATCCGATGGGACCTTCTGGCTGCAGGGAAATGAAGGAAGACGGGGAAGTAGCAAAAAGGTGGTGAGAAGCAGAGGCCTGATGCAGCGGGCCTCCTCGGGGGGAAGGGAAAGGGAGGAAACACCAGGCAAGCTGGCCTTTATCTGCAAGGCTGTATTATCAGGCAGGCATTTACTCAAATCAGTGTGTATAGTCACCAGATGTTCTCACTGGAGACTACAAACAACTGGAGACGTGCTGGGTTGTCGGGGGGCAGCCACTTACGCTTGGTACAGACGATTTGGGGCCAGTCCCACTTGCCATTACTCTGGCACCGGATTACGGACATGTGGTGCTGGGTAAAGCCTTCGTCGCACCGGTAGCGTACAGTGGCGTGGACGTTATACTTGGCCTTGCGGGCACCGATGGGCGAAGCGTTCTCCACTGCTGGAGGGGGGCCACACAGCACTGGGGACGGGGGAACCTCCAGTTAGTGGCCATAACGGGGGATGAATGGTTTCCTCTCTGGTTAGGAATGACACACCTATCCAGGTCCTGCCCTTTGCCCAGCTGTGACCTCCCAGGGCTAGCAGTGATTGTGTCTGTCTCTTCCACCCAGACCCGGAGCCCCTTCCAGGCAGGAACCTCCTGGACACATCCCACCCCCCAATTCTTATGCATGCCAGGGAGGAAAGAGATGGGAGGTGAGAATAATTTGAGCAAATGAAAGGAAGTAAGGGCATGATAATTGGCAAAGAAATGGAAGCAAGAATGAACAGAACTATAAGAGAAAGGTGGTCACAAGAATGCATGTAAATGGTTCCTTAATATGTAAAGAACTCTTACAAATCAGTAAGACCAACACGCTAATAGAAAATTAGGCAAAGGAGATGAACTGGCAGGTCACAGGAAAATAAATACAGATAAATAGCCTACCAACATGTGAATAGCTAGTCATTCTCATCCTTGAAGATGTGCAAACTACAATAACATTGAAATACTATTTTTTTTCATCACGTAGATGAACAAAAAATAAAAAGGTTGAGAATGCATCAAGTTGTCAAGGATGGAAAAAAAATGGGCACTCTCATACAGTGCCGGAGAGTGAAAATTGGGTGGGGCTGACTTACGTTTACACACTTAATGAACCCGGGAATGTGAGCCACGGGAGGGCCAGGGGGCAGGGTGGCAGCGTACCTGTGCCCTTCTTACAGACATAGGGGAGGTTGTAGTTGCAGGGAACGTCGTTCCAGCGCCCACTTTCATGTGCCACCATCACCACACAATCCTCCCCGCCCGCGAAGAAATTGTCCGGCTGGTTCTCTCTCCAGTTCTCATATTGCTGCAGAAACGTAGAGCAGGAAGGGGGTGCTCAGGGAACCAGCATCTGGCCTCAGACTCTGGCACTGTCCACTGTGGGGCTCCCCTGGTCAGACCACTCAAACTCTTAGGGACTCAGTGTTTCTATCTCTATAATGGGCAGTATTCTGCCTGCCCTGCGGGTGACTGTCAGTGTGACTTGAGTCACCCCTCCTCTTCCCTCATACCCCTGCCTCCTGTCTTGCTCCCTGATAGTCTGTATCCAATACGGGTCACTCACTGTTAGATGAACAGTTGAACAAAAGGTGGCCTCAGCCGGGAAGTCCATGGTGGCTTCCCTGAGGAGGCAGCAGGAGAGCTGAAGACTCCAGGAAAAGAATGAGGCAGACAGAGAACAAGCAGAGGAAACAGCTAGTGCAAAGGCCCAGAGGCGGGACTAAACCTGTCCTGTTTGCGGAATGGAACAGAGGCCAGTGGGGCTGAAGATACTTGATAGAGTTTGGGTGTTGTCAGAGGCTGGGCAGGGCCAGTTCTTGGGGTAGAGGAGAAGAGGTGGATTCTTCTTCAATTATGGTAAAATACATATAACAAAATTTACCATTTTAATACTTTTTTTGGTTAATCCTCACTTGATATTTTTTGTATGTTTTTACTGATTTCAGAGAGAGGAAGGGGGAGAGAGAGAGAGAGAGAGAGAGAAATATCGATGAGAGAATCATTGATCAGCTGCCTCCTGCACGCCCCCTATTGGAGACTGAGCCTGCAACTCCGGCATGTGCCCTGACCGGGAATCAAACTGTGACCTCCTGGTTCATGGGTCAATGCTCAACCACTGAACCACAGTGGCCAGGCTCAGGGATATTTTTCAATTGATTTTTAGGGAGTGGAAGGGAGCAGCAAGAGGAGGAGAGAGAAAGAAAAGAAACTTGGATGTGAGAGAGACACATCAATTGGTTGCCAGGAATTGAACGTGTAACCCAGGTACATGCCCTTGACCCTTAGTTGTGCAGACCGACGCTTTAACCACTGAACAACACCAGCCAGGACTCATTTTAATAATTTTTAAGTGTTCAGTTCTATTGCCATTAATTAGGATCCACAAAGTTGTACAACCATCACCACTGTCCGTTGCCACAACTTTTTCGTCACACCAGAAACTCATCCCCATTAGCAGTAACTCCCCATCTCCCTCCCCCAGCCACAAACCCACTTCCTGTCTATATGTGTTTGCCTGCTCTGGACATTTCATATAAATGGAATCATACAATATGTGTCCTTTTAGGTCTGGCTTCTTTCTTAGATGACCCTTTTTTTTTTTTTTCATTCATTTTGAGAGAGAGAGAGAGAGAGAGAGAGAGAGAGAGAGAGAGAGAAACATCGATTTGTTGCTCCACTTATCTATGCATTCATTGGTTGATTCTTATATGTGCCCTGACTGGGGATTGAACCTGAAATTTGGTGTATCGGAACAACACTCTAATCAACTGAGCTACCTTGACATGCCTGGCTTCTTTCACTGAGCATCATGTTTTCAAATTTTATCCACATTATAGTGTGTGTCAGCGTTTCATTCCTTTTCCATTGTATTTATTGTTTGCTTGGACCACATTTTGATTTTGTGTATGTATTCATCTGTTGATGGACACTTGGGTTGCTCCTTCTGGCAATAATGACTAGTGCCGCTGTGATCATGTGTGTACCAGTGTCTGAGTCCCTGCTTTCACTTCTTTTGGGCACATACCTAGGAGTGGAATTGCTGGGTCTTGTGTGAATTCTATGTCTAACTTTTTGAAGAACTGACAGACTGTTTTGCTTAGCATGAGGAGATGGGTCTCTATCTTGAGAACCATGGGGGAGTCTGACAGGGCTTGAAGCAGGGAGAATCTTGATCTGATGTATGATTTTTATTTTATTTTATTTTTAAAATATATTTTTATTGATTTCAGAGAGGAAGGGAGAGAGATAGAAATATCAATGATGAAAGAGAATCATTGATCAGCTGCCTCCTGCACGCTCCCCACTGGGGATCGAGCCCACAACCTGGGCATGTGCCTTTGACTGGAATCGAACCCGGGACCCTTCAGTCCACAGGCCGATGCTCTATCCATGAGCCAAACCAGCCAGGGCTGATGTACGGTTTTTAAAAGGTCCCATGGTCAAGGTTTCCCTCGGGGTGTTGAAAATATTCTGGAACCAGATAGAGATGGTGGTTGCACAATGTTGTGAATATACTAAATGCCACGGAATTATACACTTGAAAATGATTAATTTTATTATGTGAATTTCACCTCAATTTTTTAAAAGTCCCCCTGGTCACCAGGTAGAGGCAGGAGTGTAGGTAGCAAGTGTGTTTGTGTGTGTGTGTGTGTGTGTGTGTGTGTGTGTGTGTGTGTTTGCCGGGGGGGGGGGGGGGCCTGCTGCTGGGGTCCCAGTGGAGACCGAGCAGGCGGGGGCATGTAAGGAAATGGGAGTATCTCAGAGCTGGAGGACCAGGCGATATGAGCAAAGGCGTTGTCCCCAGTCCTGGGTTTCCAGCTTCAGTCACTAGGTAGATGGGCCCTCTACCTGGCTAGGAAGTCGGGTGCGTTGGGGCCTCACTAAAGCTCACCTGCCACTCCAGACCTCTGACGGCTCATTTGCCTAAGAGGGTAAAGTAAAGCCAGAGCAAAGGGCATGGGGCTCCCCCATATCCCGCTGTTGTAGGTGGGACCCAGTCAGCAGCCTGGTAGCAGAGACCCAGGCTCCCGCCACTCACCAGCCCTGTGTTGTCCGTCCACTGGAAATCCCTCTCCACGATCCTGTCATTCAGGCCAATCCATGTGTTTTCACGCCCAAAGCCTGCGGGGTTGGGGGGTTTTCAGGACTGGGTGCCCGCCTCTCCCCAATGCCTAGGGTGCCAGCTGGAGGTGGGGTGGGGGTGGAGGGGAGGACCCAGCCCTTCCTTTGCCTGGAGGTGGCCTGGAGGGGAGAGGGGATGGCGGTGGAAGGATGGAGGTGGGGTAGGAGCCAAAGGCAGGAGGGGTGGGGGAGGACCCAGACCCTCCCTCAGCCTGGGCACAGGCCGGAGGCCGGGTCCCCCCATTTCCCAGTAGGCTGTGGCTCTGGCTGCTCTCTAGCCTGGGGGGTGGGGGTGGGGCACAGAAAAGGCTGTTATTTGGCACTCGCTTTGCCACAAATATGTGGCTGAAACAAATGGCCCGAGTAAGGCAAAAACAAAGACAGTCGTATCTTTGCAGAAATGAGAGTAAGGGACAGGAAAGCCCACAAGTGGCTCTAGACAGGGCAGCGGGGAGACTCAGTGAACCGGGTAGTCACTGAGGCTGGAGGAGGGAGAGGAGGAGGTTTGATTGCAGTGAGGAAAAGGAAACGAGTGACCCAGGGAATGAACAAAAGAAAGAATTAGGAGATGGGGGTGGGGAGGGTGGGGGAGTAGTAGCCACCCCAGGGCTGGGCCCCTCCAGGAGTCACAGATGAGGCCCCCACTGAGACTGGTCAGATGCTTCTGAGCAGGGGCCTCTGGAAACTGCAACTGCCCAGCGAGATGGAGGACCGTGTCCTGAGATATTTCCAAGGACAGTTCCCACCCATGTATGTTTCCCCAATGAATTATTTTAAAAGCAAAGAAAGAAAGAGAGAGAAGGAAGGAAGGAAGGAAGGAAAGAGAGGAAGGAAGGGAAGGGAAAGGAAAAAAGAAAGGAAGAGAGAAAGAAAGAAGAAAGAAAGAAAGAAAGAAAGAAAGAAAGAAAGAAAGAAAGAAGGAAGGAAGGAAGGAAGGAAGGAAGGAAGGAAGGAAGGAAGGAAGGAAGGAAGGAAAGAAGGAAGGAAGGAGAAAGAAAGAAAGAATTGGGGGATGGGATAGGGGAAATGTGAGTAAATGGATGGATGAACAGACGGCAGAAAGGATAATGAATGGATCCATAAATGCCGGATTTAATTAATGTGATACTCTTCCTAGGTCTCTGCACAGCTCCTTGCTCATTTTACCCCACACATCACAGATGCTTCCCCGTCGCCCCCTATCCCCTGGCCATTTTATTTGTCATCAGCATACTTAGGACCAGCTAAATTATAGTATAGACGTATTTAATTAGATATTTACTCCCTCACAAGAATGTTATTCCCTGAGGACGGGACAATGTGCATCTTGCTCACTGCTGTGTCCCAGAGCAAGTGCTTGGTAAATATATGATGAATGAATGAATGAAGTGAATGTATGAATTAACAAATGAATACACAGACATGGAAATTATTAAGTGGCCATGGCTTGCATTAATGAACAGAGTTTCAGAAAGGTGGTGTCTTCAGGACCCTGGGGACTTCCCTGGCAAAAAGGACTGCAGGGCCACCCTGACCCCCCCACAGTCCCTACTGTTAATGAAGTTGTGTTCCTCAGGTGAGTGGATGCTGGTCAGGTGGCCAGCTCGGCGGCGACAGTCCCTCTCGGCATCCTCCCACGCCCGCCGATGGGCAAAGTACCGGTAGCAGTGGCCCTGGAACTTGTGCCAGCCGCGGTCACAGCCCTCCGTGTCTGGGAAGTAGGAAGGGAGTGTGAGGGGGGCTGGCCTTGGCCTGAGAAGTCTGCCCTGCTGGCCATGAACACAGCCAGTCTGCCAGAGAGAGGGCCTGTCCAAGGTCATTTGTGGGGCTAGGTCACCCCTTTCCCTGGGCCAAACCCCCACCCCCTGAGGCTCTGTCTCCCCCTTTCAGCTCCCCCTCCCATATTCACTTCTTTCCTTTGTTTCTGGAAGAGATTCAACTGGAAGATCTTTACACCCATCCCCTCTCCTCCCACCTCTGATGTCTCCTCTGATCTGCAGGACCACACCCTCAGTGTGGACCTGGGAACTCAGGAAATGACCTCAGAAAGGCCTGAAATTTCCCTTCTGGCAAAGGGCTCAAATAGACATTTCTCCCAAAAAGATAGACAAATCACCACGAAGCACATGAAAAGATCATTAGTCATTAGGAAATGCAAATCAAAACCACAATGAGATGCCACGTCACACCCACTAGGATGGCTACTAGTATAATTTTCAAAAAGGAAAGGAACAAGTGCTGGTGAGGCTGTGGAGAAGTTGGAATCCTTGTGCCCTGCTGGTGGGAATGTAAAATGGGCAGCCACTGTTGAAAACAGTCTCATGGTTCCTCAAACAGTTAAACATAGAATTACCATGTGACCCAGTCATTCCAGTTCTAGGTATAAACCAAAAAGAATGGGGGGTAGGGGGTAGGGGGGAAGAATAGAAAACAGGTGTTCTGCCCTGGCTGGGTGGCTCAGTTGGTTGGGTGTTGCCCCATGCACCAAAATAGTTGCCGATTCGATTCTGGTCAGGGCACATGCCCAGGCTATGGGTTGCAGGCTTGATCTCTTAGTAGAGGGCATGCAGGAGGCAGCCAATTGATGTTTTGATCTCACATTGATGTTTCTCTCTCTCTCCCCCTTATCCCCCCGCTCAAATCAATAAAAATATTTTTAAAAAGAAAACATATTCAAACAAAAACCTGTACATGAATGTTCATAGCAGTACTATTTATATTAGCCTCAAGGGGAAAGCAACCCAAATTACCATCAATTGATGAACTGATAAGCAAAACGGTCTATCCATACCATGAATATTATTCAGCCACAAAAAAGAATTTAGCACTGACATATGCTTCATGTGGGTTAACCTCAAAAACATGATACTGAGGAAAAGAATCCAGACACAACAGGACACATCATGTGTGATTCCATTTATATGAAATGTCCAGAACAGGCAAATCCACAAAGACAGAAAACAGATTAGTGGTTGCCAGGGTTGGGTAGACGGGGGATGAAGAGTGACTAGTAATGGGGCAGGGTCTCCTTTTAAAGTGAGGGAGATACCTTGGAACTTGCTAGAGGTGGTGGCTGTAAAACATTGCAAATGTACTGAATTCCTTTTAAGTGTGCAGTCTAAAAAGGTTAATTCTATGTTATGCAAATTTTATCTAAAAAACAAAACAGTTTGCCTCCAACAGTCTGCCTATTGGACTCACAGTCATGGAACCAGAGATGGAGACCTGTGGCCCGGCACCCACATCCCCTCCTGTTTCTGGGGTCTCAGCAGAGACTCACCTTTCTCACAGAGGCTGCCCCCATAGCTTGGGAGGCAAAGGCAGATGAAGGTGTTGACCTCATCGATGCAGGTACCTCCATTCTCACAGGGACTGGAGACACAGTCGTCGATGTCTGGAGGGGAGAAGGAGGGGCTGAGTCAGAGGTCAGCCTCCCCACAGGCAACCCTTGGCTCCCAGGCCCCACAGGAAACCAGGCAGAAGATGGGGTCATGACCCTGCCAACCATCCTGGACCTAAGTGCAGCAGCAGTGGTCTGCACCAATGGCTCCGTGCCTCTGGGGGTCAAGAGGGTGGAGCCTCGCATGATGAACATAACAGCATTAATGAGAGCAGATGTCACTGAGTTGGCTGGGGGCCAGGTGTGCAGAGCATTCCACCTGACTCCAGAACAATGAAGGTTATACTCTTGCCAACAGACCCAGAGAATGCCGAAGCTTGAGGGTCTTTTTGGAATGTGGAACCTAGGGAAACTGGGTCCAGAGCATTTGCCAGGAACAGGGAGTCAGAAAACTGTTTGTAGAGACAGCTATCCAGTTGAACTTCCTCTTCTACCACCCCTGGGTAGACAGTGCTTGAGGCATGTACGATACCACTTCCACTCTGAGACCCAGTTTTGGTTTGTTTTGCAGCGTTAATAATAATGGCACCTCCTCATTTGGAGAGTCAATGGAAGAGCTCAAGAGTTTATATCATTGCCCGGCCGGCGTGGCTCAGTGGCTGAGCATCGATCTATGAACCAGGAGGACGCAGTTCTATTCCCGGTCAGGGTATATGCGCGGGTTGTGGGCCGATCCCCAGTGGGGGTGCGTGCAGGAGGCAGCAGATCAATGACTCTTTCTCATCATTGATGTTTCTATCTCTTACTCCCTCCCCCTTCCTCTCTGAAATCAATAAAAACGTATTTAAAATAAGAGAATTTAATATCATTTATATTTATTGTTATACTAGAGGCCCGGTGCACGAAATTCATGCACTGGTAGGGTCTCTAGGCCCGGCAGGTGATTAGAGCCAATCAGGGCCTTCCTTCCCCCGGCCAGGGCCTTCCTTTGTTCCATGCTGCCCCCTGGTGGTCAGCACACTACATAACGAGCAATCGAACTCCCAGTCGGTCGAACTCCCAAGGGGACAATTTGCATATTAGCCTTTTATGATATAGGATTTCTATTATTAATATAGTTGTGAAGGTTGTGAAATTGATGAGATGATGAACAGAGCTCAAGAAATTGTCTTATTTATATTTATTTTTCTAATTTCACAATTTGTCATATTTCTTATGTTGGGGTTTAGGGCTAGTATCCAACCGTTCTGCTGGTGGTACCTGCACCCCTGCCCACCCAGGAAAGGGTAGGATTCCTGGAGCCCGTGGAAGGAAGGAGCCTGAACCTTATCATCTCTCTACCCTCCTTTACCCCTGCCTGGTAGTAATGGGAGGCAGCACGCCAGAGCCTCAGCCCCCAGGATGAGAGCTCAGTTGGCTGGAGCTGGGGCAGATTTACTGGAGCGAAGAAGTGGGGAGGAAAGGAAGCATGTGAAGCCAGCATTTTGCGAACCCTGAGTTCTCATGGGGTTGACTGTTGTGGTAAACAAACCCAGGGCCCTGGAGTCAGACAAGTCCAGGTTCTGATCCCGAGTCCGGGTCACTCACCAATCTCACAGTTCTCTCCAGCGAAGCCCTGGTCACAGCTACAGCCATATAGGGTGCCATTGGCTTTACAGGTGCCCCCGTGCAGGCAAGGGTTGTTCTCGCAGGGATCCGAGGGGGCTGCAGGATAGACAGGCAGTTCAGGGAGCAGTCAGAACACCAGACCTGCCTTCCTGGAATCCAGACCTCAGGCACCCGAGGCCCTCTGGCTCAGTCCCTCTCTGTGGAGTCCCCTCTAAAACTTCCCAGCAGGTAATCACACCTTCCTCTCATGTGCCCCTGTGACAAGTTTACTCCTTCCAGAAGTTGCTCCCAAAGCATCTGTGGGCAGCCCTGCCAGTGAAAAGTTCTTTCTTTGACTGAGCTGGAATGGGCTTCCCAAAGCTTCTATTAAAAAGTCATCTTCTAGCCCTAGACAGTTTGGCTCAGTGAATAGAGCGTTGGCCTGCTTACTGAAGGGTCCCAGGTTCAATTCCGGTCAAGGGCACATGCCCAGGTTGTGGGCTCAATCCCCAGTAGAGGGCGTGCAGGTGGCAGCCAATCAATGACTCTCTCTCATCATTGATGTTTCTCTCTCTCTCTCCCTCCCCCTTCCTCTCTGAAATCAATATATATATTTTAAGTCATCTTCTAGAACATGGATTTAAGTGCCCTCCCTGACTTGTCCTTTTCTTCTGGACATACCCTGCTGGCCATTGTATTTCTCCCAATTTGGAGCACAGAAATGGACATAAGGTTCTAGATGGTGAGGTATGAACAACACTAGGAAGAATGGGAACCAACATCTCCTTCATTTGGGCTCAGCCTCTTTTTTTTTTTTTTTTTTTTTTTTTTTTTTTTATATATTTTATTGACTTTTTACAGAGAGGAAAGGAGAGGGACAGAGAGCTAGAAACATCGATGAGAGAGAAACATCGACCAGCTGCCTCTTGCACACCCCCCACCGAGGATGTGCCCGCAACCAATGCACATGCCCCCGACCGGAATCGAACCTGGGACCCTTCAGTCCGCAGACCGACGCTCTATCCACTGAGCCAAACCGGTTTCGGCTGGGCTCAGCCTCTTTTGATGTAATTTTAGGAGTTACATTGTGGAGAGATTATGGATTATCGTGGTTATAAACATGAACTTTGGAGTCAGAGAGTTTCGTTCAATCCCTGGCTCTGCCCCTCAGGAGGGGACCCCAGGAAATTGCTTCTCTGAATTTCAGTTGCCTCATCTACAAAATGGAAATAAAAATAGTTCACCTCTCTCTCACAGTCCTCACCATAATGCCATATCTGGTTCTGTGTATATTAGTCAGGGGCCTCTTGAGGGGCTCAGCATTCACCGGGCACCCAGGGTGCATTTAGGAATGTGGGTCCCTGTCCCCCTCTCCCATTTCCCCCATCAGCTGGGTTTCCCTGCAGGAAGGAGGATCTTCCCTCCCCATCTCAGGGACCCAGATGCCTTGGTGGGTGTTCTCCACTCTAAAGACTGGGAGGGGCAGATCAAGAACCCCCCAGCCAACCCCCTTCCCTTGTCAGGGCACCCACCACTTCCACCACAGACACTAGAACTGAGGTCCAGAGAGGGGAAGGGCTTGGTTCGGTGCTACATAGTGGGACAATACAAGAGCAAAACTGACTTCCTGGGCTCCGGTAGCCCAGTTAAAGGCCCTCTTTCCAGCCCCTATAACCTAGAATGTGTTTCTATTTTGGGCTTGTCTAGAGCCTCACAGGAAACTGAGGTGGCAACAAGCTGTCACCAATTCCTAGGTCTCCTGGCCTCCACTCTCACCCTCAAGAGGCTATTCTCCCCATAGCTGCCAAGGGAGCCTGTGTAAACCTGAGTCAGGCCATGCCCCTCCTCTGCCCAGATCCTTCCATGGCTCCCCATTGCCCTCAGGGGACAGGCGAAGTCCTCACTGCTACCCACAGGGCCCTGTGAGATCTGCCTAACATCCCCCTGCCCTACCTCTTGCTCTCTCCCTTGCTCACTCTGCTCCAGCCACACTGACCTTGCTGTTCTTACATGCCAGGCAGGGCTCTGTCTCAGGGCCTTTACATAGACAGTTCCCTTAGCCTGGCACACTCTTTCCCAGATTTCTGCATGGCTCCTCCCTCACCTCCTTCAGGCTTGCTCAAATGTCATCTGGTAGGAGAGGCCTTTCTGATTCCCCTTCCAGAACCAGAAACTGCTCACTGGCATCTCCCATCCCTTGTTTCACTTGTCTCTTTGCCCAATCACTATATACTATATATATATAACTGATTTCAGAGAGGAGGAAGGGAGAGGGAGAGAGAGATAGAAACATCAATGATGAGAGAGACTCATTAATCGGCTGCCTCCTACACGTCCCCCACTGGGGATCAAGCCCACAACCCAGGCATGTGCCCTGACCAGAATCGAACCCAGGACCCTTCAGTCCACAGGCTGACACTCTATCCACTGAGCCAAACCAGCGGGCTGCCCAATCACTTTCTAACCTCCAATGTCATTTAGTTATTTATTAGGATCACTGTTATGTGTTTGTGCCTCCCCCAGAGCGATGATGTTCCACATAGCAGCCAAATATAGCTTTTAAAGTCTAAATTAATTAAAAGCAAATGAAAGTACAAATGTAGTTCCTCAGTCTCACTAGCCACTTTCAAGGGCTTAGTAGCCATGTGTGGCTGGTTGCTAGTATATTAGACAGCATAGCTCCAGAACATTTCCATCATTGGGAAAGTTCTAGAGTGCTGCTCTAGAATATTAGCTTCCAGAGGATAAGTGACTTGGTCTCAACCTGGGGCCTGGAACAAAGCCGGCACTAAATAATTGCTTGCTAACGGAATGAAGGTAGCTGCTGGCTTTCCTGTAGGGACAGAGGCCAATCCCTGGAGTGGTGGCATGTGCCCCCAGGGATTGCCAGAGGGGCCTGTGGCTGTCTCTGTCCTCTGTGTGCACATGCGCAGGACTGCTAGGCATGGGAATATGTGAGCCCTGCCAGGTGACCCAAGCTGCCGACAGCTGCCCACGGACTGGCGGTGACTCAGTCGCTCACTGGTGCTGCATTTATTTTTGGCTTCATTAGCATTTCTGCAGCAAGCATAGGGTGGATAGGCACCCAGATCCCCTACCCCCCTACCCCCCACCTCCCCAGCGCTGCCTGCCTCTCTCCAACCCTACTGCCACTGGCTCCAAGGCAGACCCAACCAGGCTTCCCTTTGCACCACTCTCATGGTCTACCTCCCACCTCTCGGACTCCCCTTTTCTAGCTCCTTTGACATTGAACCTCCTTCCTGCTGCCCATCCCCTACAGCTAGTCTCTGCTCTGCTCCCTCCAGAGCAAGCTCACCCCTCCCAAAACCTCAGGGTTTTTTTGGTGTGTGTGTTTTTTAAACGCCAATGAAATACATGTACAGCCTAGTGGCTGAGACAGAGACCATGTTGTTAGTTGGCCTGATTCAAAACTTAGCCTTAACAGTCCCAGCTGCATGATTCTGCACAAGTCACTAGACCTCCCTGTGCCTCAGTCTCCCCATGCTAAAGTGAAGATCATACTAGAACTTGTTCCACAAGGACATTAAAAGGATCAATCAAGATGATTCCAGTAAAGTGCTCAAACAAGCCAAGTACATGGGCAGTCACCAATAAGCATCAGGCTTTATCAATTCATGTATCCATGTCTGCCTGCCTCCTGAGCATCTAAGAAAAGAAAAGCTAGCCTGGAACACAGCCCAGAGGTGACAGGGTTGGTGACGAAACCCTGTACCTGCTATTCCCATCATGCACACTTTGCCTTCAAAAAAGAAAGGAAGTGTAAAACCAATTGTGTTAATAAGTGTTTTTGCAACTAAAAAAAAAAAAAGTGCCTTTTAATTAGATGCTGGTGTTTTTAAAAGCTCATTTGACACACACACAAAAAAAAAAAAAACACCAACAAAAACCGCTCAAGCCGAAGCCGGTTTGGCTCAGTGGATAGAGCGTCGGCCTTTGGACTGAAGGGTCCCAGGTTCGATTCCGGTCAAGGGCATGTACCTTGGTTGCGGGCACATCCCCAGTGGGGGTGGTGCAGGAGGCAGCTGATCGATGTTTCTCTCTCATCGATGTTTCTGACTCTCTATCCCTCTCCCTTCCTCTCTGTAAAAAATCAATAAAATATATTAAAATATGTTTTAAAAAAATCTATGTTGAAAAAAAAAAAAAAAACCACTCAATATGCAGGACCTAAAAAAAGGCCTAGCCCGGCCAGCATGACTCAATGGTTGAGCATGGATCTAACCCAGGAGATCACGGTTCAATTCCCGGTCAGGTCATATGCCCAAGTTGTGAGCTCTATCCCAAGTGGAGGGCATGCAGGAGGCAGCTGATCAATGATTCTTTGTCATCATTGATGTTTCTATCTCTCTCTCCCTCTCCCTTCCTCAATAAAAAAATAATATTTCTTTAAAAAAGGGCCAGAATTTGCAGGAGAGCTTCAGGCAGACCTGGTTCCAGGAGAACAGGGTGGTAGCTTTTTCTGGATTCTGCTGAGCAAAGAGCAGCTGAGGCGTATGCAGCCTTGGGCTCCCTCTGAAGTCTGGCCACTGACTAGCTGGTAGTGACATTCCTCCCTGAGTTTCAGTTTGCTGTCTATACCACTAGGCTGTCCAATACTCCAACCCCTTCCCAGTGCCCACTTTTCCTGTGGCTCAAGGTCCCCCAGAAAATGCACCTCAGAATCCCACTATGCCTCCTCCATCCGGCCCCACCTGGGGGCGGGGTGTCTGTGTTGAGCTCTGTCTTTCCCAGACTGAAGGCCGGCATCACTGAAGGCCGGCTCCCAGCATTGTATAGCACTGTCTAGCTCTGTGTGGCCATGAACATGAGTTGTTAATTGAACCAAAATCTAACTCCACTCAACACCTCATCCTTCCCCCATCACTCACTGTGCCTTAAAACACATCAGCTTGTTCTCCTACCTTTGCCCAGGCTGGTGCCTCTGCCAGGAATATCCTTTCTGCAATTCAACTCACCTGAAGTTCCCACCTACAATGTTATTCCTGCTAGAAACCTCCCCAGGCCCCCGGGGAACAACCCTTTCTCCCGACCCCAAGCTCCCCTGGCCCCTGGTCCCCAAGCCCTGACCACAGTGGGCTGAATGAGGCTACAAAATTTGAACTCACTCTGCTCTGCGCTCCCATCTGCAGGGGTCCCTGGCAGGGCCGGCTCCTCTCCACTCGATGCCTCCTCCACACTGGCACTTCCTGCAAGGACCTCCAGCTCAAACTTGTCCAGGACCCGAGGGGCAGGCAGCAGAGTGCTGGGGGAGTCCCATAGCACTGTTGGCTCCCCTGAGGACACTGACACAGGCTTGTCCATGCTGGCCACCGTAGGTGTCCAAGGAGGAAGAGTGGGATCCCCCAGGGGGATGCCCTCAGGTGGAGGGACCAAGGCTTCCAGTGTTCCCTGGGTCACCATCTGGCCCTCTGGCTCTGGGTGGGGTTGGGAGCTGGAGGAGTCCATTGTGGACGTGGTCAGTACCCCACCCTTGTCCCCCTGGTCCAGGGACACGAGGGACATCACCACCTTTGTATCCACAGCCACTTGAGGGCTCATGGTGGGGCGTTCAGCTCCTTCAACCATGAGGGATCCAGATTCCCAAATCCTACCAGCATCACTGGGGTCCACTGTGGCTGTATCTGTGGGACCCTCTGTACCTCCTTCATCTGTAGCAGCCCAAGGCTTCAAACTCAGGGAAACTCTGGGGTCCCCCGACGGTGCAGAGGAGGTGTGGGGGTCCAGCTCTTTGATGTGCAGTGAGGGCCATGTGCCCTGTGCCTCTTCCACAGGGGCCTGTGAGCTGAAAGTGGGACTCTCTGCTGTGCTAAAGACCCCATTCTCAGACCCTGAGATTCCTCTCCCTCCTGTGGGCTCAGTTGCCATCTCTGTGAGGGTGAAATCTGCTGCCACATTCCAATCCACAGAAGCCTGTGGGCTGGATCTGGGGTGCTCAGCTTTGTTGAGTCCAGTGGGGCTGGTCCCCCCAGTTTCTCCAAAGTCTTCCCTGGGGGCATTAGGACTGGTTCTGGTTTGTGTGTCCATGGCTACCTGTGAGAGGGTTGTGGGACTTCCTGCTCTGTGGTCACTGAATGTCAGGAACACGGCCTCTTGACCTTGTCCTGTCAGGCCCAAGGAGGGGGGCAAGGAATACATCTCTGGATGGGTGGGGTCCTGGGGACCAGCCTGGGTCTCTGAGGCCAGGGAAGGTAGGGCAGAGGGCATGGCCTCACTATGACCCTTAACCCCATTGGTCTGGGTAGGGAGGGGTGTAGGATGTGGTAGGAGCCACACTTTGGGAGCACGAAGCATGGCCATGACAGGGAGGTCTTGGGAAGTGACCATGGGGGACACCTCCCAGGGGACACTACTGGGATCTTCTGAGGGGCTGGGAGCCACAGCAGTGGCCTCTGAGGGGGACCAGGGAAGTTTGAGGGTATCAAGCCTCACAATGGGGCCCTTGGCTTCCTCCAGCTCGAGACCAAGGGCCCTGCTGGGGCCTGGGATGCTGGGTGGCACCACTGTTGGGGGCCACAGCCAGGGCTCTGGGGGGCTCCTGCCACCAGGGGAACCTGCAACAATATCAATAATAATAATTATTTCTCAGCGGCTCCTTCCGTTGAGTGTTTCCTTGGTTTAGCCTGGGGAGGAGAGGGCTTCTAAGGCCAGGGACCCAGCAGGGATTCAGAGCCTCCTCCCCCTACCCCCCTGTCACCCACTCATGTCCCACCTCCTCCTTGGACCCCACTCACCAGCTCCAGGCACATCCACTTCATTGGACAGCACAGCCCAGGGCCTTTGGCTCCTGTCACTCCCTAAGGAGTCTGTGGCTCCGGTGGCCAGGGGAGGCTCCACATGATTCCCAGCAGCCTCTGGGGTGGGAGGCTGGGCACTGACCTCAAGCCTTCCCTCCAGCCCTTGCTGGGATTCCTGTTGTTGAAAGTGGCGCCCGTTCAACCCTTTAAAGCGACCCCGCCTCTTGGGCTTGAGGTTGGCTGGAGTCGCCTTGCTGTGCGTGCCAGCTGAAGTGCCTTCCTCCAGGCTGCTGGGGAATGGGGCCACAGTGCTCAGCCACACCTCCTTAGTCTCCGGGGAAGGACTTGAGGCTAGTGTGGGAACCCCAAGGGCAGGGCTGGGGGTCTCTTGAGACTCCTGCTTCTCTGCCAAGATTAGAGGCTCTTCCTCCCCACTGGACAGCAGAGGCTCCTGGAAGTCAGGGGTGACCACTTCCCCTTCCCCCAAGTTGGGTTCCAGTTCCCTGGCTGGAGGCCCTTCTGCCGATAGAATCTCCCCCTCATCCCCAGATGAGGGGGTCTCTGGGTCTCCATGTTGTGGAGTAGGGTAATGAGCTGTGGTAGAAAGTAGAAGAGGTTGTATTAGGCTCAGGGGCTGGGAAGTTCTTCCTGAAGTCTACCCACATTCTAACACACTGCCATATAGACCTGTGTATCTCTGTCTCTCTGTGACCCCCTATCTCTCTGGGTGGTTTCTGGAATCCCCCAGAAGGAGAGAGGGTGGTGCAAAGTTATTATCTCCACTGTCCAGGCTTGCACCCACTGTCAAGGTCAGAGTCAACTGGTCCCAGTAAAGGGTCAAGAGATAGCTTGGCTCATGGGTGAAGCTCAGGCCAGTGGTCGGTCACCTCTCCCCTTGACTCCTCCCCCAGGGAGGGAGCAGAAAGCGCCTAATGGGCGTGGCCTTTTAACAAAGTGACGCGACCCCCTTACGTGGAAGACTTAACTCTTTTTTTTTTTTTTTTTTTTTTTTTAAGACTTAACTCTTCTGAGTTGAAGTTTGCAGCTTGAGGCTGTGGCTCCACCCCAAGTGCAAGGGTCATCCCTGGTTCGGTCCCTGGGAAGGTGGCCTGGCCCACGGGGCGTGGCTAGCCGAGCTATCTCTTTCTCAAAGGGTGCTTCGGAGCGTGGTTCCAGGTAGGAAACGCTCCATACAGGGACGCGTCTTTCAGGGACCTCAGGGCTTAGAGCCCACCACCTCCTAACAAGACTTCCAGCCAGAGCTTGGGGCCCGTTCTACCCCCCAGCGTGGGGCTCCAGGGGAAAGCCCGTCTCAGGTGCAAGGCCTTCAGCCGGGGTGTGGCTGATCGCGATGCAGTTCCTTCGCGTCCCTCCCTGCCCAGATTCCGCCTCCACCGGAAAGCAAAGCTCCCGGGGGCGTGGCCTTTATTGGGGCGAGAGCCCTTGGGCAAGGTCATCAGTGACGCACCCTCGGGGGCTTGACCTCCAAGGACACACTCCCCCGGGCGTGGCCCCCCACGCACCACGGAAGCAGTAGGCGTCGAAGCGCGCTCCAGGTGCCGGGAAGCCTGTGCGGTTGGCGAAGCGGTAGACGGTGCGCACGCCCGGGGAGGGGCCCCCGCAGCGCCGGCGCGGCGTCTGGATCGGGTAGCGCACGCTGCCATCGGCCAGCCAGCCCGGGTCGCACTGGTCCAGGCCCTCGTGCCAGGCCAGGTGCAGTTGGCCCACGGAGGCCAGCGCTGCACCCTGGCGGCGGCACTGGGCACGAGCGCCAGCCAGGGTCAGCCGGCGGGCTGGGCCCACGTAGAAGACTTCACCTGCGGGAAGGCGCCGGAAGGAGTGAGCAGAGGTCAGGAGGGCCTAGGGGACCCTACCTGGAGCCCACCCGGGAAGTGGGGCTCACTCCAAATAAGAGGTCGCTTTAACTCCTTTTTACAAATGTGGCATTTCGGGCTTCAGAGAGAGGGAGGGGCTCGGTAAGGGGTGGTGGAAAGGAGGAGGGGGCAGAGGGGCGTAGTGAGGGGGAGAGGCTCGGGGCCTCAGAGAGGGAAGAGGTGCAGATAGAGGGAAGGGGCACCGAGGAGAGGGGCTCAGGGAGGGGAGGAAAGCTCAGGGAAGGGGTGGGCCCACGTCTTGGCTGCAGGTTTAAAGAAGGATAAGAATTAGGAGGGATGGGAGTTGGGGAAGGTAACGGGCTCAGGGAAGGGAAGGGTCCTGTCAGCCCCAGACTTACCCCCCAGCTCACGGGCAAAGCAATACACATCATAGAGTTCCTGTGGGTCGCGCCTCCCATAGCTCCTCACCCCTGGAAGGCTGCTACGGTCACCATAGCAACCAGGACGGGACTGGGTGATAGGATACCTGACAAGACAAGGATGTGTGCTCCTGGGGCCCCCAAAAAACATCTTTCCCCAGGGGCTAGCTCTCCATTTCCCCACCCTGTGCACCCCCTCACCGAACAGTGCGGTCAGAGAGCCACCCAGCATCACAGTTGTCAAAGCCATCCTCAAAGGCAGCCTGCAGGTGCCGTGGGGCTGCAATGGTGGCTGAGCTGAGACGACAGGCCTCTTGGGCCTGGACAAAGGTCAGTGCATAGCGATCCTGGGCTGCCCGGTAGTGGAACACAACACCTGTGAAGGGACATCCAGAATAGGAGGCCAATTTATTCTGAAATCTTTAAGAACAGACCTCCTTCTGCAGAATGCCTCCCCCCCAACCCCCGCTTAGTCTGATAATAATAGAACTGCTGCCCTACACTGCCCTTCACTCAGCACCAGACATGACACTAGGGGCCGTGGTGGGGAATGAGACTGATATGCCCCCATTTCACAGATGAGGAAACTGTTAGCAATGCCCATAAAGGACTAGAATTGGTCAAATATTTACTATGTAAAAAGCATTCATAAGCATTATCTCATTGAAATTAAGGCTCAGAGAGGTTCAGTGACATGGCCATGGTCACACAGCTAGTTTGAGACAGAGCCAGAATTCATATCCTGGAAGGTCTGACTCCAAAGATAGCATTCTTCATGCCCATGGTTAGGCCCAGGAGGTGACAGGAGGTATGAAGAAGAGTGAGAGAGATCCTGCCATTTAGGAATTAAGTACATGCATTGATAGGGGAATCACTGGCAGCAATGGAAGATCTAATGTGGTTATTGCCCAGCCTGGAAATGGAGGCATGGAGGGCTTCCTGGAGGAGGTGACATGTAAGTCAGGACGGGAAGCCCATTATTGAACGGACTTTCTGTGACTCAAATTCTGATTTAGGGTTGAAAGAAATGGTTGAGCAAGATATAGGAATGAAACATTTTGCTCCATCTTATTAAACTGGGAGCCCCTAGAAGGTGGCAGCTGCATCTCAGTCATGACAGTGTCCCTAGCACCAGGCTGGCATGTGGTAGGTGCCCAATTAATATTTCTTAGGTGATATTCACCGGATGACCTTCAGGTTCAGCTCCTCCCCTTCCCGCCTTGACCCTTCCCCTGCCCTCAACTGACCGGTCACCTCCAGAGATACCAGGTCCTGTTCATCCTCGATGCCTCTCACCACCTGGCAGCGGTAGAGCCCGGAGTCGCTGGCCCTCAGGGGCCCCAGTAGCAGCGTGCCGTTGGCCCGGTGCTGGGGGTAGGCGGGCAGAGACACACGTCCCTGCCAACCCTTGGCCACTCTAACCACGTTGTTCTTGGCCACCAGGATGGGCAAGTCCTGCCACTGGCCCGATGCAGTGCGCACCTTGGTCCACTTGATCCGAGGGGCTTCTCCCGCCGCACCTGGCCGTGGCCACAGGGTGAAGAAACAGGGCAGGGCCACCAGCTCCGCCAGTGCAGCTCGCACAGAACCAGACCCCACCTTCTGCATGTGGAGCCCCTTCTCAGCAGCAGCCGTGGCCACAGCAGTGGTGTCCTGAGTGCCTGAGGTGGGGAAGGTGGAGAGAGACCTAACTCAGAGGCAAGGACCAGCGGAGACTATTTCCCTCACTTAGAGGTAGGGAGACAAAGGCCAGAGAGATCTGCACCCCAATCTGTGAGCAGCAGAGGAGGAAGGGGGTCAAATCCCTTTGTAATTCTGCCTCCACTCAGAGTCCAGGTCCCTGAGGCCAGTGACTCTGTGTCACTGACTCACTGTGTGACCTTGGGAAAGTCACTGTGCTTCTCTGAGACACATTTTCCCCAGAAGTGAAGGGAGAGGTAGCCACTGGGAGAGAGAGGGTGTTGCAGAGTACCTTCTATGGAACAGGCACTTTATAGATAGCAAGCAGCCCATCTGATTTTCACAACTATCTGCAGAGGTAGCCATATGTCATCATCCTCTTTGGGGGGAGGGAAACTGAGGCTCAGAGACATTATTGTACTTTCCTATGGCCACAGAGCAATTCAGGAGGCATTTCTAAAGCCTGGGCTTTTGACCACCACTGGGGAGATGCCAGAGAGATGAACACAGACCTATATTTCTATTGCCCTGTCCATGACAGACATCACTAATCAATGTGCACACTATTCTCATTCCTTTCTCTTTCCTCCCTCCTCCCCCCCCTCGTTCCCCCATTCCCTCTCCCTTCTCTACTCTCATTTCCTTTCTCCCTCCCTCCCCCCCTCCTTTTTTTTTTTTTTTTCCCTCTCTCTCTAACTCATCATAGCAAAATGGTGAGAGGCAGGAACCTCCAGCTTTTGCTGGCAATGACTAAAAATAACCTCTCAGGTGTCTTGTTGGCTTTTGACTGTTCAAAGACCTTTTTCATCTATTCTCGTTTTATTCTCCACACCAAGCCAGGGAACCAGCAGGAAAAGACTCGAGTTAAAAAGCACTGCCCCATCTTGTCCAGACCCCAACCTCCCCCACCACACAGGCCAACTCACCCTGCTCCCCATCCACCAAGAGCAGCATCTGGAGGACCAGGAGGCCCGAGGCCCAGATAGGCATGGCCCCCATCCTGGACCTGGATCAAGAAAGAGAGGGAGGGAGGGAGGGGTGAACACAATCCCCCCAGAGAGTTGGCATGGGAAAACGAATTCCCCCCTCTACAGATCTGGAAACTGGGACTCAGACAGGCCACTGTGTCATTCAAAGTTGCACAGGCAGCAGGCAAGGGCAGAGCCAGAATCCAAACCCAGAACCAGCTGACTCCAGAATCCCAGCAGTGATGTCTCATGGTCAGAAGTATGGATGCTGGAGTGAATCAGAACCTGGAGTTGTCTCTGTGTCTGTTCCTTGCTGTGTGACCTTGGGCAAATAGTTTAGCTTCTCTGTGTCTCAGTTTCTTCGTAGGTCAGATGGGGATAACATCAGGTACTTGAAAGGAATAGATGAGTCAATGCCTTTAAAATGCTTAGAACTGCCTGGCATGAAAGAGTAAATTTTAGCTATTATTTTTATTATTATTATTAACCTTAACAGAGGCAAGATCAAAATTCCATTTTTCAAGTTGGCCTCCTCATTCAGACTTGGGGTTGGGGGAGCTCCTAAAGGGCAGCAGCCAGTCCCAGTCTGCCTGGGGTCCCCAGTCCTGGCAACAGGCTGGCCTCCAAGCCAGCCTTTAATCTGGGTTTTCTGAATGACATGATTCTCAGCTTCAGTTCCAGGATTTGATTGTCGCCAAGATTCTATTCTTGGTTTCTGGGATTTTTGAGGTCCTGCCAAGTCCCAGCTGGAGGATGGGCCTTGCCCTGCCCCTCTCCCCTCCCCCTCATTTCACACTGCCTGGCAAAGATGCCTCCTAGGTCCACAAAGACTCCAGCATGGGTCCAGCCTTCTACAGGGTGGTGGCCCGTGGGCATAAAGTGGACAATTATTGAGTGTGAACTGAAAGCAAGGCCAATTCCAAGCACTGGGACACAGCAGTGGCCTCCCTGACCTCACATTCTTCCAGACTGGAAACCCCGGGAAGGACGCCCCTCTGGACAGACTTGCCAGGGCTCAGGAGGTGGGGGCAGATGGGGAGTTAGAGCATCACCTATAAACCCAGCCTTGCGCCTCTCTCCAATAAAATAATAACCCTGAAAGGGAAGAGTGGATGGAGTCCAGAATGAGGGGCTGTTGGGGAGAGCTGGCCCCCTCCAGAAGGCCCTTCCCACCTACCAGAGGCCTCTGATGGGAGGCTGGACCGGGACCTGTCCGTGGTGCTGAACTAGCAGTGCCCACTTTGTCTTCTTGCGATAGGGCTCAGAGAGGGCTAGCGGTTTGCTTAGGGCTGCACAGCAAGGGAGAGACCAGGCATTGGGACCGTGTAGCTGGGTATTAGAGGGTGGGGCAGGACTCTGGGATGCACCTGCCTCAGGAGGGTCTTAGGAGGGGACTAATTCTGAGAATTATCTCTCTCTCTCTCACTCTCTCTCTCACACACATACACACACACACACACACACACACACAATGGTGAAGAGCTCATACTATATCCAGATGACAGGGCTTCAAGCCCTGTCTTTGTTCTCTACATGTTACATGACCCTACACAGACTGCTTTATCACTCTGTGCCTCAGTTTCCCCACTTGTAAAATGGAGATTACGCAGCATGTACCTCAGGTAGTTACTGTGAGGATAGAACGAGCTAAGACATGTGAAGTCCCAGAAATGTTGAATTAAAAAACAGTTTTTTTGTGCACAACGTCTCATGTACATACTCAAATATACAGAGGGGGTCCAACATGGTGACAGACACAGTTTCAGGTGCATCCCCCCCAACACACATGCCCTCCCACACGCACTCAGTTCCCTCTACTTGCACCCTCACACACCCACACCCTTTCTCTTAAAATATCTCTCCCAGGGCCTTCAGAGGTGAGCATTTACAGAACTGTCTGGGGCTTGTCACCTCATCAATAATACATGAACCTCATGCATATGCAAGAAGGGGTGTGCAAGGGGGGTGGCAGGAGGAAGAGGGGTGTGTGTGTCCATCCCTTCTCACAACCACCTTCTGTCTCAGTGGACACTGAGTGAGGGTGAGTTTGCCCGTGGGCATTTGTGTGTGTTTGTGCCTGGGTGTGCATCAGGGTGCTGTGTCCAGGTGAGGATATCCATGAGGTTGTGCCCTGTAGTAAGTGGACTTGTGCACAGGTCCCTAGCCGCTCTGTGCTTTGGGTGGAGCATAGAGGACACCCTGTGGTCTCTGGATATGTGGGTCTGAGTGCCCCTTGGCAGGGAGGCAGGGAGCATATGAGCACATAGGTGTGATCAGGGAACGCCTCAGAGGAGAAAAGAAACCAGCTCAATAAATCATCCCAGGCTGCCCCTTCCGGACCGAACTCCCTGCCAGTGAATCCCCTTTCCAATTCTGCACACAGACCGCATCTCGAACCCCCACACCCTGGTCCACACTGTCAACCACATGGAGAGGAACGTTGCTGTACACACGGGACACAAACACAGCCATACACTCCAGACTCAGAGCCCAGGACACACACACACACACACATAAGGATTCACAATGACATTAACAAAGAGAGACAATATGGGCACTGACAAGGCAGGCAGCCCGTCTTCTGCACAAAGACACACACCCACATTCTCAGGCTCCCCACATAAACCCCTTGATGAGGCCACATTGTTAGACACAGCTACACACACACACACACACACACACACACACACACACGGCAATGCCAGCCCCTGGCACAGCCCAGGTTGGATAACCGTGGCTTTGGTAACTGATGGGCACACATCATTTTGCCACCTGGTGTTGTGGCCCCTGGCACAAGTTTCCTGACAAAGACAGTCTGTCACATTAGACTCACAGAGGATCCCAGACCACCCCCCATGGGTACATACCCTCTCCTAGCACGGGGTAGACACACACAAAGCCCCCACCTCCTGGGGGTCATCTTACATTTGGGAATGCCCAGAAGTAAGAGAGGCTGCTGGGTTCTGGGGTCCCAGGGTCTGCCCACCCTTCTTCCCTGCCCTCCCTCAAGTCCCCCGCTGGGGCCCAGCGCCAACCCTCTCCTCAGCCTGGCTGTCTCCCATTAATGCTATTGAAAGGAACAAAGCCCTGTGCACAGGGATGGGGGTCGCTGCTGCCCAGGCTGGGTCTGGGGTCCCAGCCCCCTACTTCCTAGCACTGGTGCCTCCAAACCAAACGAGGACTTCCACATGCAACCATATGGACAGAAGGAACTGAAGGGTGAGGCAAGGGTCTGTGTCTCGCTGTGAGGACACCGTCAGATATGGAGGTGCTTGTGGCAGCCCCCTCATTGAACTGGTGCCCCTCACAGGTCCTGGTGACCCATAACTTGTACTTTCGGGGGGCTCTGATCCAGTATTCACCTGGGAAACCCAATTTGCTCCTTGGGAGAAGGGACAGCACCCCAACTCCAGGTCTGAGGGAACAACAGGGACCACCTTGGGATGGGGCCCCAGAGCATTCTCCCTGAGGCAGGGTGTGTTGCTAGGACATGGGCCAAAGGGACAGGAAGACTGCAGGGCACCCCTTCCCCTTGGTCTCAGCGCAGACCCCTACCATCAGGCTCAGACTGGTTGGGGCCCCTTCCCGCTGCAGTCCAGCCTGGCATCCTTCATTCTTCTGCAAATTGGGAATCCCCACTTAAAATCCTGGGGTGTCTCAGCTCAGACACTGGGGTTCCCTGTCTCAGAGTCCCCACACAGCATCTCACTGTCCCCCTCTTTTCTCTAAACTCGGTGTCCCGCCTCTGGCCTTGATTCCCAGTGCCCCCTCCCCAATTCTGAGACCCACCCCTAACCAGGCCCCTTCCCCACCAAGGAATCAGTTCCGTATTCCCTAGACAACCTTACCCCAAATCCGAGTTCCTCTGACATTCCCAAGCCCCCTCCCAGTTTGCATTTCCTCCCCAACCCAGGGCTCCCTTTCTCCCTTCCCCATTGCCCCCTCCCCATTCTGGGGGCGTCTCTCTGATCCCAGGCTCCCTCCCCAATCCCGAGGACCTCTCCCCCAACCTAGCCCATTCCCTGCGACGGACCCCCACCTGGCTCCTAGCTCGGATGCATCCCGGGGCGGTCGCCCGCCCGGCACAAAGGACGCTCAGCTTGGCTCAGGCGCGCCAGGTCCAGCCCCTGCGCCCTGCGCTCCGCTCACCCCAGCACAGCCTCAGCGCTTATAAAGGGGCCGCGGGGCTGTTCTGCGCATGCGCCCAATGCCAGCCGGAGGCCTCCGGCTGCGAGAGGGAGGAGCCCCCTTTGACTAAAACTCCCAACCCATTCCTTCCACTGCTTGTCCCACCCTGGGCAAGACTGGGCTTCACTCTCCCCCAGGAGCCAAGTTAAATGTCTCCAGAAGTCCCATGGTGGGCATGCCCCATCTTACAGATGGGGAAACTGAGCCCCAGGGACACAAAGTTACTCCCAAGGTCACGTGGAGGGGAAGGACAAGCTGGCATTCTAACCCTGGCCCGCCTGACTCGCCAGGGCTCACGCTTGAAGCAGTTTTGATTAGTTATTGTTTTATCCCATTTAAAGAGGGGAGGCTGAGACTCAGAGAATAAGCAGATCCCTGGGTTCCACAGCTGATAAGAGACATGCAAGAAGGAATCTCAGGTGTGTCACACCCAGAGCTGCTGTTACCAGCTCCAGCCAGAATGTGCCATTCATTCATTCCTTTGTCCAGTCGGCATTTCTGGAGCACCTGCTGTGGACCAGGCACTGTTGTCACAGGGGGCATGGGCGTGGGCAGGGAGATACTAATCTTAGCCTGGATCCACACAGGAATATTACTCAGCTATAGAAAGGAAGGAAGCACTGACACATGCCACAATGTGGATGAACCTTGAAAACATGCTGAGTGAGAGAAGTCGGATACAAAAGGTCACATGTTTTATGATCCTGTTTATATGAAATGTCCAGAACAGGCAAATCCACAGGGACAGAAAGTAGATTAGTGGTTACCAGGGGGCTGGGGGAGGAGGGATGGGTAGTGACTGCTAATGGGTACAGGGTCTCCTTCTGGGCTGATGAAATGTTCTAGAACTAGACAGAGGTGATGGTTGCATAATAATGTGAATATACTTAATGCCATTGAATTGTACACTTTAAAATGGTAACTTTTATGTTCTATGTATTTTACCACAATGAAAAAATGGAAATGAAGGGGGACAAAAGCTTAAAGAGGTCAGCCCCTTCCCCTACCTTCCTTCCCATGGTCCTAGTCCAGTGATGGGCAACCTTTTGAGCTTGGTGTGTCAAACTTCGCCAAAAAAACTGAGCATAACTCGGGTAGTGTGTCACTTTGAGGAAAAAACATTATTTCGCAAATGTTTCATCCTCAGGAACAGCAAATGTTTCATCCTCGGCATGCGGCCGGCTCAGCGGCCGCGTGTCAACAGAAATGTCTACGCATGTCAGTGCTGACACGCATGTCATAGGTTCACCATGACATGCGTGTCAGCATGTCATGTCCTAGTCCTAGTCTCTCAGGACTGACAACGGACTGCACTGGACAGAGGATCTGTGTGTCCACCAAGAGTCCTGCATCGGTGTTTAGGTGTGTTCTCATATCTCTGAGGGTGGGGGGACAAACAGATGTTTTCAGCAAAATCACCAGAGTGGTGGTGGGAATGAGTGAAGGGTGAGGGAAGACCCCTGGGAAGCAAGATCGCCCAGGCTTCCTTTTGTGTCAATTCTCCTGCCTGTGAACCCAGCCTTCCAGGCTGGAGGTGGATGCTTCCTTTGCTGTCAACTCCTCATCACAGAGGTCAGGGATCATGCTGATGTGCCTGCAGGTGGCAGGCTTGTGTGGCAGAGTGCGGCAAGGGCCTGGGGTCTGGGTGTGGGTGTGTGATGTGCATGGGAGCAGGCAGCTTGGTCTCCATGAGTCCTGCATTCAAACCCCTCTTCACTCCTCCTAACAGAGTGACTCTGGGTCAGCCATTTCGTTTTTCTCTGCCTCAGCTTAGAAAAACTTCCCTGTCTAAAACAGGGATAATTAAGAGTCCTTTCTGTACAGGGTTGCTAGGGGAATGAGATGGGAACTAAATACACAAGATGGCAGCTGCTATCATGCTGCTGCCCACTTTCCAGCTGGGAAAACTGAGGTGCAGGGGGAAGGATTATGGTTGCACTGCACGGGTCAGATGGGAGCCCAGGTCTGTGGCCTCAGAGCCAAACTTATCCCTACTTCTAACTCTCCCACTCCTCCACGCCCTCCCCTTCTGCCCACCTCATGGCCCCCCCTGGCTGGTGCCAGGTCTGAGCTTAGAGGGGCTGGCCAGGGGCCCAGGGGTGGGCTGTTGCCGGGGGCTTGAATGAGGCAACCTTGCCTGGGAATCTGCTGGGCTGAAAGAGCTATTCTATTTATAGACCTGCACTGGGATTGGGTGAGCCACCCCCAGCCCAGAGTGCCTTCTCTGTCCCCCCCTCACTGGGGCCCCAGGCCAAGGGCTGCTGTGAGTGGGTGGAGGGAGCAGAGGAGGAAGCTGGTGGGCCAGAGCAGGCTGAACCCTCCAAAAGATCTGGGTCTCAGGAGTGGACAGTGTCCCCCAACTGCCCCTCAGCATACCCAAGGGGCATACAGACTCGGCACGTGAAACCAGAGTCACATCTATCGTGTACAACGTCACAAACAACCGAAGCACACAATGACATCCCAGACACACAGTGACTGCACAGAGGGCTCATATACAACCACACCTGACAAGGCCACATATAAGGCACACAGGCCACACATAACCTCCCATTGCCACACACAAGTCATGCCTGCTGTACAGCCAAACTCACAGCTATGAATCTGGCCCCGTCTAGAGTCCCTTCACACTTAAACACCCACTGCTGTTCACACACCTCTGTACCTCAGCCTTCCTGGCTGCCACAGACAGCTCACATTTGTCCCATGTTGTTCACACCCAGCCATGTCTATAACTGTGGGCACACCTACAGCCAGCCAGCACCCAATCATGATCACCTGGCACCATGTCACCAACATGGGACATACAATCCTCCAGGGTCACACTCAGCAAAGCCACTCAACCTCACCCTAGTCATGGCTCAGGGTGTTCCCACACGAGCTCAGCTCAGTCCCTTCACGCCCAGCCATCCCTCCCACTCCCACTGTTACCCCTCTTACCCAGACTCCCAGGCTCGCATCCTGTCAGAATTGACAAGTCCAGCTGGCACTGAGGGAGCATCTGTCTATTCTGAGCCAGCCCTGCTGGCCCCAGGCAGACCCCAGTGAATAAATCAGACTCAGGCCTGTCCCTAGGGTGCTGCTGGCCACGGGACCCCAGCACACTCACCTTCCATCCAAGTACTAACCAGGCCCGACCCTGCTTAGCTTCCGAGATCAGACGAGATCAGGCGCGTTCAGGGTGGTATGGCCGTAGACACACACTCACCTTCAAAGACTCTCCAGGCTGGGGCCTTGGGACAATCATGAATCCTATTCCCCAGGGGAAACCAAGGCTCAAAGCTATTTAAAGGGCCTCTCCCTGCCCTGCTCAAGGATAACAAACTCAAGAGAAGTGCGACCTGTTCTCTGTCAGGGGTGGGGCTGCCTTCCCAGGGAGAGTCCCTGCTGACCCATACTCGCTGTGTGACTTCAACAAATCCCTGACCCCCTCTGAGCCTCCATTTTTCTCCTGAAAAAATACAGAACTCAGCCCAGTGAAAGGAGCTCCAGAGTCAGATGAGGGTTTGAATCCTGGTTCCGCTGGGTGACCTTAGCCAGATGCCTTGGCTTTTCTGTGCCTCCGTTTCCCTCAGTGAACCAGAGTTGCAGTGCCTGGTTCTTCTAGAGTGCCCTCTGCTCCATCCCTTAGGGCAGTGGTTCTCAGCCTTCCTAATGCCGCGACCCTTTAATACAGTTCCTCGTGTTGTGGTGACCCCCAACCATAAAATTATTTTCGTTGCTACTTCATAATTGTAATTTTGCTCCTGTTATGAATCGTAATGTAAATATCTGTGTTTTCCGATCGTCTTAGGCGACTCTGCTAGTGATTCTCAACCTGTAGAGCCTAAGACCATCAGAAAACACAGATATTTACATTACGATTCATTAACAGTAGCAAAATTACAGTTATGAAGTAGCAACGAAAATAATTTAATGTTTGGGGTCACCACAACACGAGGAACTGTATTAAAGGGTCGCGGCATTAGAAAGGTTGAGAACCACTGCCTTAGAGGGAGGAGGGAGCGAGTGCCCAGTCTCTCCTCACTCAGGCAAATGAATGGACCACTTTTGGCTGCCCTGCTGGGAGCTTACAGCTGGTAATTCCTTGGAGAAACAGGAAGCTCTTTCATGCCCAGGCGCCAGTGGGGTGAGGAGGTGGGAAGAGGGTATGAGCTGGCTTCAACCCAGTGGGCAAAGTGGCTCCATGCCAAGGCCAGGAGTGGTGTGGAGGGCCCTGGGGTAAGCATATCCTTGGCCCCAATGGCTGTACCCTCAGCTGTAAAATGTTGGTGACATGGACTAGCGCAGCAGGTTTAATGAGCCAGTGGATGGAGATAAAACGTTGCTTCAAGTTAAATACAGGGTGAGCTCTAGCTGGTTTGGCTCAGTGGATAGAGCTTCGGCCTGTGGACTGGTTCGATTCTGGTCAAGGGCACATGCCCAGGCTGTGGGCTCGATCCCCAGTAGGGGACATGCAGGAGGCAGCCGATCAATGATTCTCTCTCATCATTGATGTTTCTACCTCCCTCTCTCCCTCTCCCTTCCTCTCTGAAATCAATAAAAAAAATACATTAAAAATAAATAAATAAATACAGGGTGAGTTCTCAACAAAGGTCACTGTTGTCATATGTCATCCTAAAGAGCCTACTAAATTCTCCAGCAGTTCTAGAAATAGAATTTCTTCCAGTTCACAGGCGAGGAGCAGGCTCAGAGGTCCACATGCTTGTCCACAATCACACAGCCAGTTAGTGAGTGGCCCAGCCAGGATTTGAACTGGACCCTACAAGGTCCATGCTCTTCCTAACTTCCTCTGGGGGAGGAGGTTTTTTTTGTTTTGTTTCGTGTGTTTTTTGTGTGTTTTTTTTTTTGCCATGTCCAACTCTGATCCTGAGACCAGCAGACCCAAGTCTGGATGGCACCAGATCATGACTGAATGCAGGAGATCCTGGCAGGCAGGGACTGATGGAGCAGCCCTTCCGCTCGTGTCCCAGTTTCCCAGCCAGCACCCCCTCCCGGGGCAGGCTTGGGCAGACACTAGTAGGATGCCAGGAGGACCATTCCCCCAGCCCTTGAAGAAAGGGGCTGGGCCCCAGACTATTCATTTGAAGCCAGGAACCACAGCCTCCTGGCAATGGCTGATCTGTCTCAGAACCCTCCATTCATGCGGATCAGATGGTGTCCTGCCCTTTCTCAAACACCTTCTGTGACTGCTCCTGAGCTCAGCAGGATCTGGCTCCACATATTTTATTCAAATTCATGGTCCTTGGTTATACTGTTCTCCCTGCCTGGACCCTGCACCTCCCCACCGCAAGCCCCCAGATTTTTCTCACCCTGGTGAATTCCTACCCACCCCTTAAGGTGTAGATACAATACCCTCTCTCTCAGGAAGCTCTCCTAGCCCTGCTATCCCAGCACTCTCTCTCTCCCTGGCTCAGCCCTGGCCCTATGGGGCTGTGTGTGTGTGTGTGTGTGTGTGTGTGTGTGTGTGTGTGTGTAGCTCTGTATTACCCAGATTGGGGGCTCATCAAGTGCAGGGATGGAACCGTGGCCTCTTACAGTCCTTGGCATCATCCAAAGCAGAGAGAGCTGGGCAGTAGGGAGTGGCAGTTATTTAGTGAATCAGTGAACCAGATCTTTAGCCTGGAATCTATTATTTGTGTAATCTGGTTTGGCAAACTCCTCTTCATCCTTTAAAACCCACTCCACATGCCCCCTCCTACAAAAAGCCTGTCCCAGGCAGCATTTACTGGGAAGACAGAGCTGAAGGCCCGGCCCCCTGTGTTTCAGCCAGGACACATGAGGCTGATGAAGACTTCTTGTACCTGCAATATCATGACCTCTTCCTTTGCTTCTCGGAGGCTGGCAGGTACATGGGTTTCCAGGTTGCATTAGCAGTTAGGAAATGGATTTGGCAGACTTCCCCAGATAGAATCACATCTTTATAAGAAGTATATCGATTTCCAAAACCAGTGCTCTATACCTGCGGGCACCAAAGGACAGCGTCCCACATACCGTCGACAGTTTTTAGGTGCCCGCCTTAACCCAATCACTGGGCGCGAGCCCTTTAAGAGGCGGGCACTCAGGGGCGGGGCTCAAGTCAAACCCCGCCCTGGGAACGACGGCGCCGCGCCGAAGCCTCATCGCTTCTGCGCGGTCTCCGCGCGGTTCCGGGGTCTAGATTTTTGGTTCTTTTTTCCCCAAAGAAACAGCCTCGGAGCCGGAGCGGCCGCCCCCCAAAACCCACAGGACACCTGGCCTCGGGTCATTGGCAAAATCCCCAATTTTTCCGGCAAGGGGGTGATCAAGGCGACATTTAGGGCTGGAAAGGGTGGGGTGGTGACGGTTCTGGTCCAGTGCTGCAGGCGAGGACGTTCCAACTCAGAGGCGTGGACTAGAGCTCGCTGTTGTGGCTGTGCTGGCGCCGGGATTCGAACCCGTGCTGAGCCCAACTCTGAACCCTGAGGTCCTGTGGAGCTAAAATGACCCACTCTTTGGTTTGTGCAGACACCGTGAGCAGGTGAGGGCCTGAGGAGGTGGGGGCGGGCAGGAGTGGTACCTTCCTCAGCTTGGGGCTGAACTCTCTTTGGATAGAGCGTGGGGTTTGTGAAGCCGGTGGCGAGGAGGGGTGGACCGGTGGGGGCTGGGCCCTCAGTGCTGGATTCAGCCCCTCTCCTCGCCCTGATTCTGGTGCCTCCAGGGTGAGTTCGGTTCTGAATCGCAACACCCGGCAGTTTGGAAAGAAGCACCTGTTCGACCAGGACGAGGAGACGTGCTGGAACTCAGACCAGGTGAGCTCCTCCACCCCTTATGTGAATTAGATTCAGGGGTCCAGGGTGCCTTGAGAAATCCTGCCCCCAACGAGAGAGAGAGAGAGAGAGAGAGAGAGAGAGAGAGAGAGAGAGAGAGAGAGAGAGAGAGAGAGAGAATGAATAGCACTGCTTTGAGCCTGAATTAATTGTGGGCCTCAGTTTCCCTGTCTGCTTCCAGGGCCCCTCCCAGTGGGTGATACTAGAGTTTCCTCAGCGAATCCGTGTCTCCCAGCTGCAGATCCAGTTCCAGGGGGGTTTCTCCAGTCGCCGGGGCTGCCTAGAAGGTACTGGAAAGCCCTGGAAGAGGGGGAGAAGGGGTCGGAGGGGACTCCCTGGCCTCACAGTCTGCCTCTTTCCCTGCTGCAGGTTCTCAGAGGAGTGAGGCTCTCAATAAGATTGTGGACTTCTACCCTGAAGACAACAACTCCATTCAGATATCCTACCCTGGCCTCTGGGTGGGGGTGGTCTGTGCCTCTAAAAGCTGCCCGCTGTGTGTGGCCTCCAGCAAGTGGCCTCTTGGCCTGCATTAGTTCATCTGTGAAACGGGCTGATGGTCATCTGTTCTGTGTCTCAGGGGCCTACAGCAGGTCCGACCCGGACTAGGTAGAGGTTGCAGACAGTTAAACGATAAGCTGTTTCCCTTGACTGCTATGCTCACACCTTTCCTGTACCGGCTGCTGAAGTGGACCAGCTAAAGGTAACATTTGAGGACCCCACTGACTTTTTTGGCCGTGTGGTCATCTACCACCTGAGAGTGCTGGGGGAGAAGGTGTGAGGCCGCTGGGCAGCCGCCTCCTCCAGGAAACCCTCATGAAGCACAGCCCAGTCCTGCAAGTTCTGCACAGGTTTATTGATTTCTGCTGGGAAGATCCCTCCCACCATCTGTCCGGGAGCTGCCTTTGAAGCCAGTTCTGGGTTCCCCCAACTCTGGGTCGACCGTTTTGTTCCCTGAGTGTCTGAGTCCCTGTGGGGTAGGTGGCCTTCACTCAGGATCATCGGGCACCAGGTTATTCTGGAAGAGTTTGAGGATGTGGTTCTCGATCACCTGTTGCACTGGAAACAGGACAAGGAAAAGGTGGGCCATGAATGGAACTGGGGCTGCAGAGAAACACGCCCACCGGCACCCTCCCTTCCCCGGGGGTTACTACCTTGAGAACTACACCCTTCCCTCAGGACGAACAGGGGCCTTCCCACACTGGGACGTGGATTTCATACATAGGTACATCCACACCCCTCCGAGGGCACAGCTGGGAAGACTGAGGCCCCTATCCCAGGAATCTCAGTTTCCCCTAAGTTTATAAAAATGTTTTTTGGAGGCATTTCAGAGTTATAAAAATATTCCTTACAAAACAAAATCAGTGAATTGTTATATGTATGAAAGGACAAGAAGGGCTATGAAGATTGATTTGTCCCAAATGGAAGACTCCTTGAAGAAAGGAGGGGATATTTCCCAAACCATCAATCCCGCCCCCATGACCCCAGGGGTTGGTTCTGTTAGGATCACCCCATTTCATGGGTGGGGAAGCAAATGGAGAAGTGAGGAGTCAAACTGGGGTCTCTACTTATACCCACTTCCTGCCTCAGAGAGTGGCCTCCATGGCCCTGTGCACTGTGGCCGGCTCCCTCCCTCTGGGGTGTCCTCACCCTGCCAGGCCTCTGCATGAGATGTTCCTCCAGCCTGGACCATCCTCCCTCCCCCTGGGTCCCCAGGAAGCCCATTGTGACCCCAATCCATCCTGAGGTGGGGCCAGGGCCTCCTTTGGGCCTCTCAGTGCCTGAGTGTCCTCCATCATGACCTCAGTCACTGACACACATTGACCTCCACCTCTAAGTCATAGGGAGCCCCATGAGAACTAAGCCTAGCACATGTCCAAGCCAGGTACACAGTGGCCCTCAATGTTTCTAATGTGAACACTCTTGTTGCCAGTATCCAAGAGGTATGCCCCATGTACCCTCTCTGGTCACCCCACCTATAGCACCCTGTCACTTCCCCATGTGTCTCAGGCTGACCTTTCCGGTATCCCAGAGCCACAGCGAGATCCATTGGGGTGTAGCCAGAGTCAGCTTCAGTGGTGAGATCAGCTCCTCGGGCTACAAAGCAGAGCAGGGGCTGCAGGGGAGGACTGGGAGCCCAGAATGGGGCCTGGGACTCTGGAGATCCAGTGACCCCCAAAGACAAAGCCCCAGGTCTGTTGGTTGCCCATGTGGCCTTGGACAAGAGACTGAGCTCTCTTGAGAATGTGGCCAACAGAACTCCCACCTCCAGGGTCCCTGAGACCAGACCCCTGTGGTGTCCCACCACCTCCTGCCCCCTGATCAGTCCTTTGGGAAAAGCAGGCAAGATCTGTTCAAGCAGCGCTCTGACCCCTCCCTGGCCCTCAGGATTCCTGCAGTGTCAGCTAGGGCTCTTGGGCCCCCAAGGTCAGCCTCTACTCCCACTCACCCAGCAAGGCCTCCACGCACTTCACATGGTTCCCACGCACGGCATAGAGCAGTGGCGTCCCTCCATTCTGTCAGGGGCAGGGGCAACCAGCACTACCTTTACTGGATTCTCATACCACCCAGCACCCTCCAATTTAATGTGGGTCCTTCTCTCTCTCTCTTTTTTTATTTTGTTCCTTCTCTTATCACCTGGTAGGTCTAGCTTCTCCTTAGGGGGTTAACTTAGATGTCCCTCTTCCAGGTAGCCCTCCCTGACCTCCCTTGGCTATGCAGATCGCCAGCTGCCTATGTGACTGCCATCACAGCATTATTCATACATCTCAGCTGAGTGTTTCTATATTGGCTCCTCCCTCCCTCCCGTCCCACCAAACCTAGGAGATCTGTGAGGCTTGGGGAGGAGTCTGTCCTGTGTTCTTAGCACCCAGAGCAGGCCTGGTACCCTGCAAGGAGCCCAGGGCCGGCGTGTGGTGCCTCACCCAGTCGTAAATGTTGATGTCCACATCACGCTCGAGCAGCAGCCCCACGATGTCTGTGTAGCCACCTGTGCTGGCCAGTGACAGGGCGCTCTCCCGCTCCTTGGCCAGGATGTGGGGGTCGGCACCCTGGGGGGAGCAGAGAGAATGGTGATGGGAGGAGTGGGAGATCCCCTGGAATCCTGTGTCCCCATGGCAGCCACATCTAAAGACATGGCACTGGCAGATTCAGCTGAGACTTGGCCGCCCTCAAGTCCCTGGAAGTCCCCAGCTGGGCAGGGACGCACCCACTCAAGCAAGAATCGGACGGTCTCTATCTCTCCGAAGGCTGAGGCCCAGATGAGGGGGGTGAAGCCACGCTCGTCCGGCTTGTTGATGAGGTTGTCGCCTGGCAGGAGGGGGTGGTACCACTGGGCTGCACCCCTGCCCACTCTCCCCAAAGCTGTGGGAGCGGGGAGCGGGTGGGCAGCTGGGGTCAGATGGGGGGATACATGTGGATACACACAAGTGGCCAAGCTTGTACACAAGCATAGACACAGGCACGCATGGACACTCACAGGTCACAACAGCACCCATGCACACACCAGCACACAAGGTCAGACAAGCACATGGGTGTAGACACACACCTTTCCTCAGATGCTCCTTCAGCTGGCTCAGCTCTCCCTGGGCTGCAAGCTGGTGGATGGACAGGGCTGGGGCCAGAGAGAGGCAGTGTCCTCACCTGTCCCATCCTTGCTCTGTGCCTCAGTTTAGCTTCTGTCCCAAGTTGCTCCTCTCAGCCCTGCCATCCCCCCTCCCCGCTCCCCGTTAAGGACAGGGGCCACTCACAGTCCAGGGTGGCCGGCAGGGCCGAGACCTCATTCCCCCGCTGCCGGTTGGTGAGGGTTGTGGAGTGCTTTAGGGAGTTGCCTGGTGGAAGAGAGAGAAAGGGTTCTGGGGCTTCAAGCTAGACCCTGGGGGTTTAGAGCTACCAAAGACACTGCATGACTCTCTCTTCCACTCCACTGATGCTACTGGAGCTGAGCCCCGAGAAGCTGGAAGCTATAGGACCCACTGGCCAATCTGGGGATGGCCCATAGACATCAATGGGTCATCTCCTGAAAACCTGAAGAATTTGGAGATTGTTGCTCATCAGAAAAGGCAGCTCTCAGAGTACCCTGAGTGGGGTCCTGGGCCCTGCCTGTCATCAGAGATTTAAATAAGGTATGGGGCAAGGCCATCAGGTCTCCTGAGAGACTGGCAGCTCTAGGGTCCTGCTGCTGTGTGGAAGTCATGACCTAGGTCCTTTTGAGTGATGGAAATGTTCTAGAATTACAGACAGAGGTTGGGGTTACCCACCACTGTGAATGTACTTACTGCCACTAAATTATATGCAATTCTGGTTAAAATGGTAACTTCTATGTTATGTGGATTTTACCATAATAAAAACAAACAAGCAATCCCTTGCTGGGTGGAGCAGGAAGACATGTATGCCCTAGGTGGTGAGACGTAAAACAGAGGCTCCAACTAGGGCCTGACATGCCACAGTCCTTGCATCCCAGAGGCTGGAGCCCAGGGCAGTACCTACCCTGAGGTGAAGAGGCGCCAGCATCTGGTTCAGGGTTCCCAGGCTCTGGGGTGCAGGGGAAGAGACTGAGCACCACTGTGTCTGAGCCATCCGGGGCCTCATCCCTGGGGTCTTCAGGTTCCCCAAATTCTGGGGTGGGAGGCTGCTGGGTCAGGCTGAGGTCCTCTGAAGGCTGGGTGGGCTCCATGTGGGGAGCTAATGGAGGCACCTAAAGGGGAGAGATGACAATACTTATGAACAATTCTTATGAAGTTAGGTACCAGCTGCATAACTGGCCTTGCACAGTGAAGGTGGATAAACTCAGGCTCAGCAGGGAAATTAAATCCAGTCCAATTCCTTTTCAGGTCCACTCTCCACCACCACCAGGACACATCCAACAGTCATTGCTTAAAAGTCCTGGCTCTGGGGTCAACTATCTGGGTTGGAATCCTTCCACTTACAGGCTGTGAGAACTTGGGCACATGCCTTACCTACTCTGAACTTGTATCCAAATTAATAAGACGGGGAAATGAGGTCTAAAAGAAGTCATATCTCTACATAGCTAAGTAGGGGGGCTGAAACCGGCAGAGCTTAATAAATGTTCGCTGTGGTTATTTTTTTGGAGGGTGGTCCCCGGAATGACGGAGGGATCAACAAAGATGTAATTGGTTCCATTCCACCCATCCCTCCAAGCCGATCCAGGAGGTTCACTCACCTTCCACGAACCTTCTCTGTCACCCCTCGCCGCAAGCCCGGATCCCCCAAAACTTGGAGGCCCAATTCACAAACTTTTCCTCTCCAACTGATGTAGCGGGAAGCAAGCTGGAGCCTGGACGGTCAGCGCTCTGGCTTCTTCTGCCGGGACAGAAAGCAACTTGATACTCGACCACTACCCCCACCCCAGAGGCCCCCCACTGCGCCTGCGCACCCTGCCCCCCAAAAGTGCGGAAGGGCAGGAGCAGTAGGAGCTGCTTCTGGCCCTTTAAGGATTGGAGGGGCGTGGTTTCCGCTGGAGCCGTGCAGTGCAATTGCTCCTGCGCCTTCTAGTCCCGCGGGGTCAGAGAAGTGGGCGGAGCCTCAGAAGGCTCGGTGGATCTCATTGCGCCTGTTCGAAGCCAATCGGCCCCAGTTTGGGGCGGGCAGGCGTGGCTTTCTCCCTCGAGGGCAAGGGGGAGGAAGCAGGCGGGGCGTCCAGGATTTAAAGGGGCGACTCCATTGTCGTCCCGGTCCACAACAATGCTCCCTCTGGGTCTTGGGGTCTCATAAACATGTGCAGGGATTTGATGGCAGTGAGGTGCAAAGGGGCCGTTACTACGGTCCGAAGTGAGCGGTGTGTAGAGCGTTCCCCAATTCATCCGCCCCTGGAAGAGGGGGTTCTTCCCTTCCACAGTGTCCCTCCTGGAGCTTCATGGGGCCCTACCCCCCTCCTCACCTGCCTCCCGCTGTGCCCCCTTCCCCAGTCTCTCACTCACGGCCCCTCTCCGGGTTAGGTAGAGACGGAGGAACGGAGAGGGCAGGCCAATGGGTACTGGAATAGTGGCAGGGCCAAGTGCGGTTTCGCAGGGGAAGGTTTAGGGAGCTGTCACCATCTCCAGACTTCCGGTTCCGGTTTTCAAGTTTAACGGGCTTCTGTCGCTATGGAGGAACCGGAGATGCAGCTCAAGGGGAAGAAAGGTAATGCGAGGCGCCGGGCTGTAGGAAGAGCCCAGGAACTCGCGGAGGGGCGTCTTGACAGGGGGTGCGGGTGGGGGCAAAGACGGCGAGGGAGCGGGAGGGGCAGAGATTGAACTGCCATTGAATCCTGGTTCGGCCTCTGACTAGTCTTGAAACCTTTAGAAAGTCCCCGTGCCTCGGTTTTGTCATCTGTAAAATGGGGAGTATAGTCCTCCTCCCTCCCTTCATAAGCTTGTGAGAACTCGATGAACTGATATTTGTAATGCACTGGAAGAAAGCTTGGGGCGTGGCAGTCGTGCGTATTGTTGCCTTATAGTTACGTATTTGTGTGTGTTTACATTGACTTACCATATATTTATAATCACATAGTTACAAATCACAAAATGCCATAAACTTTCTAAATTATGAAGTCTCTTGTTATTTTATCACACACATTGTCTTTTTTTAAAAAAATTTTTTTTTTAATTGATTTCGGAGAGGAAGGGAGAGGTGAGAGAGAGATAGAAACATCACTGATGCCCAGCCGGCCTGGCTCAGTGGTTGAGCGTCGATCAGGAAGTCAGGATTCGATTCCGGTCAGGGCACATGCCAGGATTGCGGGCCCATCTTCAGCGTGGGGCATGCATGAGGTAACTGATCAATGGTTCTCTCTCATCATTGATGTTTCTATCTCTCTTTCCCTCTCCCTTCCTCTCTGAAATCAATAAAAAAATTATTTTTTTAAAAAATAAAGAAACATCACTGATAAGAGAATCATTGATCCGCTGTCTCCAGCATACCTCCTACCCTGGGGATCAAGACCAAAACCTGGGCACCGACTGGGCACATGTTATTTCTAATTAGTTAGAAGGCACAAGTACATTTAATTCCACCGCTTTTGTAAGAACACAGCTGTAAGCTAGTACATGCTCATTTTCTAAAGGAGGAGGCCTAAGAGGGTAAAAGTTTCTATAACTATACAGTTTGGAGGTGGCAGGCTGGGCTGGTCAGCTGGACTAATTCACACTGGACAGACTTAATGCACAACCTCCTTTGATTCCAAGACATGCCAGGGTTCTCTCTTGCCAACCACACTGCCCTGGGCAGTAGCATAGGATCATCTCTGTAGCAAACCTTGAGAGTGGGTACTGTTATCATTGCATTTTTACAAATGAGGAACTGAGGCTCAGAGAAGCCCCAGTCCTCACAAATCCAAGCTTTAATTAATTTTTTCTATAAATAGGTAACTTAGTAAAGAACAAGAATTTGAGTATGAGAGAAATGAACAAGGTGCTGAGGTTGAGAATGAGGGACATGTGTTTATTCTTGGTGATTAGGGAAGGCTTTGCCCAGGAGGTGACATTTCAGCTGAGACATGAGGGATGAAGTTGGGGGTGGGGGTGGTGGCAGGGGGAGGGGTAGTGTCAGTGGCAGGAACAGCACAGGCAAAGGCCCTGAGGTGGCAAAGTGTTCACAGCTTTGCTGTAATACAGTAGCTACTGGTCACAGTATTCATGGGTATTTAAATTAATTAAAGTAAAAAAATCAGTTTCTGAGTCACAATCACATTTCAGGTGCCCAGTAGTGGCTACCTCATTGGACAGTATAGATTATAAAACCTTTCAGTCATCTCAGAAAGTTCTTTTGGACAGTGCTGGGAGTGTCCAAGTGACAGCCAGGAGGCATTGTGCCCAGGCAGAAGGCACAGAGGGCAGGGAAGTCAACAGCAGGCAGAACACACAGGACCTTAGGGGCCAGGGTGAGGAAAGCGGATTTTATTCTCTGGCTGATGGGAGCCATGGGAGGCTTCCAAGCAAGGGAGGGTCATATTTGATGTGTTCGTTAGGAGTTCACTCCATCTGTTGTGTGCATAAGGGACTGTTGGCAGGAGGGGCTGAGTCTGGCATGCAGGTGGGAAGTGGCCATACCTGGACCAGCGGGGTCAGCGCAGTGATAAGCATGGGTGAGGTTGGGCTTTGTTTTGTGTCAGAACCAGAAGATCTCCTCATGGATGACCAGCTGACTGGGAATGCAGACCCTGGGATGAGGATTTGTGTGTAATTAACTTACCAGGAGAGCCTCACAGACTAGGGGGGAACAGAACAGGGCTGGGGAGGAGGCTGAGCAAAGAGCAACCTCAGGTAAAACCCCTCAGAGGTTGGTCTCAGCCTGATCTGGCAAGGAGGTTTTAGGGGAGTGAGTCACACCTCCCAATTGTCCCAGCACACAGCAAGGGGCACAGACTTTTCATACCCCTCAATGGTCTGTCATGGCTGAGGGCCACCCAGGGATATAAATAAACTTTCAGGCACTTACAGATCCAGTAACCAGTGGATCCTTCTAGGAGGAATCTCAGATTTATTCACGGGGGTAAAAGGAATTCGAGGAGATCCGAGTGGGCAGCAGCAGTGTCCACTACAAGTAGAATTGGGAGGGAAAGATCAGGAGTTCACTGGATGCATTGATAATTTGAATGAGGCCATCTGTGACCATGTCCTTCAACCACTCGCCTGAGCCACCGGTGACCCAGCTGCTGGAGGGGACACCAGAGGCTCCTCACTGCTCTGGCTGGCCTCAGGTTGAGCAATCAGGAGTCTTATGCTTTGTTTCTTTGTGTCTGTGCATCCTTTTCCCTTATTTTGCCACCTTCCACTGTCAATTCTGGAACCAGTCACAGACAAGTTCACTGAGAGCGTCTACGTCCTGGCCAATGAGCCATCTGTGGCGCTCTACCGGCTCCAGGAGCATGTGCGCCGCTCTCTGCCAGAGCTGGCCCAGCATAAGGTGAGCCCCATGCACCCCTGCCACCAACCCCTGCGGGGCCTGCACATGGTGAGCTGGGGCCTGCTGGTGGAGCAGGGGCTCTTGGGATGAGTCAAGGCTGGAACACAAGCAAGAGGCCTGTGGTCACTGAGCCAGGTTGGGGCTGTGGGTGGACAGATGTGGGGCAGATTTGGAAGAAGGAGCAGCAGGCCTAGATCAGTTGTGACCTGTGTGGTGAGAAGGAGGCAGCTGTGTGAAGACTAGAGGGAAGAGCATGCCAGGGAGAGGGAACAGTTGATGCAAAGACATAGTAGCTAGGTGTCCAGCAGAAAGCCTGGACTCGTGAGGGAAGAGTTGGAGGAAGAAAGGTTGGGGGCGGGAGGGGGCCAGTCTCTGCAGCCATGGTGATCGGGTGCTCCATCCCAGAGAGCTGGGATGATAGAGGTGGCAGCCTCCCCCTGCCTAACAGCCCCCCACCCCACAACCCCCACAGGCCGACATGCAACGGTGGGAAGAGCAGAGCCAGGGAGCCATCTACACAGTGGAGTACGCCTGTAGGTGAGCACCTCAGCCTCCCCATTGCCAGCATCACCTCGCTGTGCATTGGGGGTCACCACCTGGGCATTCAGGAGCATCTCAGCCAGCTCCCTGGTGAGCCCTGTCTTGCCAAGCCCACCTGAGGGGGGAGGCATGTGAGTCAATTTCCCTGGCCACACAGCAGGTTCTAGCCTAGGCCGGTGCTTCCCGCTATTTGCTCAACCTCTGTGCGCCTCGGGCAGGCTTCTTCCCAGCTCTGACCCCCTCCCCATCTATCATAGGAGGGTGTAACAAGGTTGGGGAAACATAAAATTTGTCATCTTAACCACTTCTAAGTACTAGTTCAGTGGCATTAAGTACATTCACATTGTTATACAACCGTCACCATCCATCTCCAGAACTTTTCATCTTGCACAACTGAAACTCTGTTTCCATTAAACACTAACTCCCATCCCTAGCCCCTGGCACCCACCGTTCTGTTTTCTGTTTCTCTGATTTGACTACTCTAGGAACCTCACATGAATGGAATCATACAGTATTTGTCTTTCTGTGTCTGTCTTCCTTCATTTAGAGCAAACATGTCAAACTCATGGCCGGCGGCGAGTTTGACATGCTTGATTTAGACTAGAGTGATGTCCTCAAGGCTCATCCGTGTTATAGTATGTGTTGGAATTTTCTTCCTCTTTAAGGATGAGTAAAATTCCACATTTTGTTTATTCATTCATTTGTCAGTGGGCATTTGGGTTGCTTCCATGGTTTGTTGTTTGTTTGTTTTTCTGTTATCTTTTTTTTTTTTTCTTTATTGATTAAGGTATTACATATATGTCCTTATCCCCCCATTGCTCCCCCCCACACACACACACTCATGCCCTCACCCCCCTGATGTCTGTGTCCATTGGTTAGGCTTATATGCATGCATACAAGTTCTTTGGTTGAGCTCTCCCCCATACCTCCACCCTCCCCTAGTTCCTAGTTTTTTTTGTTTTGTTTTTACTCCTCACCAGAGGATATTTTTTCCATTGATCTTTAGAGAGAGAGTGGAAGGGAGAGAGGAGAGAGAGACAGAGAACGAAAGAGAGCTAAAGAAACATCGATGTGAGACACAACGACTGGTTATCTCCCACACTCGCCCCAACGGAGACTGGGGGTGGAACCTGTAACCGAGGTACATGCCCTTGACCAGGAATTGAGCCTGTGACATTTGGGTCCACAGGCGTCAACGCTCTAACCACTGAGCAAAATGGCCAGGGTTGTTGTTTTTCTTTTTTAAAATCTTTACCTGAGGATATATTAATTGATTTTAGAGAGAGGAGAGAGAGAGAAACACCAATTTGAAAAGCACATTGATTGGTTGCCTCTCAACTGGGAACTGAACCCCGAAACCTGGGCATGTGCCCCCATCAAGAATCAAACCCATGACCCTTCAGGTAACGGGTGGGATGATGCTCCAACCAATTGAGTATACTGGCCAGGGCTGGGTTGCTTCCGTGTTTTAGCTATTGTGAATAATACTGCTGTGAATGTGAATGTACCATTTGGTGTTGTTTTGTGTGTGTGTGTGTTTTTAAAATATGTTTTTATTGATTTCAGAGAGGAAGGGAGAAACATCAATGATGAGAGAGAATCATTGACCGGCTGCCTCTTTCATGCCCCCAACTGGGGATTGAGCCCACAATCCAGGCATGTGCCCTGGACCGGAATCAAACCTGGGACCCTTCAGTCCGCAGTCCGATGCTCTATCTACGGAGCCAAGCCAGCTAGGACTGTGTTTGTTTTTTTTGTTGTTTAAATTTTCTCTAAATCTTCAGATTGTCTCCTCCGTCCCAGGGGAAAGATGCCCGAGGGTGAAAAACTGTAGCTGGTTGTTTTTTTTTGCGTTATGGCAGCTCTGCTGGTCTTTTCTCCTGCACTTCTGTTGGTTTCTGGAACTGTATTTAATGCCTTGGCTTGTTCCATTTGCCTCAGGAGTTTGGCCACTTTATTTAGAGGTGCTGTTTGCACCTGGCATGGCCTGTGGGTCATTTGGTGGAGGCTGGACACTCCCAGCGTTTCTCACCTGTGGCACTGTGGGGCTTGCCTGCTTGTTTCTGCTGTGTGGGTGAAGGTTCCTTGAAAGGAAGTCCTGCTACTGGGGCCACTGAATGTTCTGCCATCAGCAGTGCTAGCCCCTCCACTGGGGCAGGGGGTGACCGGGACAAATGGCATCTTCCTGAGGATGGTGGTCCATGGCTTTATGGACATGAAAGAGCCCTTGGCTTTTATTTATTTATTTTTAAAATACGTTTTTATTGATTTGAGAGAGAGAGAGGGGAAGGGAGAGGGAGAGAGACCGAAAGATAAACATTGACCTGTTGCCTCCCGTATGCGCCCAGACCAGGGATTGAACCTGCAACCTGGTCGTGTGCCCTGACTGGGAATTGAACCAGCAACTTTTCAGTGTATGGGACGATGCTCAACCAACTGAGCCACACTGGCCAGGGTGAGCCCTTGGCTTTTAGTTACTTTATGCAGTGTTAATGGTTGGTGTAAAATTGAAAGATGTTACATTGGGGTAAACTATTTAATAGTGAGTTTATGTTAGTGAAGTTTTTTTCTTTTTTCATTTCTTTATGTTCTTGTTTTATTAGTGAGTTTTTAAATCAAGCTGGGCAATCAAATACTAGAAAAGCTGACTACACTTGGTGGCGTAAGATGAACAAGTTAACAGAGTGGGTAGCAGTGAACGCTCCTCCCTTTGATCTCGTGGCCATTTTCAGGCAGGTCTCTGATAATAAATGGAAATGATTTTTTTTTCTTCAACAAAAGGAAATCACACTTTTAGCTCTGGTCAGTGTGGCTCAGCAGTTGGAGTGTCAGCCCTTGAAATGAAGGGTTGGGGGTCCAATTCCTGGACAAGGACATGTATCTGGGTTGTGGGTTCAATCCCCAGCCCTTGGTCTCCATGTGTATAGGAGGCAACTAACTGATCGATGGGTCTCTCTCACCTCTCTCTCTCTCTCCCTCTCTCTTTCTCTCTCTCTCTCTCTCTTTCCCCCCTCCTTCTCTCCCTTCCACTCTCTCTAAATATCAATGGAAAAAATATTCTCAGGTGAGGATTAACAACAAACAAAATAAAACCACACAATAGGACACTTTTTACTGCAGATGTTGCACAGGTGAATTTCTGGCATTCGCAAGGCCCCTCGTGTCTTGGCAGGGAAATCTAAACTCTGAGCTCCTGACGAGCCCTCAGGGGGCCCACAGAGTCCCCCAGGTACCTGCTGAGCTCCAGTTGGTGGGTGCGGCAGGGTGGTGCCTCCTGGGTCTGTCTTCCCATTACAGTGCCGTGAAGAACCTTGTCGACAGCAGCGTCTACTTCCGCAGTGTGGAGGGTCTCCTCAAACAGGCCATCAGCATCCGGGACCACATGAATGCCACCCAGAGCCACAGGTAGCTCCCAGGAGCACCCGCCCCTGCTGTTCTCCGCCTCCTCGCCAGAAGGACCTTCGCTGCTCAGCCAGGAACTGCCGCCATCGCTCCTTGGACAGCTTCCTTTCCTCATCTCACAATGCCTGCTGGCTTCCTCTTGTCCTTTGGTGTCCGTGGCAGGAGAGTTCAGTCACTCAGTACCCAGATCCTGAGCTCTGCTGTGTGCCTGGTCCTGGGCTGGGTGCTGGGGACAGAGGTGACCAGGACAGGTATGCTATGGTTTCACAGGGAGACACACAGCAACCAGGTACACATGGTACAGACCAGAGCACTGCAGAAACGTGCAAAGGAAATACGGGGCCTCTCTGATGAGGCAGAGGACGTGGGAGCGGAGGCCTGAAAGATTTGCTGACAGAAATGACTGGGGATGATGTTGCGGGCAGGGCAGTGGTAAGGACAAAGGCCCTGGGGCTGGGGAACTAGATGTGTTGGAGGAACATCTAGAGGACGGGTGTGGCTGGAGCAGGTGAGGGAGGGGAGATGGGGTCAGGGAGGTAGGCAGCCAGCAGGGAGGCTGCCCAGAGCTGGAGGAGGCTTTAGCTGAGGACAGATGGCATAAAAATGAAAAGCACTTACAGTCCTTGCACACCAGGGAAAGAGTTTTGGGGAAGGAGTTCTTTTTGTTTTTCATAACTTAATAAATATGCGTTTGAACACACATACACATGCTGTAAGCCATAATTCTAATTTGAGATGTATCTGGCTCCCGTAGTTTGGGGTTCTGGCCTGCCTGTCCCCCACCAGATATTTAGAAAAAAACCCACAAACCTCTGTGTTGCTGTGTCGGATAACTGAAACAAGAGAATCATTCAAACAAAAGCCTTGTGAATGTGTAAAACGGGTGTGCAGCCGTCCTTCTGAGGTAGCATGCTAGGGTTTACCTGGGTTTGCTGTTCTGCTGCTATTGGTGACAGCGATCACTAGAGTTGACTCTGTAAAGTGCCTTGCACAGCGCCCTGCACTCAGTAGGGCCTCAGAAAGCTAGAGCTTTTCCTTTGAACTCGTGGTTTTCCAAATGCTCTCAAATGCGCTGCTTGTCCCTGCTGCTGTGAAAACGCAAAGTGCTTTTCTGAAAGCCCCAAGCTGCTGCTAACATCTCTCTTAGAAGCCCTGTGGGTTTGAAGTTCCCAGACATGCATGAGTCCCAGCCATGACCTCTGAAGAAGGTGGCTGGTCCCATTTTTACCAAGGATGTCCTGAAGGCTCAGGCCAGGGGTCTTGGGAGGGTGACCCTATGCACAGTCCAGCCTAGCTGAGCAGGCCTAATGGCCTCTGACTGGTCTCACGGATACTGCACATGTTTTATTCCAGCCCCGAGGAGTTGCCTCCACCCTCCTCGGCCTGATCCCAGAAGAGACTTGGAGGTGCTTTGGCCCCTCCAACCAGGTCAGTGCTGAATGGGGCCAGGAGCCTTCCTGTGTTCCGTGCTCTGAACTAACTCACCCTTTTGTTGTCCAAGAAGGGATCTGCCATCTAACCACTTGCCTCTGACATGCTGTGTGACACGGGCCTTGTAGGATGGTTTGGTCAGTGGGGGTTGGGGGGAGGAGGATGCAGGGTGCCCTCTGCTGCTCAGGGTCATTGCCAGCCCAGCTCCCTCGTGCTCCTTCTGCCATCTTCTTGCCCTTATTCAGGTCATAGGCCCTATCCTGATCCCAAGGATCCCTCCTAAACAGAGAGGATCCCATATTTCCCTGCCTGCCACATACCAGCTGCTTGCTTTACTTACGTACCTTCTCTCAGACAGAGCCTGGCATGGCGATTACCACCCAACTCTGGACTCCTCGCTCCACCACTGACCTGCTGTGTGACCCTGAGCAAGTCCCTCCCCCTCTCTGGTCTCTGCCTTTATCTTCTTGGAAGTGACTCATCAGGTGGCGGAGGTGGCAGTTTTCCCGCTTCTGCATAACCCCCAGGCCAGCCGTAATGTCCCGAGACAAGGCTTTGCTGCCCGGGGATTCCTACCCCACATCAACCATGTTTCCTTGGACCAATAACTGCCACCATGTTAATCCCTATTGATTACACTGTGCTGGGGGCTTTGTAATGGTCATCTTTCATCCTCGGCCCTATAAGGTAGGTGTCACCCTCAAATACAGGTGGGAAAAGAAGTGCAGAGGTGGTGTGACTTGTGCAAGGTCACACAGCTAGAGGAGACCAGACCTCTGCCTGGTTTGGCCCCAGCCTTGCCTCTGACATGCTGTGTGACGGGGCCTAGAACTGACCCTCTCTGGCCTCCCTTCCTCCATCTGGACAAGGAAGGCTGGACTGGACCTTTTCTACAGCTGAGGTGGACATTCGTGTACTTGCTTGCCTGGCCGGCATTCTGCCTCAAGCAGAAACACCCACCCTGGGCGTAGGCCAGATGGAGAAGTCACCCGGGGACCCTGAATCCAGCTGTACCTGACACTAATCCCTAAATTACTGTATTTGCCAAAATTGCTTTAAGTCTTTCCGCTAACTGCAGAGCCTATACTGATCTCTTCGAATTCTAGGCTTGGGAGGTCATGACCCATAGTCTGTACACCTCCAAGGTCAGCTGTGTCAACACAGTGTCCAGCAAAATGTATCAGGAAGATACATCAGGCCCACTGCTCTGGGAGGACCCTCCATATTTCCCTTGGCACTGTGGGTGGCTGGGAGAGAAGGGTGGCAAGGGCCAGGGGCAACCTAGGGGAGAAACGGAGGGTCCTGGTTGGTGACAGGCTGTGGAGGAGGGTTTAAGGACACAGGAGGTGTCTAGAAAGTACCACCTCCCACTGCCAGGAAATGGGAGTCGGTCCTCTCTCCCCTCCTAGAGTGTATTAGGGGGCCTCTAGGCTGCTATTCTGCCTCCCCACCACCCCAGCTCAGTTTGAGGGGAAGGAGGGACCTCAGGTCCAACCCATTGAGGCCCTGACTAGTGTGTGGCCCCCACAGCATCACTCTTGCCTGCTCTGAAAGTACCTCTAATTGTCTGTCCCTCCTTCTACCTGTCCACCATGCAATCATTTATCCAGCAAATACTGACTGTCCTCTGTGCGCCAGGCCCTGCTGGCCCAGGGGATGCCCTGGTGAGCAAGACAGGCCAGCAAGAAAGGACGCTAAATGAGGTAACTGCACATATCCCAAGGGCACTGTGAGGTAGTAGGAGACAGGTGTGGGGTGCCCCAGACCTTTCCAGGGTTCCCCGCCACCCACAGCCCCAGGACACAACCTTAGCCAGAGACTAATAGGCCTCACAAAGAGGTCTGTGCAGGATTCTGGGCTGTCAGATCCGTCCCGCGGAGTCTAAAGGCCCGCAGGGAAGGAGTGGGGGCTGGTAATTTGCATCTTATTTACATGGCCGCTTCGCCCTTCACACCCACGAACGCCCCTTAACAGCTGGCCGCCAGGGGGCGCAAGAGGCAAAGGCTTGGCTGGGCACTCGGCCTCTAAAAGGTCATTGTCCTCATTCCTGGCTGATTGCAGTGGGGACATTGTGACCCTTACCCCTTGCCGCCCCCCCCCCCCCCCCCGCCCCCCCCCACCCGCCTCCGTACATCCTCAATTCCATTTTTCAGAGAGCGAACTAAGGCTCCTTGAGGCTGGACTACTCAGCAGGATCCCGCACCTGCCCCCAAGCGCTCCAGATCTTCCCTCCTTCTGGTGTGGCATTCCTGCTCAGTAGGACTTGCTTCTAGCAGAGCCCCAGAGATAGGTGGACAGCTGGGAGAGAGGCAGTGAGCTCCCCCTGCCTTGGGGCAGGAGTGTAGCACCCATGAGGGTGATCTGGAAGGGATCCCAGGCCTGGTGACGAAGTGTGGCTTCTCCACCCAGCCCACTCCCGCCTCACCCGAGGCTCCTTCAGATCTGCAGGTGGGATAAAAGGCCCAGGAAGGCAGCAATGCTCCAGGTTGGTGTGCAGTGGTCAAGGCAGGAATCAGACTTGAGTTTGGTTTTTAGTCCTTGTCGCCTGGTTCAAATCATGGTTTTATTTCAGCCCTGCTCTAAGGGTCCTGCCCCTGGGAAGTCCCTTCCTAGCCTTGCCATATCCCTCATGAGGCCTCTGGGTGCCCCAAACTTGGTCCCCATGCCCCTCCACCACTCATACCCTCTCCCGGGCTCTCCAGTTGTGTAAGAAACCCATGGAGACACCCTTTGGTGCTGTTACATACTGGGCCTAGTCCCGAGGAACCCCGAGGCTGGGGAGACAGAGCTGGACGTATATCCCAAAATCGCTGGGTCAGCGCTGGACTGGAAGGAGGAATGGGGTGGAAGAATTCCAGATGGGAGGGGGGATATAGAACGCTTTTGGGGGAGTGGGAAGGTAAGCCTTAAAAGGTTCTCCCCAAGAAGGAGGGGCTGCTATTGTCCCCACTTTTCATATGAACAAACAAGCTCAAAAGGGTGAAGTGACCGGCTTGAAGTCACACTGTGAGAGGACATTGGAGCTGGATGGGGACCAGGGTTCTTTAACCTGGGGGTCTGTCTGCCAGACCACACTGTCCTTGCCGTGGAAACTCCTCCACAGCCTTGCCCTGCTGCCATGTGGGAGAGGATCTGGAAAAAGGGACTTGGGGGAAGCGGCATTTCCACCTCACCACCCTCCCACCCTTGTCTCCCCCATCTCAGATCCCTCATCTCTGGCCCTTTCTACCCCCTTCAACCCCCAACCCACCCCTCTATCCTCCAACATCTTATTCCAGCAACTAAGGTGCCCCATCATCTGAAAAGACTGAGGTAAAAAATTTTGACTGTCCCACCCTGGCTGGTTTGGCTCAGTGGATAGAGCGTTGGCCTGCAGACTGAAAGGTCCTGGGTTCGATTCTGGTCAAGGGCACATGCCCAATTTACAGGCTTAATCCCTAGTAGGGGCTGAGAAGGAGGCAGCCCGTCAATGATTCTCTCTCATCACTGATGTTACTATCTCTCTCCTCTCCCTTCCTCTCTGAAACCTATATATATATATATATATATATATATATATATATATATATAACCATATTAAAATGTTTGACTGTCCCAATGGGGGACGGGGGTCCACAAAGAGTGACACAGCCAGTGGCGGGAGAGTATAGGATAGGAACAGGGGCAAGGGAAAAAGGGAAAAAGGGAAGGGCCGTTATAGGAAATAGGGTGTGAGTGGCAGAAGATGAAATGGGGCCAGGAACACAGGAGGGAGCCTCAATGGTGGGAGAGGGCAGGAGGCAGGTGGGTGTACGGGGCAGCCCCAGCCAACTCAGCTCAAGCCCGCCCTTCCTGCCATGCCCCAGCTGCTCCCAGAGCTGCTCCAGCTGCTGCCCTTATGTAACCAGAGCCTGCCTGTTGCATCAGAGATGGCAGGCCGCAGCAGGTAAACAGAGTGGCCCTCGGGGGGCCTGGGGCTCCCCAGCCACCTCCACGCTCCCCAAGCCTTGTTCTGCACCTTGGAGTTGAGGCAGAAGCCCCCAGACTGGCCTGGGGCCCTGGTGTGTTCTCGGAACACCTGAGTGTCTGGCATTGGACACTGAGGGGCAGTGGTGGCAGGGGTAGGGAGGCAGGACCCTAGACTCCTACCTTATGACACAGTGTGAACCCTAGATTTTATGTCCAAAGAGGAATATGTGCCCAGGCTAGGGCTCCAAACTTCTCATGTCACAGATGGATAAACTGAGGCATGGGAAGACGCACAAGCCTGTTCCCTGCTTTAGTGTCCTCCACATGATATCTCCACGTGCTCACCCCTGAGTCCAGGGGTGCAGCCATCTCCTGTTGTCTTCCGAGAAGGTGGACACCAGGCAGCCATGTAACCCACCTGCACCCCACTTCATTTGCCCTAAATTGACCACCTCCTCTCCATCTCTCAGCCTCTCCTTGGGCTCCCAATCCCATCTACTCTTGCTCTGGCTTCACCTTTCTTATCTCACCAGCAAAATACACTGTGCTCCTCCTTTGCACATTTACAAGGGCTGCTCCCTCTTGGAAAGCTCTTCTCCCCGCGGTAAACTACTCCTCCAGCTTCAAGGCCCAGCAAAAATGTCCCCTCTTCCGGGAAGTGCTTCCTGACATCCTAACCTCCACGGGGCTGGAGGAGGGTGTGGTGGCTGCTCTGCCTCCTCCAGACTGGGGGCGTCTTCAGGATTACCCAGTCCAACCTTATCTTCATCCTGTAATTCTTTTCACATTGATTCACTCACCCCTCTGGGCCTGGCCCTGTGCTGGGCAGTGCTAAGATCCCAGGGAAGATGGGGGTTTAGAGGTCTGAGCCGGTGCCCAGTCTTGGAGGCCCCCTTCAGCTGACCTTTGAAGTGGAGGAAGGCACCCAGCAGCTGAGGGGGTATGTCACTCTCCTGTAGATGGGCGGGTCACACAGGTGACTCTGCAGTCCCTCCATTTGGGTGAGATCAAGGGTCAGAGTTGGTTTTGAGAAGGGCTCAGTCTCTGGGGCCATCAGGGGCAGAGTTATATTTCACCCAGGATGGAGGAAGTTCTGTATTGAGTCTGGCAGTTGTCAGAGACGGTGCAAATTAGGATCACAGTAGGGTCAGGGGGGCCCAGTGCGAGCGAGCGGGGAAAGTCTGGCTGGTCTGATCCAACCCCTTCCCGTCCCTCTCCCTCATTATAAGCATCTTCAGTGTCACTTCTAGTCTGAGACTCGGCCCCTTGAAATTCCGAGGCGGGGCCATGCCCAAGTGCCCGCCCTCTATGCAAATGTTTCATCCCGCCCAATCAGCTCCCGGGGGCGGGGCCTCCGGCTCTGAAGGCACCTGTGGCCGCGGAACGCTGGTCACTCTGTGCCGCTGCTGCAGATCCGTGCACACGCGTCCGAGGGTCCAGGCGGAGCAGGTGCGTGGGGCATCCGGACGAGGCTTGTCTGCACGAGGCTCGTGCAGTGTCATTTGATTGTCATCTGTGGGCTGGGCGAGGCTGGGTTTGGAGGTCTGAGTGTGCTGCTGTGCTTTGAAAGTTGTGTGTCTAAGAGGTGAGTCCTAGGACTGTGAGTTCAGGGGTTGTGTGTCCAAAGGGTGTGAATCTGAGGGGTGGGAGCCTAAGGGGCAGATTGTGTCAGAGGGGTTGAGTGCTAGGGTTGCGTTTCTGAGAGGTGTGTCCAAGGGGTGTGTGTCTGAGGGTTCTGATGTCAGTTGGGGAGGAATTGTGTGTCCAAAGTTGTGGTGCCACAGCCCCTGCTGTGTGCGTCTGTGAGCTCTTTCTGGTCTGTGGGCTGCAGTGTCCTCCTCTCCTGAAGCACACCCCTTTTCGTACCCTTGAGGCTCCTGTGCATAACCCTGTGCCTTCCTGCTGTACATGTACCTTCATGTGTCATGGCCCCAGACCCACATGTGGCATGACCATCTCTGTGTGCCTGTGACTGCTATGACCCTCATCTGCCCCATGGTGTCTTTGCCTCATGCAACAAATGTGGGGCCACAGAGTACCCATGTGGTGGGCACAGAGCCCTGGGGTGGTGCATCACAGCTGCCTTGAAGGGGGGCTACCGCCTTCCCTGCCCCTCAGTGTCCCCCTCTGGTACATGGGTACAGGAATAATAGTGCACACGTGACAAACTGGTGGCTATTACTTTCATGGTCATGGTTCCCCTTCCCACCTTTCTCAGAGTCCCGAGCTGCAGATGTTGGTCAGTGACTGGGGTCCCTGGCCACCCCCAGTCCTCAGCTATACACCTGAGAAGTCAGAAATATGCCGGGCTGTGGTAGTTCAGTGATTGAGCGTCGGACCTATGAACCAGGAGGTCACGGTTAGATTCCCGGCAGGGCACATGCCCAGGGTTGTGGGCTCGATCCCCAGTGGGGTGCATGCAGGAGGCAGCCGATCAATGATTCTCTCTCATCATTGGTGTTTCTAGCTCTCTCTCCCTCTCCCTTCCTCTCTGAAATCAATTTTAAAAAACCAGATTTATAGAAATAGCTGAGGCCTCCTGCCTAGCCTGACCGAAAAATCCTCATTGGGGAATATCTGGACCTTTGGCGTCTGGGTACAAGAACTCTTTGGGGGCGAAGGAACTAGGTTCACAAAAGTATTTAGACTTGGAAGGATTGGTGTGTGGGGTTTGAAGTCAGCCCCTCTCTCTCCTGTCCCGTGCCTGCCTCCCACCACCCGTCTGAGCTGAGGAGTGAATCTTGGCTTCCAGGGAATGAAATTTCTAGAGCTGAAAGCTGACTATCTGGTCTGAAATTCCCACTTTGCAGGTGGGAAGACTGAGGCCAGGTACAGACACGCAGGCACTTCAGAGAAAGGCTGGAGCCCAAGATGCCCCCACCCCCAGCCCTCTGAGAGAGCAAAAGCCAGGCGCTCCAGCTCTCTGCATGGCCTCAGACAGGCTGCTGCCCCTCTCTGAGCTCCGTGGCCACCCCTGCGACCTGAGCAAGTTGAGCTCCATCTTACTTCCCATCTCCAACTAATGATGTATTTCATTAAATCATTACCCAACCAAGCAGACAACTGGAAAATGCAAATTAAGAGGAGAAAGGGAATTAAAATCATTTCTCGCCCAACTCAGATGCAACGAACGTAGGCATGTTGGAGTTCTGGAGATTTGAGGCACGTGCACCTGGAGACAGATGTCATTTTTTGAAAGGATTTGTCATAGGCCTGGGATACCATTCGGGTGAGAGAGCTCACCCCAGCCCCGGCCCCTTAATGCCCATGGGGTACACACACAGTTGGCGTCCCATTTCTGATCCCCTAAAGGGTCTCTCTGGGCATAGATCCTGGGGACTTGTGAGGTTGCCCGTCATCCCCAGGCTCAGGAACGAGTGTCTTGGACCACATGGCACCCGGACCCACTTCCCAGGCTGGGTGGCCACTGGACCACCCTGGGGTGCAAGCCCAGGCTTGCGTAGGGACCTGGGGGGGGGGGGGTCTTGATGTGTGGCCTGGGAAGAAGCCCGCTTCATCCTGTGTAAAACGGGGCGGCTGTCTCCGCTTCACCGGGCTGCCTGTGGGTCAGGTAGGCCCTGTGTGTAAATGAGGTGGCGCGTGGGCCCAGGCCCGAGGTGCCACCCGAACTGTGACCAAGCGGAGGTGCCTGTGAGCCCCATCCAGGTCCACCTCACCCTACCCTCCATCAGGGGCCAAGGAGGCCTCAGGTCCATTGGCTTCCCTGTTCTGTTCTGCAGGCTCAGGTTCACCCAAGGTCAAGGTGAGGACCTTGGAAGGGAAAGCATGGAGGCTGTTTGGCATAAGGAGCCACCGCTGTGGGCACAGGACTACCTTGTCCACTTTCCACACCCGCAGCCCCCACTGCCTCCTGACGGACGCTGTCCCAACCTCCTGCCCAGACAAGACTTCTCCCTACTGCAGCCACTGGTTCTGCTGAAAATCCTGAGTCAGACCCAGCCCTCCCCTGCTCACGTGCCCTTTATGGCTTCCCATTGCTCTATAGTCCACCCTCCCACCCTGATCCCCAGGCTCCTTGCAGCCTCCCTGCCCTCCTTGGTCTCCCCTCACCCTGTCCCAGCCACACCGGCCTTCCCTTATGTCTGGAACCCTCCCAGCATGCTCCCACCTTCGGGCCTTTGCATCTACCATTCCTTCCATCAGGCAGTCCCGCATGACTGGTGTCCTCTCATCCTTGAGGCCCCCTTTTCAGAAAAGCCCTCTGGCCCCTCTGTTAAAGCAGCTCCTCCCCCCCCCTCCCCTCTGTCCCCCCTTCCTTCTGTTGAATTTCTTCCTTGAAGGCCTCTGTCCCTGACACAATTATATGTCTGTTGTTATCTCCCCTACAAGACTAGGCAGTGAGGGAGGCCAGGCTGGGTCTGTCCTCTCCCTGCCCCTGTGTCCCTGGCACCTGGTGGGCTCCCAGACAGTTCTGGGGGAATAGTGGGGGACCAGAGATGCCCCAAGGCCCTGTCTTGGAGTCTCTGCTGACCGTGTCTTGGGTCTGTGAGGCTGTGGGCCAAGTCCCTTCTGCCCAGCACTGACAGATGTGCTAATTTCCCAAGCAGGGAGAGCTGGGCCTCTGGGGGTAAATTTCTGGGGCCCCACGGGGAGCTCTTTCTCTGGAACAAAGAGGGAAACCTTGAGCCGTTCCTGCAGCTTCACTGCGGCTTCGGGGACCTTGCCGGGGGACTTGGGCAGCCCTGGGCTCCTATCTGCCTTGGACAGCAGGGTTGGGCTCTGAATGTAGTCTCCCTGGCACCAGGAGTCAGGACCCCAAGTCTCCCGGGAGATTGGATAGGGCAGAGGACTTCCGTTTGCGTTGTCTGTGACAGAGAATCTGGGCTCTGTGGCAGGTGAGCACGTGCCAGGTTGGATGGACCTGCATGTCCTCAGGACATGGTTCCGAGATGGCAGTGGGACTCCGGAGGGTCAGTCCCTTGGCCTGAGAGAAGCACAAACACCGTCTAGTTGGCTGCTGTGTTGTTGGCTCTTTAGAGCAGGAGTTTCAAACTGGCGGCCTGTGGGCCAGGGGGGAGCCTCTGATGTGTTTTGTGGGTCACCAGGTATTTAAAAGAAAAGTGAACCAGTTGCCAATGTTTCTTCCATTGTTTGCTCATTCACTTAGGAAGGGTGACTGTGGGCCTACTGTGTGCCAGGTGCTTATGAGGCCATCCTTGCCCTCACAGAGTAGACAGCCTCACGGGGCGACATGGTTATCAAATAAAGCAACAAAAATATCCAGCAGGGCCCAGCTGGTGTGGCTCAGCTGGTTGAGCATCGTCCTATGCACCAAGCGGTCTCTGGTTCGATTCCCTGTCAGGGCACATACCTGGGTTGCGAGCTTGATTCCCAGTAGGGGGCTGTGCAGGAGGCAGATGATCGATGTTTCTATCTCTCCCCCCCCCCACATCCCCCCACCCCCCCCCACTCCCTTCCTCTCTCTCTGTCTTAAAAAAAATTTTTTTTTTCAATAAAAACATTAAAATATCCAGTAGGGCTGAGTGCTGCAGGGAGAGAAGGGGATCCTGCCTGGGGAAACCGGTGCTTCTAGAAATAGGAGTCTGTGTTCAGCCTTGAAGGAGAGCTCCTAGATTGGGGCATTCCAGGGGGAGGGCACAGCCTGGGCTTTGGGAGAGGGACGCGCTGTCTGGGGTTGGTGTGTCAGCTGCCTGGGAAGGGACAGAGGTGTTCTGGGAATTTGCCGGTACCTGAGGCCTCCCCAAGAGGAGGAACAAAGAGGAAGGTTGCAGAGCTTGCAGGGGCCCATTGTACAAACAGGGAAACTGAGTCTCAGAGCACTTCAGGCAATGAGCGTCTGTCTGGTGGAGCCAGGATTTGAACCCTGGTCTGGCCAGGCTCACAGCTGCAGCCCTGGCCCCTCAGTGCATGGCCATAATGGGCTCTCCCAGGAGCAGGCCTGGGGAGGGGTCTATAAAGGTGGGTCTGAAGGTTCACCAATGGGTCTCAGTTTCCCCAAGGATGCCAGAGGGAGCTAGGAACAAAGGGACCCCCAAAGGGTCTTCTCCCGCTGGAACATTCTGGGTTTCTAGGATTCAGAGCTGCATATAGGTGTCACACCCCACCCTCAAATTCCCAGTTCCCTTGGAGGGTGCTGACTCTTGCCTCAGGAAGCCAGAGGGTGGGTGATACCACTGGAGGGATGGGCCCTGCCTGTGTCTGGGGGCTTGAATGTACTGGGGATCAGCATGGAGTCTGCATCTATTTGGGGAGCTTTGAGAGCTGCACATTGTTGGCAAGGGGCCTGGTGTGTTTGGAACGTCTGCATGTATTTGGGGATCAGTGTGCATTTGGGGGATCAGCATGCGCTGAAGGCTCTGTGTGTGTTGGCGATCTGTGTTTGGGGATATGGGTGTTTGAAGAGCTATGTGGGTTTGGGGAGTCTGCATGTATTGTGGACTTCATGTTCTGGGGCATTTTGTATGCAGGAGCCACATGTGTTGGGTAATGCATGTTTCTGGAGCTCCGTATGTTTTAGACACCTGTGGATTTTTTAGGCACCTGGGTTTCTGCGTGTGTTTAGGGGAGTCTCCCTACCCTCTCCCCATTGTCCATATGTCCCTGCCCCCTGTCCCCCCAGCCTTCCTCCATCTGCCTGGGGCCCTCATTCTGAGCTGAGGGCCCCCCTCCAGCTGAGGAGCAGTGACCCCAAGGTCAGAGCCCAGTGACAGGGGAAGAAGGTAATAGCATCTACAGAAAACCGATTCTGAAGCCCCACCAACCTCAGGCACCCCGACTCCTCATTTTTCAGAGGAGGAAACTGAGGCCCCGAGTAGTTTGGCCACAAGAGAGTCACTGCTGGAGCCTGCCTTGTCCCCAGAGGCTGCTGTGGGCCGAGCCAGCCCCTAGGTCACCCACAGTGCCCCCATCTGAGGCGCCACCTCCCAGGTCCCAGGGAGGAGGCAGGCACAGAGCTTGGGAAGGTCATTGGCAGCTGGGGTCAGAGTCACTAGAGCCCTCAAGGGGGGGGGGGGGGTCCTGGCTTTCCAAGGGGCTCTTCCTGTCGCCAGTAATGAGGTACTTGGGGAACAGGTGATGAAACCACCGCCTGGGTTGCGTGAGGCGGTTCTGGCCTGATTTGCTGCCGTGGCCCAGGAGCAGCGCCCCCTCCCCGCTGCTTCGCAGAGTCCCTGCGGGCCCTCACCTCCCCCCACCACCCACCACCCACCTGCCTCTCACTTCTCCTTTCCTACCCTCCTTTCCCGGCCTGGGTCCCCACCAAGCTGTGGCCTCTGGGCGCAGGGGTCTGGCAGCGTGCTGTCGCTCATCCCCCTATTAAAGTCCCAGTGGGAGCCGAGAAGAGGAACTTGCTCCGTCCCTGATCCTTTCTCTCAAACCCTCGCTGCAAAGCCCGTGAGGCCACATTCTGTGGCCCATTTTATGGGGGGAGGAAATGGGGGCTCGATGTTGCCAAGTTTGTCCTGTGCTTGTCGCCATGGCACCTGATTCAGCATCCCCAGTCCCAAGGCCCAGAGACACTTTGTGGGCACCATTCCCCGCCCCCAGCCCCTCCTCCCCAGCTGGTGGAAGAAGGATTCTTACCCCCATTTACAGGTGAGAAAACCCGAGTCCTCACGTGGAGAGAGGCCAGGCTGAAGGGTCAGTGGGAGAGTGGGATTCCTTTCAGGTTCCATCTCCATCACCAGGGGCTCGGGGGTCTCACCAGGCCCGGGAAGTGACAGTCATGGCCTGAAGGACCCCTGGGGATGTTTGTTGATCGACTTAGTGACCACAAGTCTCATCACAGAGAGTTTATGGTACTCCAGAAGCTCATGAAAATCTTCCTTCATCCCCCAGCGCTTGCACGGCACCGTGCTCAGGCCTGGGACCCGGGCTCCTCCCCACCCCAGGTGTGTGCTCCAGCGGTGCTGTCCCCTCTGTAGACAACTGACCCATTCACTTCTGCCCACCTGCACCCCATTTCAGTTCAGGGCCCCTGTCTCTCACCTCGGCCTCTCCCTGCCACCTCACTCCTGCCTAGACAGCTGCTGCTCCCCATGGCAGCCAGGAGCAGGCGGGGGCTTTTTAAAAAACGTTTGCTTGAGACAAATCACAGAAACCATCCAAGTAGAACTCACAGATTTGCACACACTGAACACATCCCTGTACCCAGACCCTGGACTGGGGACCAGCACACCCGGTCTCTAGGGCTCCTGCTGCCCCGTCACGGCCCCGGCCCTGGCGGCCTCTCTGCTGACATCCATCGCCGTGAGTGAGCTTTGCCTGTTCTGGAACGCCCTGTAAATGGACTCATCATGGCATGTCTCCTCTGCGGCGTCCACACTGTTGAACTGGCACAGGTCTAGGAGAGGCCCCCACGCGGACGCATGGGGCCAGAGTGCATCCTTCTTCTGTGCAATGCAGCAGTCCGCTGTAGAGTCTACCAGAACGCATTTGCCAATTCTCCCACGGAGGGTGTCCGGGCCGTTTCCAGTTTGGGGCTACGATGAACGAAGCTGAGTCCTTTGGTAGAACCTAGGCCCATTTCTATTGGGTGGATACGGAGGTGAGAGGTCACGGTGTCACAGGTTAGACATATGCTCATGTTTAGTCGATGCCAGTTTTCCACAGTGGCTGTACCTCTTTCCCCTCCCACCAACAACACAGGAGAGTCCAAGGGGGTTTTTAAACTGTAAAATCGTATCCTGACCCTCCCCTGCCCCCAAACTCTCCATGGCTTCCCGTTGTCCTCAGAGTAAAGCCCACAAATACCTAAACGACCCCAAACCTCCACAATCCTCCCCACCACCATGCCCCCCACGTCTCCCCCTGGCCATGCTGTCTAGCCATACAGACTTCTTTGCTTTTTTGTCTTTTTTTTTCCCAAATGCCAAACTCATGATCACTCTGACCTTTGGCCCTTGCAGTTCCACAGCTAGGACCACCTTCCCCCAGATCTCGCACCACTGACTTCCCTCACTTTCCTGTCCTTTAAGGTTTGATAAAACAGCCATAGAGCCATCTGGGCCCATTGTCTGTTCATGGTAGGTCTCAGTCACTTTTCCAGTCTTCCGCGGCCATTGCTCTCCTTACACTTTCTACCTCTGAGGTCTGTTTGTCCAGTGATCGGAGCATGGTTGATCTTCATGAATGTTAAGTATAAGGGTGTGAAGAAAGGGGTAGGGAAGTGGTCTCTTGGTTTCAAATGCCCACCCCACTGCCCATCTGCTCAGGCCCCATCCAGTCTCTCCACTGAGGCCCAATTCCATGCTTCCTCCCCTGAGATGCCCTCCAGACTTCTCCTGACCCTTCTTCCTTGCTCCATTTCCTGTCCATGGGTCTACCGCTCCGCCTCTCTGCTGGGCAGGTGCCACAAACTCTCTGCTCTCTGGCTGGACATGGGTGTGGGGGTGCACAGAAGAGGTTTCCCCAAACCTCAGCCTCCCCCCTCGTGCCTGGCACACTCAGCAGCCACCACCACCTCCCCCCAGCAGTTCCGATCACGCCAACATCTGGAGCGCTGGTTGCTGGTCTGTCTGCGGCTCGGGGTGGGGATTTGCATGTGAGTACAAATATATATGCACACCCTGGGTCTTCCACCCCCACATTCCCTGGCTGGCCCTTCACACCTGGGCCTGAGACAGGTCCGCTCAGCGGCTGGATTTGCATGCGCGTGTATTTCTGGGTAGGGAGTCAGCTGGGGGAGTCTGAGAGGAAGTTGTTGAGGGACACTGGGGGTAGTTCAGATGTGCCTCTTTTAACCTGCTCCATTCACCAACTCTACCCAACAACCCCTATATCTGATCCTGAGGCTTCCAGTCTGGATCCCAGCTCCACGGATGTACACATCCCAACCCCATGGGGTCAGAACTGAAGGGAAGGATGGCAGCTGTAGACGGAGATCAGGAAGGCTTGAATTAAAAACACACACACACACTATATTTAAAATGTTTTTGTTGATTTCAGAGAGAGGGAAAGGGACAGGGAGAGAGAAGCATCAATCCGCTGCTTCCTGCATGCTCCCTACTAGGGGTCAAGCCTGAAACCCCGACCAGGAATTGAACCAGCCACCTTTGGTTCATGGGATTATGCTCAACCAGCTGAGCCACACAGGCCAGGGTGAGGGATGGATTTTTTGAGCTGGGTTTTGAAGTGTGACTAGGAGTTGTTGAAAGAGAACGGTGGGCAGGGGTTGACGGGGCAGGGCCTTGAGAATGCCAGGCTGGGAAGTGAAACTGTCTCCTGATGGTAGTAGGGAGCCATGAAGAGTGTGTGAGCAGGGAGGATCATGATCAACACTTTGTGTTGGGTTGGTCCCTCAAGGGCCAACGCTGGGGATGACTGTAGTTCCTGTGTGAGGATGGGGAGTTCCAGGGTCATGGAAGGTTAGAAGAGTGTGAGCTCATGTGTGCCTGTCAGGCCGGGCCCTGGGGAAGGCAGAGGATCTGGGACCTCCTGACGGACCCAAAGAGACCTGGGATACCGTGACTTCACCCCCAGTTTCTGCCCAGATGGATGCGGCTCTGGCCACTTCTCCAGTATCCTGCCATCTCTACCCTGCCACCCCCCAGCATGGAAAGGTTTTCGATGATAACTGAAACTCCATCCCGCTTTCTCCAACCCTCCCATGGCTCTCCGTTGCTCTTAGACCCAAACTCACAGCCTTCCCCCAGCTCAGAGGACCCAGAGGGGCCCTGCTTCTGAGGCCTCTCCCTCAGGCTCCTCCGTCCAGGCTGTTGCTGTGTCTCGTCCCTCCTCAGGGCCTTTGCACCTGCTGTCTCTTCTGGCTGGAACTCACTTCCTGTCTCGGCTCTTGGGTCTCAGTTCAGAGAGACCCCCTTGACCTTTTGGCTCTTGCGGCTCCCCCATGATGTGACCCCTGCCCTAGCAGGCATGTCCTTGTCTAAAATGGGGACAGACTGAGAAGGGGCTGGAGTCAGATATTCCAGGCTCAGATTCTCAGGTTCAAGTCCCATGTTCCCATGGGACCCCAGGCGTGGAGGGCATTTCCGGAGTCATCTTGGCACCGGGACCTCCGGACCAGTGCCCCACTTCTGTCCCCGGGGATCCAGCAGGGCGAGGGCACCACATCCCAGCCGTGGGAACGAGCCCGATTCTAGCCAGGGATTAAAATTAGCCCCAGAGGTTAAATTTAGCAAATCAATCTGGAGCTAGGGGGTTGGGTGGGGCTCTCATCGGCTGGGCTCTGCATAGTGTTACTGCTCAGAAACCCAGCCCAGAGAAGGTAGAGGACACTCCTGCGGTCACACAGCAAACCACTGATGGCCAAGGCATCTGACACTCCTGGGCCCTGGGCCTCTGGGATGCAGGGGCCCCCACCCAGACCCTCAGGCTGAGGTCTGAGAAGCAGCTATGGCTACTCTAGGAGACAGACCTCATTTCCCTGCCCTTCCCCGGGGCTTGTTTCCAGGTCTGTGTCAGGTGCTCTGCATTTCACACCCACCCATTCACAGAACAGCAGTCTGAGGCCGGGGGAGGCCCCCTTGGCTGAGGGCTGCCCCATGGGTCAGAGACTGGCTGGGATCTGAGGGCTGGCCCCCTTACCCTGGGCAGGCCTGTGACGCTGCCTCAGTCACCTGTGACACGGGAGTGGCTGGGGGTCAAGTGTGGTCACAGAGCAGTGGAGGGGTGTCAGGGACCTCGGGGCCTTGGGGTGGCTGACTGGACAGCATGATAGGGTGCCTCACGACAGGTTTCTTCGTTTCAAGGATCCCTGCAGGGGGGCCCTGGGGAAGGCCTGGACCCCAGCATGCTGCTTGTCTTGGGGTCATGCTGTCCTCCCCGAGTTGCCCACTCTCACTTTTGGGGCTCCCACGGGGGAGATCTGAGATCCCCGGGAGAAGGGTCCAGGGTGTCACCCACGTTGCCCTGGGCACAAAACGGGGTCTGAGGGCCCCAAGCCTAAGGTCCTCCCAGGGCGTCCTCACCTCCTCCTGGGAGAAAGTGGGGCAGGGTGGGTTTCTGTTATTTAAAGTTTTTTTTTTTTACTTTTTAATTAAAATTTTTTAAAAAAACAGAAATAGTTCATAATCACTGAAGGGAAAGTTAGAAAGTTCAGATAATCAAAAAAGGGGCAGGGGGAGAAACAAAAGGCTGCACATTGTATGATTCCATTTACATAAAGTTTCCAGAACAGGCAAAGCCAGAGAGACAGGAAGCAGGTCAGTGGATGCCGGGGGTCAGGGGAGGGGGTGGGGAGTGACTACTCATGGGAACGGAGTCTCTTTTTGGGGGGATGAAAATTTCTGGAACTACGTAGAGGTGGTTCTACAACATTGTGAATAACTAAATGCCACTGAATTGTGAACTTTATTTTTTAAAAAATATTTTTATTGATTTCAGAGAGGGAGAGAGAGACAGAAACATCAATGATAAGAGAGAATCATTGATCGGCTGCCTCCTGCACACCCCCCACCCCCACGACACAAACACACCTGAGCCCCACAACCCAGGCATGTGCCCTGACCTCCCGGTTCATAGGTCAGCATCCGACCACTGAGCTACACCGGCCGGACTTGTTTTGTTTCCGTAACCGCAGGCCTCGGTCTTAGTTTGAGGAGCTGTTGCGTGTTGCATGAGTTGAAAGGTGTCCGATGGGCGGGTCAGGCTCACGTTCAGAGGCTCAGGATTACCGAGTGCTGCAGCGGATGTCCCTCCAACCTGGCCTGTTGAGGGCTCTCAGGCTGTTGCCAATATTCACAATGGCAATACATATGTGGCATCTGCTATGTGCCAAGCAGGTAGGTTAGCTCCCTTTGTCCCCAGCAACAATGAGCGGCACACAGCACTGCCATCCCTGCTGCAGACAGGTGCCCAGGGAGGTCAGGCTCCCTGCGGCCCCACCGTTACCAGGGGGGAGTTTTTTAGAAGCTGGGGCAGGAGCATCTGTACCGCCATCTGTTGGCCTGGGTCAGCCTTCTCCTCACGTGGAATTGGTGCGAAGGTGTTCACTGAATATCGACTGCATCCTGGTCTGGTTGAGAATGGGGGCCGTGGGGGTGGCCCAGCCTGCCTTGATTTCCCCCTTCAACTCTCCTCAGTGCCTGGCAGGGGGAAGTGGAGGACAGAAGGAAGGCTGGTTCCTGACCCCACTTTCCACCCACTCACTCTGTCCTCTTTTCCTTCTCCCACAGACCAAGGTTGCTCTGCCCAGCCTAGGACAATGGGGAGGAAAAAAATACAGATCTCACGCATTCTGGACCAAAGGAATCGTCAAGTGAGTCCATTGGGTGGGAAGGCAGGCATTCATGGCAGGGGACACAGCCTGGGCAAAGGCCTAGCCATTTTGGGGAATTGTAGGGGAATGAGTCTTGATGACATGTCTAGAGTTTGAGATGTAGCATTTGCTCATTTTTTAAGTGATTTATTTATTTTATTTTATTTATTTATTTATTTATTTATTTATTTTTAAATTTCTTTATTGATTAAGGTGTCACATATTTGTCCTCATCCCCCCATTCCCATCCCACACCCCTCCCCACGGATGCCCCAACCTTAGTGATTTATTGAAGTCCTGGTCACAGAGGAGATGGGCCTTGACACAAACACACCCGACTCAGAGGGCTGGATCAGAGGGAGGCACAGAACTGGGGAAGCTCAGAGAGGGAGTGTGGTCTCTGCCTAGGAGACCAAGGAAAACTTCCCAAAGGAGAGGTCATTTGGGATGGGTTTTGAAGCATCAATAGAAGTTTGCCAGGTTGAGAAGGGAGAAGAACAGTCAGAAAGAACAGCACATACAGAGGCACAGAGTCATGAGGCATGTTCAGAAAGCAGTTAGCCCCCTCCCTCTCCTCCACCCCACCCCCAAATCTTTGTCTTCTCCCTCTCACCTGTGGGTGCTGGGTCTAGGTGACATTTACCAAAAGGAAGTTTGGGCTGATGAAGAAGGCCTACGAACTGAGCGTGCTCTGCGACTGCGAGATTGCTCTCATCATCTTCAACAGCACCAATCGCCTCTTCCAGTACGCCAGCACGGACATGGACCGCGTGCTCCTGAAGTACACGGAGTACAGCGAACCCCACGAGAGCCGCACCAACACCGACATCCTCGAGGTGCCCTGCACCCTCCTCCCCGTGAAGCCAGCACACTCCGCTGGCTCAGAGGCTAGGGACTCAGTTTGTACAAAAGATGAGTGTTGCAGTCTAGCTTTGCTGCCAGTTAACACAGGCTTAGGGTATTAGTGTGTCCCTCTGGGGTAGTTACCCGGCTAGCAGAAATAAAAACATCAACCGGCCCTGGCTCAGTTGGTTGGAGCGTGGTCCCGTACGCTTAAAGGCTGTGGGTTCGATTCCCTGTCAGAGCACATGCCCAGGGTTGTGGGCTTGATCCCCACTAAAGGGCGTGCAGGAGGCAGCTAACTGATGTTCGTCCTCACATTGATGTTTCTCTCTCTCCCCCTCTCACTTCCTCTCTTGAAAAAAAAATCAATAAAAAACCTTTTTAAAAAAATCAACCACTATAGATTGAAGGCTGTGCTATGTGCCTCTTACACACATTATCTCATTTAATCCTATCACCCACTTGGTGAGTACAGAACAGAAAATAAAAGGCACTGTGGAGCAAGCTGACCTCGCTGAGGTCCAGGACCCTGCAGATCACTGGTCCCAGGTAGCTCAGAAAGTCCTATAAAGTTGTCTTCAGGTGCTCCGTTTCTTTTCTTTTCTTTTAAAAAAATATATTTTAATTGATTTTTTACAGAGAGGAAGGGAGAGGGATAGAGAGTTAGAAACATTAATGAGAGAGAAACATCGATCAGCTGCCTCCTGCACGCCCCCTACTAGGGATCAAGCCTGCAACCAAGGTACATGCCCTTGACCGGAATCGAACCCAGGACCTTTCAGCCCACGGCCCAACGCTCTATCCACTGAGCCAAACCAGTCAGGGTATGGTGCTCAGTTTCTTGACATTTATTATGCACCTACTGCATGCCAGGCCCTGAAGCAGCACATGGATGCAGAATGGAGAATCCAGAACTGTATTCAGGAGTGTTAGGACAGCCAGCAGGCCGGGTGGACCTGTGGTTTCAGGGCAAGACGGTCCCTCTCTCGCACACAGTTGGAACTTAACAAATGATAACTCGCTGGGGGCTTTGGTCAATGGGATGTAGCTGGAGCAGGCTGTGCCTGCACTCTGCCCCACCCACAGAGCTGGGGAGGTCTCTCCCCTCACCATACAGCCAGGCTCCCTGGCTCGGATGCGGGGAGATTCATCCTGTTGTGTCCCCTCCCCACAGACACTGAAGCGGAGGGGTGTGGGCCTTGATGGGCCAGAGCTGGAGCCAGATGAGGGGCCTGAGGGCCCGGGAGAGAAGCTGCGGAGGCTGGCAGGTGATGGGGGTGAGCCAGCCTTGCCCCGACCCCGGCTCTATGTAAGTGACTCCCTGCCCTGCCGTGAATGTGGCCCTTCCCCCACCTCTTAGGCCCAAGTGGTCAAGGCCAAGACTGGAAAAGGGCCAGGAAGCCTAGAGTACGGGGGTAGGTCTCTGCCTGGGTGGGCAGGAAAAGCTTCCTGGAGGAGTGGGCATTGTGGCTGGGGCTTTGAAAGATGAATAGGAGTTCAAAAGGCAGATCATTCCTTCTTTTCTTTCCTTCTATTTTATTTTTTTAATTCATCAAATACCTGGGAAGCCCTCTCAGTGCCAAGCTCATACCGAGTGAGAAGCCTCAGCTCTGGGCCTAGCTGTCCAGGAGCAGCAGAGCCAGGCACCCCCAGGCCTGTGAGGTTAGGCCAGAGGGAGGGGTAGTGAGGGCTTCCAAAGGTGGAGGCTGGCCCCTGAACTCACGGGGATATTCTCTTGGACTTGGGGTCCTCACCTCCTTGGTCCTCCAACCACTCGTGTCCTCTCTGCCCTCAGCCAGCAGCCCCCACTATGCCCAGCCCAGACATGGTATATGGGGCCCTGCCCCCACCAGGCTGTGACTCCAATGGGCTTGGAGAGGCCCTGCCCGCCCAGAGCCGCCCATCCCCCTTCAGGCCAGCAGCCCCCAAAGCTGGGCCCCCGGGTAAGCATGGGGCGTAGGCCCTGGGGAAGGTGGGGGCGGGGTCCCAGGGGAGCTTGTGGGGTGGGATCTTGGCTCTGGCACTGCTTGGCTGTGTTCCTCACTCTGGACTCAGACTTCCGTAGCTGACACGGCTGCCTGCCCTCTCTCGGGGGGGTCTCCTGCTCCACAGGCCTGGCCCATCCTCTCTTCTCGCCAAGCCACCTTGCCAGCAAGACCCCGCCACCCCTGTACCTGGCAGCAGACGGGAGGAGGCCAGACCTGCCTGGCGGCCTGGCAGGGGCCCGAGGGGCACTGAGCACCTCAGTGAGTGAGGGGAAGGAGTGCCAGGCTGATGGGGGCAGGCAGGGTGGCCTGAGTGTGGGCCTCAGTTTCCCCCTCACCCTTTCTCCACACAGAGAGGCCTCTACAGTAGCCTGCAGAGCCCATGCTCCACGGCAGCTCCAGGACCCTTCCCTTTCCTCCCAGCAGGCCCCCCAGGTATGCACCCCCGACCAGCTCTGCTGTGGGAGGTACCCATACACCTGCCTGCTGGGCAGGCCACACTCCCCCACCTACCAGCTGAAAACCGGCTGGTGGGGTGGTTCAGGCTTGGGCAAGGGGATCCCAGAGGTGGGGGCCTCAGCTTTCTCCTCTTGCCCCCGCCCCCAGAATATGGCCTGGGAGACCCCCCTCCGCCTCCCGGCTTGCTGCAGCCCCCTTCCCTGGCCCCCTGGCAGCCCTCGAGGGGTGATGGGCCCCTAGCCGGCCTTGCCCAGCCCAGGTAAGTGCCCCATGCCTCTCCAACCCGAGTCAGGCTCCCAGGTGGGGCCGGTCCAAGGCTTCCGAAGCCCCTAGCCACTGCTGACACCTGGTGGCCACTCCTGTTTCTGCACCCAGCCCTTCCGGAGTGCTGGGACCGGAGGGCGGGCGGGGGGGGGGCGGGATTCTATTTTGGAGGCCCCAGGAGGGATGGCCACCCCCTCCTTTCCCAAGGTCCTCCCGCCAAGCCTTTGCCCATGCCGTGCACCTCCTGGTTTCCCTCCCTCCCTTCCTCGTAAAGCTCACGGCCCCCCATCTCATTTATGCGCTCTCTCTCTCTCTCTCTCTCTCTCTCTCTCTCTCTCTCTCTCTCTCTCTCTCTCTCTCTCTCCCCCCTCACTCCCCCCCTGCAGTGCGGGCCGAAGCCTGGGCGAAGAGGGTCCTCCAGCCCGCGGTGCCTCCCCACTGACCCCCCACGTCAGCATCAAGTCCGAACGCCTCTCGCCAGCACCCGGTGGCCCCGGCGACTTTTCCAAGACCTTCCCCTACCCCTTGCTCCTGGCCCGGCCTCTCGCAGAGCCCCTCCGGCCCGGGCCCCCGCTGCGCCGGCTTCCCACTGCAGATGGCTGGCCCCGGTAGTGGACCCGGGGATGGGGATGGTACTGGCCTTGACCCCCCACCAGGCCGGGCGCGGGCACGTGGACTCCCAACCCCCCTGCGGGTGTCCTTAGAGAAGACCAATGGGCGTGACTCCCCTCCACGGTGGTCCCGGAGGAGGAAGGCTGGGCTGGACCCATGGTCAGGGCTCTGCTGCCCCTTCCTGAGTGTGTACCCACCAATAAAGCACGTGGGCTCCGTGGATGAAGTGATCTGTCGCTGTTCAGAGCCATCCCCACCCCTGCCCAGTCCTCCCATCTCCTCCCCTGGGGCCTCAGTCTTGGCTTGGCTGGGTTTGGGGTACTCCTGCCAGAATTCCATCCTGAGATGAGGGTTAGGGTTAGGGTTCAGGTGGGGTACGGGGAGAAAGTTCCCTGGTGGGTGGCAGGACAGGGGCCCTGCAGGGGGTACAAATGAACAGGTGACAATGGTGGGCAGCTGGGCCCCTGGGACCTTGGGGGATCTTTTGGAGTGTGCCCCTAGAGTGGTCCCACCCACTGCCCCTAGAGTGGTCCCACCCACTGCCCCTAGAGTGGTCCCACCCACTGCCCCTAGAGTGGTCCCACCCACTGCCCCTAGAGTGGTCCCACCCACTGCCCCTAGAGTGGTCCCACCCACTGCCCCTAGAGTGGTCCCACCCACTGCCCTAGAGTGGTCCCACCCACTGCCCTAGCATTGCCCCTAGCATGGTTCTGTCCCACTGCGAAGGGCCTGGCTATTTGCCCTCGGATTTTGGGAGTGTCAGGTGATAGGCTCAGAGGGAAATATTACAATTGCTTGCAGCAAGAAGCAGTTGGGGCCCTGGCTGGTGACCCTCAGATGGAAGGGTCTTGGGTTTGATTCCAGGTCAAGGACACATACCTGGGTTGCAGGTTCCATTCCTGGCTGCATGTGGGAGGCAACCAATTTATGTCTCTCTCTCTCTCTCTCTCTCTCTCTCTCTCTCTCTCTCTCTTCCCCCCTCCCTCCTTTCCACTTTATCTAAAAATCAATGGAAAAAATATTCTCCAGTGAGGATTAACAAACATAAAAAGAAAGAATAAAAGAAGAAGCAGTTAGGAATCTTGAATGTTGAGGTACTATGCGGTTCCTCTTTTAAATGGGCTTATCCCTTGACTCAGCAATTTTGTTCCGCCGGAGGGAGCCAGGTAGTTATCCGCCTCCTCCAAGGTGTGCACAGCCTCCCCTCCCTCACTCTTGCCTGTTCCATGTGTAGGCAAACCTGGGGGTCCAGGAGCCCAAGGGAGCTCTATTGCTCATCCCACCTCCAACCTCCCCACAGGTGGTCTCAATGGGATCTTTTAAAAAAAATGGTTTTTTTTAGAGAGAGGAAGGGAGAGAGAGAAACATTGATTTGTCGTTCCACTTATTTATGCATTCATTGGCTGATTCTTGCATGTGCCCTGACTGGGGATGAACCCACAACCTTGGCATATCAGGGGATGCTCTAACCAACTGAGCTACCCCACCAGGGCCTCAGCTGGATCTTTACGACCGTCAGATCAGACCCTTGACCTTCATAGCTCCTCGGGTGCCCCCCCCCCCACACACACTCTGCCTGTGTCCCCCACGCTGTGCCCTGCCCCGAGCCGTCTAGAAACACTTGCATGTCCAACCCCAGACCATGCTGGTCCTCCTTACTGAGCCACCTCCCTCCACCCTCCAATCACCTTTTTGTAAAAGACTGCTTCCTACCTCCCAAGGCCCAACTCCCTGTCTGCACTGCCCACGCCGAGGAGTGGCTCCGACCGCTGAGTTAAGCAGGGGGTTTGCTGAGTGCAGATCACCGATTTGAACCGGACTGTGGAGAACACAGAGTGTTGGTGTCAGCACTTAAAAGAGTTGTCCCCCCTCTCCCATTCCACAAAGACCCAGAGCTGGTTGGTTCCGGTTGGCTGTTGAAGACTCTCGCCCCCTCTTTTCAGCCCAGCGCCCCACAGAGGAGCTTTTCCCGTAAAACCAATGCTCTGTACCCACCACGAGCGCACACAGTCACAGATGGTGGACAAAGAGGGGAGGCAGGCACACCGCAGGCTTCCCAGTCAGTCCCGTCCCTGGAATTCAGCACCTCCTCCGCCTCCTCCTCTGTAGTCACCAAGACGTAGGGCTGACTCCTTCCAGGGGTGGGGAGAGGGCAGAATCGGACAGACCTTCATGTGAGGTGGGGGCGCTCTCAGTGGCCGTGCACAGAGCACCATGCTACCCACATGCCAGACCCAGTTAGGGCGTGTCCTCCATGGATCTTCCCAGTCCTAGACACATCATCTCTAGTAAAGTAGGGGCTTTGGGGACCCCGTTTCCAGGAGAGGGACATGGCATTCCCGAAGCTCCCCTCCTCAGGGCTTCTGTGGCAGGGGGGTGCAGTGGGGGGCTAGGGGCAAGAGCAGCAGGAGGCTGAGGGCTGGGAGGGAGGTGTGTTTGGGGGCAAAGCCACCAGGAACCCTGGTGGGGGCAGTGGGGAGCCGACACCTGTGCTGGGAGGCTTGCAGAGACTGCAGGGGTTGTGGGGTGAACGCAGGGCCTCTGTAGGGTGCCCAAGGTAGACTGGGGAGTCCTCTTACCCAACTCAGACTCGGGTCCTAAATCCTCTCCACCTGCTCCCTTGTGCCCCTGCCCACCCTCCGAGGAGGGGTGAACCACTGCCCCCACTCCAGCCCCTGACAATGAACTCAGGGATCTGGGCTGCGCATACAACCTCCGCCACCCCCAGCAGCGCGGGCATGGTGGTCACCTTGAGGATGCAAATTCTCCACCTGGGTTACCCTTCTGGGGATCCCCTCCTTCAGGTCCTAAGAACCCTGGCCATCTGCATAAGGGTGTATAAACTTTGCAGTCACAGCTCCCCACACAACCAGACTCAGGACCCCTGGGGGAAACTGAGGCACAGCCAGAGAGGGTCTCTTCTCGACCTCTGGATCTCACCCTTGCAATGGACGAGAAGCCAGGGCAGTCTCTGAAGTCTGTGCCCACAATCTAAGCTCTCAGTGTGGGGTTCATAAAAACGTGGCTGCTTTCAAAGGCTGGGGGAACCCTAGGGCCTGTGTATGTGGTTCTGTGTCCCCCATCCCTGGGAGGCTGCACTTTTGCCATCTGCCATTAGGTGGCGCCCAATAATGTGCTTTGGATTCTGTGCTCCCCACTCAACATTTTTAAAAATATATATTTTATTGATTTTTTACAGAGAGGAAGGGAGAAGGATAGAGTTAGAAACATCAATGAGACAGAAATATCTTGAGAGAGAAGCATTGATCAGCTGCCTCCTGCACACCCCCTACTGGGGATGTGCCCACAACCAAGGTACATGCCCTTGACCGGAATCAAACCTGGGACCCTTTAGTCCCCAGGCTGACGCTCTATCCATTGAGCCAAACTCAACATTTTAAAATAGAGATAGGAATGAATAAATAAAATTCATCTTGGCTTCCAGGGGCTCCACCCATGTTTTTAGGCTCCCAGCCTGGACCCAGGCTATGTCATGTGGTGTGTGTGTGTGTGTGTGTGTGTGTGTGTGTGTGTGTGTGTGTGTGTGTGTGTGATTATACATATACAGCCTGTGGTGTCCTAACCCTTGAAGGGACAGTGGGCAGGCTACTGGGTTCTAGAAACACCTCTGGGTCCCGACCCCAGATATGCCCCTGTGGCTCTGTTGGGAAGGAAGCAGGGAAGGTTGTATGGAAGTGTCCCACCGCTAGCCTTGCTAAGGACACCCTGATGACATCAGCCAGGGCCAATTTTACATCAAAGGGCCCCAAGTTCCCCCAGGAGTTCCATCCCTGGTTGGAAGCATCATGGGAATTGTGTCCTGGGCACCAACACTGTGACGGAAGTGGGATATCTCAGAGGTGCACTTTTTAGAGCACCGTGGTGAAACGGTCAGTTTGGAATGAGAGTGTGGGCCTCAGTATGGTCAGAGAACGTGGGACATTAGTGTGCACGGCATAGGGAGCATCCAGTGAGGATCAGGGGGCATAGAATACCCGATGGAGAGGACAGAGACCAAGGAGGGTCCAGTGGAGAACGGAGATGTTGAGCAAACTTTGAAGAATGGAGCGTGGAGACCTTCCAATGTAGGAAAGAAGACTGGTTTTGCTCTGCATGAGTTGGGAGCCATAGATGGTTGTGAGCAAAGGAGGGCATGGTCTGGCTCAAGTGTTAACAGGTGCAGGTGCGTGCCCTCAAGCTCCTCAGGAGAAAATAGGCTGGGGGAGGGGATGGGAAATGGAAGCCAGAAACCTGGGAGGAGGGGACTTCAGGCAAGAGATGATGGAGGCTGGACGGTGGAGACAGTGAAGGGAGTGAGGCCGGGCGGAACTGCGGTTACACTTGGAGGGTGGAGCCATCAGGAGGAGCTGACAGGTTAGGTGTGGGGTGAGAGCGGAGTCAAGGCCAACTCCAGGTTTGTGGATAAGCACCAGGAGGGTGGGGAGGTGGTGGAGGGAAGATTGGGAGCGCCTGGGGCCAGGGTGTGTGTGAGTTGCCGTGATTCACCACGTGGGGGCACTGTGACACCTGGACTCAGGAGCCGGTGCCCAAGAGAGAGGTCAGGTAGAAGCGGAGATCTGGGCCTCTCAGGGCCTCAGTAGTTTCGTCAATTAAATGGAGCCAATTGTCCCGCCTCCCTGGCCTGCTGGAGGAAGCACATGAGGCACTCGTAGCATGGTATACAGTGGGCCTGCTGCAACGCCCCCCACACCCCACCTCTTCTTTCTTGTTCCCTCTTTTCTGACACCTTTCCCAAATCTCACCTTCCCTGGATCCCACCTGTATGCCCTGGCCCTGAGGGGCATGTCATGACCCCCATGTAGGTCCTGGGGATTCCCAGTGACCCTCACTGCCACTGTCATCCATCCTCTTTCAAAGGGACACTGAGTCCAGAGGACCAAAGTCACAAACAGAGAATCCCCTGCAAACAGCCATCCATAAAGACAAAATCACCCACAGAGATGAGACAACCAACCATATCGGCCCTACTAACAGGTATCCAACCCCATAAAGACATCGTCATACCCACCTGTATGTACACACTTACACAGACACATCCATAGGAACAGATGGCAAAACTTAGGTAACTATGCTAGAAGCTCTTTCTTCCAAGCCTAAGAACAGAAAACATAAGATTCCTGTGTTCTATTCTCTCTCTCTCTCTCTCTCTCTCTCTCTCTCTCTCTCTCTCTCTCTCTCTCTGGAACAGGCTGCCAACACCTTTTCCCTTCTTCTTGCAAAGTGAATACCTTTGCCCTCTCTCTCCTAAGCTCCAAGGGTTCTACTTTTGCCTCTGTAACTTGTTTCCTGAGCCCATGCAGCCAGGCTGGGCACGTTTGTACCCCTGTGACTTTCTAAATAACCTTTCACTTGTATTGGGGGTGGGGGTGGGGGGATAAAACATCAGATTTGAGGCTGACATTTGGTTCTTGATCCAGCCATGGCTGAAGCTGATCCTACTTTTTGTATTTTTTTAAAGGAACTCAAAATTTCCTTTTTTTTGCTGGAGCCCATTTGAGTTGGATTGTGTGTGTGTGTGTGTGTGTGTGTGTGTGTGTGTGTGTGTGTGGGGGCGGGGACAAAGTCCTGGCTGATAGAGAGGAATAAGACTTTTTCCACGGAAAGGAAGCATTCCGAGATGGAGGACAGCATTTACAAATGCTGAAGGTATGAGATAGAATGGCTGGTGGCAAGCTGCACTACAGTGCGCACAACAGTACTGGTGGCAGATTGAAGTTAGGCAGAGGGGTCTGAATTTACTATGAGCACTTGGGCGTCTAGTCATTTAATGTTATTTTTAAAAATTTTTTTTTTTTTATATCAGAGAGGGAGGGAGAGGAAGAGAGAGATAGAAACGTCATTGATGAGAGAGGACCAGCCATCGGCTGCATGCCGCATGCGCCCACACTAGGGACCAAGCCTCCAACCCGGGCATGTCAAGCCCACAGCCCCGACCGAGATCGAACCATGACCTCCTGGTTCATAGGTCAACCACTGAGCCTCGCCAGCCAGGCCATTTAATGTTCTGGATCAGGAGAGTTTCATGCTCAGAACTGTCCCACCGGAGACAGTGAGTGATTGGGCGAATAAATGTATTGGCCGCTGATCTGTGAGACAGGTGCAGGTGAGGAGACTGAGTCCAAGAGCAGGCGGTCACAGAGGTGTCCCTGATACAGTCCTGATTCAACTGTGGTGAGCTCATCGGACGTCTTCGAACTACAACTTCCGGCATGCAACGCCAGCGACCCCTGGTCTCTCGGATTGTGCTCCGCGTACCAGCCTGATGATTGGTCGCACGGGCTGCTTGTCAGACCACAGTCTGACTTTGATTGGTCGAGTTCTCTTAAGTGCCTGAGCTGGGGCCCGGGGTCCGCTTACCGTGCTCCCGCCCGCGACATGGTAAGGGGAGCCCTGAGGCTTGGTGGGGTCCCTCAGGGGCTCAGGGTCCCGCCGTGGGAGTCCAGGGAGACAGGGAAGGGACGGAGGTCCTTTTGTCGGGGTTGGGGGCTGTGAGAGACTCCGGGTCGCACCGAGTGCCTTGTGTCCCTCTCGGGGGTCAGCATCTCGCTGCGGGACTGGAAGCCCTGAGTATTCTGGGGGCTGTACCTTCCAGGGGTCTGGGATCCCCCCGAGGGGACTGGGGACCCGAGCACGGTCAGGGCCCCGCGAGGAAGGTCTGGGGTCCCGGTGGGGCCTACTCTGGAGGAGCGTGGGGGCAGCGCTGGTGGGTGCCTGCCGGTACAGGCATGCGCAGAAGCGCCAGGGAGAACCCTGAAAGGAGGGGGCCACGCCGAGGGCATCTAGGTGGCTTCAGGGCGGGCGGGGTCCCAGGTTAGAGACAGCTCAGTGGAACCCACAGGGCTCTCGCGGCTCCGGGTCCAAAATTTGAGTTTGTTCTCAAATTTAGTCCGCGCGCCCTCCCTTCGCGCCCCGCGCCCTCCCTCCCCCGAGCCCCTCTGGGTTGGATTGGGCAGAAGGAGAGGCAGTCTGGAGGGGCCCAGAAGGCGACCTGACCCTGGCGGGGGCCGGGAGGAGGGGTGTCCCCGAGGAGGGAGGGGCGCCGGAGAGGAGCCTGAAGTGAGAGCACTGGTGGAGGGGGTGCTTGAAAGTGGGCTGCGTGCTAGGCTGGTGCGGGATGCTGTGGGCGATGAGGGGAAGGGCTCTCAGAACGGGGATGGAAGAAAGATCCAGGGAAAGGCTCCGAGCAGGGGAGGGAATGGGTGGGTGGGAGGCTCTGGAACAGTGGTTCCCAGTCTCTTTTTGGCCGTGCCCCACCTAAGCATCTCTAAAATCCTGATGCCTCCCTGTGACATATAATTCTTATTTATTCAAAAGTGAACTCCTGTTCCCGTGGAGGAAGCCTAAAAGGCCATTAACTTGGTCTAAGCAAGCTTCCAAAGAACATGGCATCCGTGAAAGAGAAAAATAAATAAACGAAAGGACAGTTGAAGTACTGAGGAAGAAGTCACTAAGAAATTGTTTAAAAAATAATAATAATATGAAGTGATATGAAAGAATAGCAAATAGTTTCAAAACATATAATAGAGAACTAAAATGTATAAATATGTCACAATATATGTTTATATACTGTATATGAGGCCCCTAGAACCATAGAAATGCAAAAAAAATTAACTGTTAATAACTCATTCTCGAATTGCCCCCCTTAAAAATCAAATTGCCCTCCTGTGGGGGGGGGGGGTGCCCCATGTTGGGAACCACTGCTCTAGAAAATCTTCGGAGATCTGCAGAGCGTGGACCCCTGAACCGGATGCTGCTGGGGGCGGGGCACGAGAAACATCCCTGGACACACCTCTCGGCCTTCGGTGGAGAGCCTAGATGGAGGACGCAGTCCTTCCTTCTCTCCTTACCCTCCTGCCGTAGGTGCTGGGACCACAGTTGGAACCACGGGTCCCCTCACTGGGAGGTGTGTGTGTAGAGGGGTGATGGAGTCAGTGATGGAGGGCCCTGGGTCTGGCGGGCCTCTGAGACCCCGGTGGTTGGACACAGGGAGGACTGGGGAGAGAGCCAGGCAGTGGGGTGTGGTGGTCTTGAGCTGGGCCTGACAGGCCTTGCAAGCTGTGGAGCGGAGTTGCATGTGACTATGAGACTGGGGAGGGTCCTGGATCCACTGGAGGAGCTCAGTGCTGTGTCCCTGGAGTGAGGGGCGGGTGCTGGGCTCCCGAAACAGCCTGGGGAAGCACAGGTCTGCGAGCTTGGCAGAGAGGTCCAGGCTGGAGGTACTGCTTTGTTGGGGTCATGCTGGGCCAGGTCAGTGGTTAAAACCCTGGCAGAGGATGGGGACAAAGGAGAGAGGCCGGCAGAGGGAGGAGAAAAGCAGGCAAAGGCACCCAGGAGTTTGGAGAGCATTGGTGGGAGGCACTGGGGGTCCCCAGAGGAGAGGAAAAGGGGTGCTGGGAGGAAGGATGGGTGGGAAAGCCTGGCCCTCTGGGCTTGGGGGTGCCCACAGACCTTGACAATGCCATGGTCATTAGTGCCTACTGGCCAATTTGTATCTGGGAGGAGGAGGGGGAGCAATGAGACTAGGAGATTAGTGAGATTAAGAGATCAGAAAGATGGCACTCCACGATCATTACTGAAAAAGTACTTATGGGCTCAGTTTACAAGTCACAGGCTTAGAGAAAATATTCTGTGAGTTGGTTATTGTAATGATGGATTTCTCAGCAGTCATTCCGAATTACAGTGCTAGGCCCCATTTGTTATCCCACTAGAGCTTTTCCTTTTGAAGCTAGCTTATTTTTGCCCTGGCCAGTGTGGCTCACTTGGTTCCTTGCATCAAGAGGTCACCAGTTCGATTCCTGTTCAGGGCACATGCCCGGGTTGTGGGCTTCATCCCAGGTAGGGGATGTGTAGGAGGCAGCCGACTGATGTTTCTCTCTCTCTCTCTCTCTCTCCCTCACCCTCTCTCTAAAATCAATAGAAACATATTTTTTTAAATATTAAAAAATAAAGTTAGCTTATTTTTTGTCTGATAAGATCATATTAATTATTAACCCTTTGCACTCGCTTGCTTTTTTCTCGATTCCTTTATTCTACTCGGGATTTAATTTTTTAAATACCCCAGATTTTACAAAGTGCGGCAGTAGAATAAAAAATTGGAGTTTCTTTTCATACAAACTTATTTATTTGGATTTTTTTACATTTCAAATTATTGATACATTCAAAGAGTAATTTTAATCTCGATGCTAACCGTGTCAAGTCACACTCAACATCCGAGTGCAAAAGGTTAATCTTTATTTCATTTTAGTTGTTCATTATAATGCCATAGTATTAGTAGGCAACTCTCCTGAGCACATTTTGCACAATTACAAAATTACTGTATTCAGGCAGCTTCAGCTTCAGACTGATTACCAAAAACATTTCTCCTACAATGTTTACGAATAAGTGTGTGAACATGTGTTATGAATTATTGTTTCAACGGTTATGTAGAATTTGGTGAGAAAATTCCTAATAAAAAAAAAGTTATCCCACTCCTGTCTAAGTTGTTACCCTGAAGCAGGCAGAGGCCAGCTGAGGAGGTTGCTGAGAAGGGAGGTGGCGAGGAGGAGGGGTGGCTGAGCCATCGGGATAAATGGAGACAGAGCCGCCCGCCCAGGGAACACTGAAGCTGGGAGTTGGTCCGAGGCAGTGGGTGCCAAGGCAGGGCCTGTGGCTGGAGAGGAGCCACTTCTCACTGGACGTACCAGGGTCATTGTAGGTCCAGAAGGCAGTCAGAACAGGAAACAGAATAGGAGGCACTTCATTTCCAGAGGAGGAGCACCAGGCTGGGAGAGGAATGCCTGAAACCCATGGCACAGACTGGGAGCCGACATGTCTGACCTGTCTTTCCCCAGCACCTGTTCTCCATCCCGCTCGCCCCCCCCCCGGCCAGGTGTGGGGTTCCTGGTCAGTGGGGTCTCCCAGGGTTGGGTCTGAGCTCACCCCAGTCCACTTCTCCAAGGTACAGGGGGAGCCAAGGAGGCCCCTCCCCCACCTGGCCCCGCATCGCTATAAATAGCCGGTTCCGGGGAGTAATCTTGTTCCTCTCTGGCCGGCACTGCCTGTCGTGTCCCTCCCCCAGGCCATCCTCGGAGTGCAGCTGGTGGTGACCCTGCTCACTGCCACTCTCATGCACCGGCTGGCGCCGCACTGCTCCTTTGCACGCTGGCTGCTCTGCAATGGCAGGTGAGCCCCAGCCCCCCTCAGGCCCTGCAGGTAGTTTGTTTTTTTAAAAAATAACTTTATTGAGATGAGGTTGATGTACAGTAAACTGCATATTTTGGAAGTGCACAGTTGGATCAGTTCTGACAGATACGCGTGCGCGCACACACACACACACACACACACACACACAGGACCACGTCCACACTCTTCCCCCTTCACCTCCCTTCCACTCTTCTCTCCCTGTAGAGGTTTCCTGAAATGTTTCTGGTCCCTGTGTGGGTCAGGGCCCCCTCCTGAGGCTTGTGGAAACTGCACTCTCCTTAGGACAGTGTGCACACCTTCGCCAGCAGATTCAGGGGTGTCTGCACCCCTGCTGCACTGCCCAGCCCGCCTCCCGAGCCTTCCCTTGGCCTTCCATGGGCGCTGCTCCTCCTGTCACCAGGGGTCCTAGGGCCCAGCCCTCCCTCTGACTTTAGTACCGAGTTTTGGGGTTCACTGCCTTGACATCCGAGCCCTACCCCCGTGCCGAGCTTTCCTGACCACCTGCCTGTCTTTGCCCGCAGTCTCTTCCGGTACAAGCACCCTTCGGAGGAGGAGCTGCGGGCCCTGGCAGGGAAGCAGAGGCCCAGAGGCAGGCGGGAGCGGTGAGTGAGCCTCCAACTTCAGGGGAGGCTGCAGGGGCACGGGGCCTGCCCTGCCGGCTCTCGGGCACCACTCTGGGCACAGAGGAGAATGAGGCACCCCAGGATGAATGATTTTCACTGTCCTACCTGGGCTGCCTTCCGTCGGCATTGAATGCTTGGCAGTTTGCTGTGGGCCGGCCCTGTGGGTGGGTGGTGCCCGCACCCTGGTGTTTAGAGGTTACCCAAACTGGGGCGAAGGCACCCCGCCAGCTCCTGTGCTCTGAGGGTGGCCCTCAGGCTGCGGCGGGGAGCGGTGGGCTGGACTGGGGAGGGAGACATGGAGGACGCTGCTCTGACTCTCCCCTCCCCCCAGGTGGGCCAATGGCTACAGTGAAGAGAAGACTTTGTGTGTCCCCCGCGATGCCCCTTTCCAGCTGGAGACCTGCCCCCTCACGGCCGTGGATGCCCTCGGTAACCGTCCAGTGGGTCCCCAGCACCCCTCACTTTGCCCACCCCCTGGCAGGGTGGGTGGGTGGGGGGAGACCCTGGGCGGGCAGGGTTGGGGGAAGGCCTCGGGAAGCAGCCCGGCTGAATAGGGTGTCCCGCAGTCCTGCGCTTCTTCCTGGAATACCAGTGGTTCGTGGACTTCGCCGTGTACTCGGGAGGCGTGTACCTCTTCACAGAGGCCTACTACTATGTCCTGGGCCCGGCAAGGGAGACCAACATCGCTGTGTTTTGGTGTCTGCTCACCGTTGCCTTCTCCATGTATCCTTCCAGCTCTGGGTGGGCCGGCGGGAGGCGTGTGGGAACCTGACTGAGGCTTCCTGTCTCCCCTATATTGGTAGTTGGTTATGGACTGCCGTGACACAAACCTCACCCCAGCCCGGTGGGGGAAAGCAGTCCCTATTATCTCCTGGGCCAGGCTCAGCTGGGGGCCTCATCTCTGCTCCCAGGAGTCCGCCTTCTAGCAGGCTGGGCCAGGTTCCCACGCTGCAGCCGCAGAAGGGCAGCAAGGAAGATGGGGTGCTGCAGGCCCCAAGCCTGCACACCCCATCCCTGTCCACCCTTTCAGTCAAAGCAAGTCACCAGGCCCGCCCAGAGGCGGGGGCTGAGAGGGAGATGCCTGCTCTGCATTATTTCCTTATTAAGCTGCGCAGGGAACAGGGTGAACCTGTGACTTTAGGGACCCAAGTAGGAGAGGATGTCCTTGTGCCGTGGGCTTGGGGAGAAGGACAGCCCATCTTGAGGTCCCCACTCTTCTGAAAGCCCTGGGTCTCTCCGAGGCAGATTGGAGATACAGCCCTTGTATCTGCCAGCTCCGCAGAGGGACGTGCCGTGAGGTAGCCAGGAGGCTAGATGGGTGAGGGAGGCGGGGCCTCCTGAAGAGACTCACTGGGTGGCATTTCTAACTGGCCACGCACAGTGTGATGAGCCAAGCCGGGGGCCCAGCCCAGGCGCACCTGCCACGCGCAAGACCCCACACTGCGGACACGGGCGTGAGCAGCATTCGCACCTTGTGTCCTGGGCTTATCGGCTCACACTTCTCTTCAGTCAGCCCCCTGTTCCCCAGGACCCCAAACCCAGACCTGGTGTTGGTGCTCTGGATTTGGGGTGTCACCGGCTGGAGGTGGTGGAGCGGGCAGGGGCATCACAGGTGGAGGCCTCCTTAGCTCTGCCGCCAGGAAGATGTTCCTGACAGTGACTCGGCTGTACTTCAGCGCCGAGGAGGGGGGCGAGCGCTCTGTCTGCCTTACCTTCGCCTTCCTCTTCCTGCTGCTGGCCATGCTGGTGCAGGTGGTGCCAGAGGAGACCCTGGAGCTAGGCCTGGAGCCAGGTACGTGCATCAGGGCGTGGGGTGGACACCGGTCACTCCCTCCTGTTTAAGTGGCTTGATCCACTGCACATTGTAGGTGTAAGAGGGGGCTCCTGGCCTAACCGGTGTGGCTCAGTGGATAGAGCGTCAGCCTGTGGACCAAAGGGTCCCAGGTTCGATTCCGGTCAAGGGCATGTACCGGTTGCGGGCACATCCCCAGTGGGGGGTGTGCAGGAGGCAGCTGGTCGATGTTACATCGATGTTTCTAACTCTCTATCCCACTCCCTTCCTCTCTGTAAAAATCAATAAAATATATTAAAAAAGGAGGGGGCTCCTGGGGCCAGACAGTGTCTGGGTTTCCGCCCCCCTTGGTGCCCCCTTGGGCTTTGGGATGGGAGGACCTGTTATCTCACTGTCTGGCAGGCGCCGGTGGCTGTAGCTCTTCACACAGGCATTTCTGTTCCCGCTAGTCTGCCCTCTACCCAGCAGCCACAGTAATTTAATATTTACCTACTTTTGTTTAATTTGTGGGAGGAAATGGGTAACGCTACAAAATTTATAAAATAAATACAAGAGTGAAAATTACACTTCCACTCTGGCTCTGATCCCCAGAGGAAACCCACGCGCCACTGTTCCTTATTCACATAAAGCAGCAGCGCAGGTATCTCACACCCTGTGCTTTTCCCTTAAAAACGATAAATACTGGAGGTTGTCCCTTGATGCTACATACGGTACTGTTTCTTGTGACAGCTACATGGTATTTCATTTTATGGATGTCCTATTATTGTTTAACTAGGCCCCTATTTATGGACATGTAAGTCTTCTGCTATTAAACGTTGTGGCACAAACCATGTTGTTATATAGCGATGTGGTATGGGAATAGCTTTGTGCCTGTAGCCCGGTGCACCAGAGGGCATTTGTAATCTGGATAATGTTGCAAATTGTCCTTCAGGAAAAGATGTATGAACATGCCTATTTCCCCACATCCTCGCCAATGGGTTCCTCCGACTTTTTCATCTTGGGTGATCTAATGGGCGAAAATGTAAGTGAGGCTGAGCATCTTTTGTTTTTTGTTAATCCTCACCCAAGGATATTTTCCCGTTGATTTTTAGAGAGAGTGGAAGGGAGGGGAAGAGACAGAGAGAAACATCGATGTATGAGAGACACGTCGATTGGATGCCTCCCATTCATGCCCTCTACTGGAATCGAACCTGGGACCCTTCCGTCCAAGGGCCGATGCTCTGTCCACTGAGCAAAACCGACCAGGGCGAGCATCTTTTTATATGCTGAAGAAGCTGTTTTATTTCCCTTCCAGAAAAGTCCTGCTCTTTTGCCCAATTTTCTACTGGGTTGTTGCCCCTTTTATTGATTTGTATGAGTTCTCTGTTTTTCTCTTAGTTTCTCATTTTTGTTTTGACTTTTTCTATTATTTGATTGATCTTTTAAAAACATAATTTGGATCATGCAACTTCTCAGCCTGACACCAGACTCTAATGGTCTTTGAATAAAGACAAATTTCCTCACTGTGGCTTACAGGGCCCTGTTGATTCCTTGAGCTTTATTATCACCAACTAGAGGCCCGGTGCACGAAAATTTGTGCATTTGAGGGGGTCCCTCAGCCCGGCCTGCCCCCTCTCATAGTCCAGGATCTCTTGGGGGATGTCCACCTGCCAGCTTAGGCCTGCTCCCTGGGGGATTGGGCCTAAGCTGGCAGTCAGACATCCCTCTGGCAGCCTGGGAACCCTCGGGGGATGTCCGACTAACGGCTTAGGCCAGCTCCCTTTGAGGAGCCAGCCTAAGCCATTAGTTGGACATCCTTAGTGCTGCCGCGGAGGTGGGAGAGGCTCCCGCCACCGCTGCTGCACTGGCCAGCCATGAGCCAGCTTCTGGCTGAGTGGCGCTCCCCCTGTGGAAGCGCATTGACCACCAGGGGGCAGCTCCTGCGTTGAACATCTGCCCCCTGGTGGTCAGTGCGCATCATAGCCACCTGTCATTCCACCATTAGGGTCAATTTGCATATTACTCTTTTATTATATAGGATTCTCCCCACTTTTCTATTTTTTAAATTATGCAATGTTTGGTATACATAAAATAACACATACATGTAAATTACAAAGGATAATAATCATGTAAACACCCATGAACCCACCTCTCAAGTAAGAACTGGATCCCAACACTTCTGTGTGTCTCTGGTGCTCCTTCCTGATTCCACTGCCTTCCCTCTATTCTCAGCCCCAACCGGTCTCTCACACTGTGTTTGTTTAAGTTTTTTTGGTTGTTAATCCTCACCTGAGGACATTTTTTCCGTTGATTTTTAGAGAGAGAGAGGCAGGAGGGAAGGAGTGGGAGAGAGAAAGAGAGAGAGAGAGAGAGAGAGAGAGAGAGAGAGAGAGAGAGAGAGAGAATCCAAGTGAGAAACACACAGATTGGTTGCTGCTGCATGGGCCCCTACCAGGACTGGGGATCGAACCTGTAACCCAGGTACATGTCCTTGATTGGGAATCAAATCTGGGACACTTCGGTGCGTGGGCAGATGCTGTAACCACAGAGCCACACTGCCCAGGGCAGGTTTTGTGTTTGTTTGTTTTTAAATTGATTTTTAGAGAGAAAGACAAAGAGAAGCATCAGTTTGTTGTTCCACTTATTTATGCATTCATTGGTTGACTCTTGTATGTGTCCTGACTGGGGATCAAACCCGCATCCTTGGCGTATAGGTGTGACGCTCTAATTGAGCTTCCTGGCCAAGGCCTCAGACTTTGGGGTTATCATTTCTTTTTCTCCCCGGCCGGTGTAGCTCACTTGGTTAAGCTTCGTCCCCTGCAACAATTCCCAATTAGGACACATTCCTGGGTTGTGGGCTTGATCCCCAGTCGGGGACGTGTAGGAGGCAGCCAATCGATATTTCGCTCTCACATCTCTTTCTCCCTCTCCCTTCCTCTCTCTCTAAAATCAATAAGAACATTGAACAACAACAACAAAAGTTTCATCACATATGTCTCTGTCCCTAAAGAATTTATTGCAGTTTTACAACATGTCGTCTTCCAGCTGTGCTTTTCTGTCTGATATTGTTTCCAGATTAGGTGGTTTTGGTCTGGGCTCCTTTAGTTCATCTCGTTACCTTGTATGATGTGGTGAGACTCCACTCGTCCCTATTATCCCATTCTCCTGTGATGGACATTCTGGTGGTTCCCAGAGTTTCACAGTTGCTACAGGGAACATTCTTACACATGTTTCTTCATACACATGGGCAGGCATTTCTTTGGGGCACAGACTTGGGAACCATGGGGACGTGTTCACCTTTCTGAGATGGGGCCTCAGCGTTTTGAGAGCAGTTCTCCCAGCACATCCACCAGCCATGCCGCCTGGGGTCCAGAGCACGGGCGCAGGGCGCAGGCTGCCGGTGAGTCCCAGCCGCGTGGCGGTGGCTGTGGGTGAGGTTACAAAGGCCCCCTGCTTGGCCTTCCTGCTTTTAGGTTTGGGTGGTGACTGCACCCACTTCCCAGGGGACAGGGTGGTTTAAATGAATCAAGGTCTCTGGTTTGAGTCTGTTGGTGTAGAGCGATGCCTGCTGGGTCTTCACGTGCATTTTTCTGGTACCTGAGGAGGGGGGTGCTCTTTTCCTCTTTATTCATGATTCACGTTTCCTCTTCTGTCAAAAACCTGTTCGTATTGTTGCCCATTTTTCTTTCGGTTTTATGCCTTTTTAAAAATTGTTATGGTAAAATACAGCCTCTTTTCTCTTTCTGTTTATAGCATTTAAGGTTATAAATACTTCCTAAGTCCCACTTTTGTCTTCCCCTAAGTTTTGCCTTGTGTTTTCATTATCATGCAATTCTGGGTATTTTAAAGTTTCCATTGTGATTTCTTTTTTAACCTTTTTAAAATACTTCAAACCTGGCACTTTAAGAAGATTCTTATTTCTAGCTTAATTGCTTGGTTACAGAAGATGGTCTACTTGAAATAAGTTCTTTAATATTTGTTAAGACTTGCCTAGAAAGTGATCAGTTTTTGTGATTGTTCCACATGTTCTTGTACAACATATATTCACTGCTTCTATATATCCAATAAATTCAAGTCTCCATCTTTCCTAACTTTTTGTTAGTCACTAACGGGTTAATCCCCCTCTGGGATAGAGGTCTCAGTGTCTCTAGGTTCTGTCCATGTTTTTTAAATATAGAGGTGGATTGAGAAGGTTAGAATTGCTACATTTTCCTGGTGAAGCAGTCTTTTTTATTTAATCCTTACCCAAGGATATGTTTATTGATTTTAGAGAGATGAAGGAAGAGGGAGAGAGAGAAACATTGATAGGTTGCCTCCTGTACATCTGGCCCGGGGCTGAATCAGCCATTTTGTCATGATGTATTGACCCTTTCTGATTCTAGTAACACTTCTAGCTCCATCTAGTTGGTCTGGTTTTGATACAGTCTTTATAGTGTTCTTTTGTAGTATGTGTTATGTCTTTTTAACATCTCTGTTCTCTCAGCCTTCCAGTGACCTCATGTTGAGGTATGTCTCTAAAAAACATAGCTGGATATTTTCAATCAAGTGTGTCAGTCTGTGTTGTTTAACTTTGAAGTTTAGTCTGTCTTTTATTGTGATTGGACATATTTGGCCTTGTTTCTGCCATCTTACTTTTATACTTCACATTGTTCCTTTCCTGTGGTTACTTTTGATAGTGGCTGCAGCCTAACTGTCCTTCCTTTATAGGTGATCTGTTTTAACCCCTAGGCTGCTTTGCAATCTGTGTTTTTGGTATTCTGCAATTTCGCCAGGATGTCTAGGTGTGGATTTCTTTGTATGAATCTGGTTTGATGTCTTTTGTGTGTGGCATCCATTCTGCAAACTTCTCAGCCATTCTTTTGCAGTATCTCCTGTTCTCCTTCATTCTCTCTCGGTCTCTCCTTTTGGGGCCCTGACTTGACTTATGCTGGACTTCCTATTCTGCCCTCTCTGTCTCCATCTCCCGTCATAGTCCCCACCTTCTTGTCTTTCTGAGTGGGAATCTGAGTGATTTCTTCAGATCCAATTCACGAATTCCTCCTTGGCTGTTTCTAATTTAATGTTTAATATCCTGTCATTTCAGTAATGATATTTCTCCTTTGGAAAAGGTTGATTTCTCTGTAAATTTACCTGATCCTCTGAGGTAATCTTGTGTCACCTGTTCTGTCATTCCAGCTTTTATTTCCCTCAGTCATTTCATACAAAGCTGATAATACCAATTTCTGAAGTCTAAACTGTCTTTTATTTTTCTGCCGAATCTCCTTTATGGTGATTTGTTTCCTTGCGTGTTTGGTGATTTGGGTTGTGAAGTGGTATTTCCTGCTTTCACTCTGTGGAAACTCGGGGGGTCTGCACGACGGAGGGTCTTTCCAGGACTCGGGTTTTCTCCTGTGGGAGCCCTTCACGTCCCTCGATTCCTGGTGTAACCCTGTAAGCTCCCGTTCGGTGCTCCCTTGTTTTTCCCACGTCCCCCAGCCCAGTCAAGGGTCTGCCTGATACAACCTCCTGTTCTTTTATTTTTTAGAGAGAGAAACATTGATGTGAGAAAGAAACATCAACTGGTTGCCTCCTATACGTACCCCAATTGGGGATCAAACCCACAACCTAGATATGTGCCCTGACTGGGAATTGAACCCACAACCTTCTGGTGTACCGGACGATGCTCCAACCAACTGAGCCATCTGGCCAGGGCCATTCTCCTGTTCTTTGGAAAGCGCCGCTCGTCACTACAGCATTAAGTGATCCTCCTGCCGGCATGGGGCCTGGATGCCACTGGTGCGTTCCTACCTGAGGAGCAGAGGACTTCTAGGAGGGGCCAGAGTAGGCCCTGAGTTCGCAGGGTGTTCTCTACTCTGTCTTTCTCTTTGTCTTCCCCAGGCCTGGCCAGCATGATCCAGACCTTGGAGCCACTTCTGAAGACGCAGGGCTGGGACTGGATGTGAGTCCTGGGAAGGGAGAGGGGGCAGGGGCGGCTGTCAGGCTGTGGGGTTCCCTGACCTGTCTCTTCTTCCCAGGGTTCCTCTAGTCAAGCTGGTCATCCGTGTGGGGCTTTCGATCCTAGGCTCCATGCTGGGTGCCTTCCTCACCTTCCCGGGCCTGCGGCTGGCCCAGACCCACCGAGATGCACTGACCATGTCAGAAGACCGGCCCATGCTGCAGTGAAGTGGGGAATGGGTGGGTGAGAGGTTAGGGAGCCTAGGGGAGCGGATGGGGATGGTAGGTGCCTAGGCCTCACCCTGCTGCATCCTTGCCTCCAGGTTTCTCCTGCACACCAGCTTCCTGTCCCCGCTGTTCATCCTGTGGCTCTGGACCAAGCCTATTGCACGGAACTTCCTGCACCAGGAGCCCTTTGGGGGCACACCCTTCTTCCTGTGTGTATGGGGTGGGGTCAGGAGGGGGGTAGCTGGGGGACCCCTCTGTGTACTCCAGTGTGAGGCTCAGGGAGGAGCCATGGGAGAGCTGTGAGTCCTGGGGGAAGATCCTGGGGCAGAAGGGGGCCTCACTAGCCTCCTTACCCTCTTCTGTGCAGACTGTCGGACTCAGCCTTTGACTCACTGCGCCTCTGGGTGCTGGTGGCACTGTGCCTACTGCGCCTGGCAGTGACCCGGCCCCACCTGCAAGCCTACCTATGCCTGGCCAAGGCCCGCGTGGAGCAGCTGAGGCGGGAGGCTGGCCGCATTGAGGCCTGCGAGATCCAGCGGCGGGTACGGGTGCTTGTCTGGGAGGGAACCTGGGATGCAGCGCAGGCCTTCCATGCCTTGCAAGCATGGGGTGAGCTGGAGCTCAGAAGGTCACCTGTCACTGCTACCTGCTCACCAGGTGGTACGGGTCTACTGTTACCTGACGGTAGTGAGCCTGCAGTACCTGACGCCACTCATCCTCACCCTCAATTGCACGCTTCTGCTCAAGACGCTGGGTGAGAGGAAACTGCCTTGTGGGGTGAGGGTGGCCTGGGGGGCCCTGAGGCGTCCTGGCCTCAGCCCCGCTTCCTCCGCTCCTCATCCTCCTGTCCCTATATCCCCCCTATTTCACCCCTCCTTCCTACACCTGTCCCTCTCTACTCTCTTCTCACAGGTGGCTACTCGTGGGGCCTGGGCCAGGCCCTCCCACTATCCCCAGTACTGGCAGCAGCCCGAGATGGTCCAGCGGGCCCCAAAGAGGATGAGGCCCAGCAGGCGGCGGCCCGGATCGCTGGGGCCCTGGGCGGTCTGCTCACACCCCTCTTTCTCCGTGGCGCCCTGGCCTTCCTCATCTGGTGGACTGCGGCCTGCCAGCTGCTTTCCAGCCTCTTCGGCCTCTACTTCCATCAGCACCTGGCAGGCTCCTAGCCACTGAGGAGACTCCTGGAACCCCGTGGCCGCCCTCTGTGTGCACCTCAGGATCCCCAGGTGCAAGAGGGCCTGGAGGCCTGTGCTCAACCCTTCACTGCAGTGCCTGCGTGGGCCCCTTTGGGCCCTGAGCTTCTGCCTCGGAACTGTCTCCTGAGGCTGCTGGCGGAGTCCCACAGCCATTGTTCCTGGACTGCATGTGCACATCAGGTTTGACAGCAGAGCAACAACAGAGGGGCGGCTTTTTAAAAAGGGGGAAAGAAGGGATCTGGAGGGAGAGAGAGGTGGGTGGGGTGGGTGGGGTGGGTGGGCCCCTGGCTCTGGGCTGGGCCACAGTGGCTACTGCCCTCTGCCACAGGGACAGGGCACTGCTTTCCTGTAAGGGTCACACACAGGCCATGGGTATGTGCTGAGGCCACAGGCCCAGGGCAAAGAGGATGAGGGGCTCTCTCTGACTCTGGAATTTTTCTGTCACTGTGGCGACAGTGGGAACCCACTATGTATGCATGTATGTAGAACAACATACACGTGGCTGAAAAGCCAAGATTCAACTGAGTAAATTTTAATGGTCTTAATAGGCTTTATTGAATGACTCATGAACCAGTCAGCATCTTATGCTTCTATTATGTGGATAAACATGAATAGTATATTAAAAACAAGGGTTAGCCCTGCCAGTGTTGCTCAGTGGTTGGGCATTGACTTATGAACCAGGAGGTCACAGTTCAATTCCCCAACAGGGCACATGCCCAGGTTGCAGACTTGATCCCCATTGTGGGGCGTGCAGGAGGCAACCTATCAATGAGTCTCTCTCATCATTGATGTTTCTATCTCTCTCTCCCTCTCCCTTCCTCTCTGAAATCAATAAAAATATATTTTTAAAAATTTTAGAAATAAAACCTGGCTTGAGGCAAACTAAATGCATCATCCAATTTTGATCCTTCTCAAATCTCCAGTTAAAGTACAAGGCTGCAGTATGTTCCAGAAGGTGTAATTAAGGGAGGAGCCATGATTGACTGCCAAACTCATGGATGCCAAATCCTAAGCCCAGGAAACAGCTTGATTTACCCATAGAAACTTCCAGAGGCACTGACCCCAGCAGGTCTCAATAGGCCAGGCTGAGGGTGGGGGTGAGACGGAGGCTGCTGGCCCGGGAGTTGTTTGGAAAGTTCTCAGGTGCTCATTTCCTTCCATGACACCACTGCTGGGAGGGAAGCCAGGCGTGGTAGGGAATGTGGTGGCAAATGGGATTAGGTGACTATACATAATGAATGCTAAATGGAGCGAGCCACTACCCCTATCCTGCCTGCAGATCCTAGAACTTACCAGGCATGAGACTGAAGACCTCTGGGGAATCCAGCTGGTCCAAGAAGAAAGACCTAATAACACTAGCACCACAGAGTTCCCATCAGCCTCCAGCTCAGGTGTGAGTCCATGTGTTCCCCACACTCCTTTGGTCTTCCCACCTGCTTGTCTCAGCCCTCACTCTTCATTGTGACTAGACAACCCGATTGTCCAGGGGTCTGAGGAATGTCCAGTGAGGAAAACAGACCCAAACAGAAAAAAGACAACTTCGGGAAATGGATTCTACAGGGAGAAGGGAACTTACAAAACAAAAGCAGTCCATGCCCTGGCTGGTGTGGTTTAGTTGGTTGAGTTTCCGTCTCATTCACCAAAAGATTACTGGTTCGATTCCCGCTCCTGGCACAGGCCCGGGTTGCAGGCTGGATCCCCAGTAGGGGGCATGCAAGAGGCAGCCAGTCGATTGTTTCTCTATCACATGGATGTTTCTCTATCCCTCTTCATTCCTCTCTTTCAAAAAAAAAAAAATTCAATAAAAGAAACAACAGTCCAGGATGTTCTCAGAGAAAAGAGATTCATGAAACGAGAACAATGCTGCTAAAAAGGAACATCTGACGAACCTTTGTTCTCTTTGGAGCTCTTGGAGATTAAAAGCAAATGGAAGATAAAGTTGTGGAAATCTTACAGAAGGAACAAAAAATAAAAGATATACAAAACAAGAACTAACAAAGAGGAAATTAGAAGATTGGTTTTAGAAGAAGGATCTTCCAAATACTTCTTGCAGAAGAGATCCAAGCAAACAGAGGAAGAACATTCCATGGAGCAAGGCAAGGTTCCAGGTGCCGCATGCCCAGCCCTGGGTGTCTTGGGATGCCTCAGGTTAATGGGACATCATCTCCCAGCGCTGCAGGACCCACACTGTCCCCTGGCACCTCAGGGGTCATCATCTGGCACCTGGTGGCCCCTGAGCCCTCTGGGCACACTTCTTCCTGCAGTGGCGCCCTAGGATGCCTGGCCCCCTGCTTGCCCACCATGGCTGTGCATGCTGTCTGCTTTGGAGCTCAACACCATGTGGTCTAGGGGCACACAGGAAGGCGGAAACACCATAAACAAAAGCAAGGCAGTGGCTGACACACAGCAGGCACAGTGGGTGCAGCACCTGGGGGACAGCCGAGGCCGGAAGAACCAGCGACAGTTATAGCCTTTGCTGTCGTGCATCAAACCAGATATTTACAGACTGTGCACATTTCACACACACACAAAGAAGGTAAGAAGGAGAAGAAATAAGGTGAGAGAGAAATAGGGAAGATGGAAGATGGTGGTAAAGATCCTGTGTTTTCAGGAGGAGAAGTATTTTAGTTTTTGTTGACTCATCAGTGGCAATTACCACATATTGGTGCTGCTCCCGGGGGGGATCATTCCGCCCCGGAGTGAACCAGTCAATGGAGGAGACATTTTTGAATGTCACACTGGAGGGAGGGAAGAGGCTAATGGCACCTGGTGGGTGGAGGCCAGGGATGTTGCTCAGCACCCCACAGTGCCCAGGACGGTCCCCAACAAAGAAAACCTGGCTCCAGACATCAGTAGCGCTGAGAAACCCTACATCACAAGAAATTAACTATATGATTTCCAAACCACCTGAAGAAAAGGAGAATTAAAAAGAAAAAAGAAGCCCCCAAAACAAACCACGAGAAGTCAGCCAAGGAAAAAACTAGTGCAAAGAAAAGGTGCTGCAAACTGAAACCGCACCTGAGGTGCGCCACGGACATCTGAAACAGCCCCACTGTCAAGTCCGCCAGCCCTCACCTGCCCTCGCCGTCCCCTCCCCACAAGGCACCATCTGGTCACCACTGGCCTCCCCTGTGGCTCTCCTCACCCCCTGCAGGCTCCTGTCTCCCTCTCCCCTCCTCTCCATCCTTCCTTGTGGGCTCTCGATGTTTGTCAGCAAGTCCCATTTTATGTCTATGGTCCTGTGTCTTGGGCAGCCCAGCCAGCACGTCCAGTGCTCTTGACCTTCCCCTACTACCCCTCAGGCACATCAGCTGCATTTTTCTGTTACGGTTCTCTTTCTCATACCCAGCCTATTCGGAAACCTGTCTGCAACATCTTCAAATCCACCCGGACCCCAACACCCCACACCCCTGCCACCACTCTGCTCGGCGACAGCTGCTTGTTCCCTTGCACACAGCTCTGCCCAGAAGCCAGAAAGGGGTTTGTGGCAGACTCCATTCCCTAACTGATGGGCTGCCTCAGTTAGGGAGCCTGAGGGCTTTGAAGGGCACCTAGGTCCTGAGAGAAAAACCCAGATTCTTACCAAGCAGACTGCTAGGACAGCGCTGGGGAAAGCGATATGGGCCATGACTTAGAGAAGGACCACTCTGCCAGTGGCTTTGTCCATTCTGGCTGTTACAACAAAATGCCATAGCCTGAGGGGCTGACAAGCAAAGGAAATTGATTTCTCACTGTTCTGGAGGCTGGAAGTCCAAGATCAGGGCACTGGCCTGGCCAGGAGAGGACCCACTTCTAGGTAGTAGATGCCACTTCTCATACAGTGGAGGATGGAGAGGAGAGCCAGCTCTTTGGTGTGACTCTTAGAAGGGCACCAATTCCATCATGGTGGCCCCACCTTCATGACTTCATCTGACCCTAAGCACCTCCCCAAGTCCCACCTCCTAACACCACTAGGTTTCAACATAGGGATTTAGGGAGCCAGGGGAGACATCAGTCCATGACAGCCTTGAAGATAAAATAGCCAGGATCTGGGCTCCCCACAATGCCATTAAACACACACACACACACACACACACACACACACACACACACACAACAAGCTGAGTAGGCAGAAGAATCACAACCACGGCAAAGATAAGATCTTAAGGGAACACTAGGAATTATCAGACGTTACCTGAATGTGACAATTTCTTAGGAAGATACAAATCAGGGACTTGAGTCTGGGTCTGGTCTCCCAGGTTGAAGGCAGGTGCCCGGGCTGGGCCCTGGGGTGCTCTTGGTTCCACCCCTCACCAGAGTTCTCTGGAACCTCAGCTTACAGGTCCTGCATCCATCCCCTTGCTCAGATAGCCTGGCTCCCTGCCTGAGCTCCCCCCTCCATCTTCCCTCATCTGCTTGAACACCCTACATGGCTTCCCAGTGCCAGTCTTGGGGCTGCTGCCAGACACCCACCCTGCAGGGAATTCCCAGGCCTTGGGGAGCTTTTCCCAATTCCTCAGGTGGGGTTCTTCCCTCCCTCAGCTGCCCTCCAGGATTCCCACCTGACTCTCCTGGGCCCCACAGCGTATTTTTTAGATGTATTTCACATCAAGAGCCAGAACAGCATCACCCATCACCCCAAGCAGAACACACCAGGGTTCACCCAAGTCTGGGAACCTTGACTCACCCCTCACCGGAGGTGTTTGAGGCCCATGGCACACTGGGGCTGGGCGGAGTTGCATGAAGAAGCTGCAGCCACTTCTCTCCAGTGTGTCTGTGTCACGCCCATCGCTGCCTTGCTGGGGCATAAAAACACAAAACACACGATTCCTGCTCAGGTCACTTGAGAACAGCTCACCTTTCTACCAGGCCGGTGTCTTGGTCTACAGGGTACAGAATGATTAAGAGGAGGGAAGTAAATAACCAACAATCAGGAAGAGATGCTTGGCCTTGCAAGGATCACAGGAAGATGTGACTAAAACACAAGGAGGTACCACGTGGCACCCCCAAATGGGGAGTCAGAGGCCGCCAGCTGGGCTGTGGCTGAACCTTGCACGATGCCTGTGGGTACCGAAGTTCACACAACTGCACTGGAGAGCACTTTGTACCTGGAAGAGGTGACTCCACAGCTGGCTGGTCCCTCAGGGACACATCCTGGGAGATTCTCACCTGTGGGTGCAGGAGCCAAGGTGGCGGTCACAGCATTATTTCTCACCGCAAGAAGCTGGCCCAGGAATGAATAAATAGATGGGGTTAAGTAGTAAATAAGTAAATACCATGTTGCTCACCACCTACACACAAGGCTCCCACTTCCTGCCTCCGGTTGGTGTGCCCTGGATGCCATGGCCACTGAGACAGACCTCTGGTGCCCTCACCTCCTGCAGGTGAAGATGGCAACGTTGAATCCAAGGCTTCATCCAGCTGTGGACCGGAGCCCCCAGCACAGGACAGGGAGCGAGAGCGAGAAACCTCAGGGTTTCTCTGGGGCCCACTTGCTGAGCAGGACACGGCCCATCCTGACTGATGTCTGGAAGGACATCCCTGTTACACAAACTGGTAAGTGGGATGCCCCTCAGAGGAGCTGGGAGACCCACCTACTTGGTAAACCCTTTCACGCAGTTTGCGTTTTCTAGAAAATCATAGTATGAATTAACAATAAAAAATTACATTTTTAAAAAGTTTTATTCATGACTTTATTTAAAAATTTATCAAAATAACCTCAACCCTATTTTTGGTTCGTGGTGGGTGGGGGTCAGAGCCTAAGAAAAGAGACATGAGCAGGAGGAAAAGTCAATTTAATTTTTATTAAATATACTCTCTTGGCACAAATCTTTAAAATATATAAACATTATATATTAACAAAGTCTCTTCATGGCATCAAAATAACTCCAGACCAGGACAGGCAGCCAGTGGGGAGGGGTGACCGCGGAGGGTGCCAGCCCGGCTGTGAGTGGGGTGGGGAGTGGGTATGGTGCTGCCGAGGCCCTCGGGGCTGGGAGCGACCTTGGGGAGGCACACGGGCCAGTAGGACCTGGAGGACCCTCCTGCTCCTGCCCAGCCTGCAGCTCAAAGGAGGGTGCCGCCCAACCAGCCGCCTGGTCTCACCCACCTGGGGTGGACCCCCAGTCCCCGATGCTCTCTCTGGCCTGGGGCCCTTGAGCCCCATGCTGTCTCCCTGTGAGGGATCCCCTGCCTCTCCTGAGTGCTGGGCAAGGCTGGGAGAGGAGGTGAAACACCCAACAGGACAGCGATCACAGGCTGCTTGGGTCCCTGGGGACCAGAGCCTGGGAATGACACGGGGGCCGACCAGTGGACACATGCAAGGACGGGCACACCACGGGTCACGGGTCCCAGGCAAGGACAGACATGGGACAGAGCGAAGGTAAGAAATGGGTCATGACTGGAAATGAGTGTGGAGCAAGCACACAGATCATTTCACACATGATGGGGCTGGAGCCAGATCGGGCTGGTGAGGGTGTACTGTGACTAATTTTCAAACCAAAAGAGTCAAAAACCTTCCAATGTCAGTAGGAAATGGGTGTTTCTGAGTCCTTGTGATACCCAGGGGGGCGGGAATTTCTCTCGAGACCGGCTCCCTGGGGGTGCCCCGTGGTAACTACTCTTCTGAACTGCCCACCCCACGCCACACACTGTCACAGGCTCCCAACTAGGGAAGAAAAAGGCTACCACCCACCTCCATGCATTCCATTCATGGAAATCAGACAACCCTGTAGGCCTTAAATTGACCCATGTCCAGGCCAAGCGCCCACTCAGGTGGGGGTCCAGGATGTGACAGATGCTATAGGTCCCCCCAGAAGCCTCTGCGCCTGTCGGTAGAAGGTCAGGGCCGGAGGCTCGGCCTCCATGGGTGCAGCTGTAGGGTGGGCAACAGAAGGTAAAACTGGCTCCAGGGCCCCACCCTGGCATGAAGTCAGGATCAGGATCACTTGGAGAAGGCTGTTCACCAGCAGACTCTGGGGGCTGAGGAGTCACGTCACCTGGTAAGTAAAGGGGGGAGGGGGCGGGAAGGGCAGGCAAGAGGCTGCATTTGTAGCCGCAGCTGAGCAGGAGACTGGTCCCATGTGAACAGGTGAGGCCAGGCCTCTCCCCACTCCCGGGCTAATCCACCCTGAGCATTGAGCATAGCCGGGGCCAATAAGGGGCAGGCGGAGTCTGGCTCTGAGCCTAGTAGGGACAGGGTCACTAGAACCCGGAGCGGGTCCAAGGGCACAGAGCACCAGGAGGTGGCGCTGGTCACTCCTGTGTCAGGGCGTTTGGGGGGAGGGGCACTTCCGGGAAGCAGGCCAGCTCCAGGGAGGAGGGAAGAGGAGAGGCTGTGGGCTCATGGCCCCAACACTGCACTTCAAGGGCCTCTGGCGTTCCTCGCGGACCCATGGGCACTGAGCCCAGGCCCCCACAAAGCATTCCCACGTGGCTCTGGGGCAGAGCCCAGTGCCCCCTCAGTCCCCAGGCTCCAAACTGTTAGGGGTCAGCGGTCCTCCGCGTGCTGGAGCTTGGCTCCCTGTCCTGAGGGCGGCCAAGTGCGGGCCCCTAGCTCTGCAGGCGCCGCAGCAGAATCTGCATGAGGTCGAAGGTGGTGAAGCTGATGCCCACGGCGATGGGGCCCTTGAGCCAGTTCATGCTCAGGCCCTTGTAGAGGCCACGCACCACGCCCTCCTCCCGCACGATGGTACTCAGTGTGCGGGCGATGGAGGTGCGTGGGTGGCCTGTGATGCCAGCCGTCTGCATGCGCCTCCGCACCACGTCCAGCGGGTACGAGGCTGACTGCCCGATGAGGCCAGCGCAGGCCCCGAAGATCATGCGCTCGAAGGGGTGGGGCTGCCGATGGCCGCTGTACTCTGCGGGGAGGGCCAGGAGGGGCTGTGAGGGCGCCACCTGCACCCACAGGAGCACCCTGCACCCACAAACACCCGCACAGTGTCGTCCCTGTGTTTCAGGACCTGACGGGGGTCCCCGGCACCTTCCCACCCGGGGCCACTTCCTCACCTCCTGGTCTTTTTATTAAATTGAGAAATAAAAGTTGTTGTTGTTTAAGACAGAAAAGCACATGATTCCAAAGACCCAGCATGAGCTCCCAGAGAATCACTTTTGTCTTCCCTCCAGTAAAGACATCAATGTTTCCTCGACTCTTCCCCGCCCCCCCCCCCATCCCCTCCCCAGCGCGCCCTGCGCAGGGGCCTGAGAGCCAGCAGAACTGTGAACACCCAGCACTGCCTCCTGGGTCCAAAGGGACCGAGGATGTGCAACCCATCCACAGGGGTTCCCAACATGCGTTGTACGTTTATAACTAGGAATTAAAAGCGGGAGACACACGGTTCACTCACCACATTAGGAAAACATTAAGTAAACTGACAATACCACTTGGGGTGAATGTGGGGCCAGGGCCCCAGGCAAGTGCAGCATAAAACTGAAAATGGGGTCTTGCTTGCCCCCCCCCCCGCACCCCCCGCCCACCAAGGAGGCACTCCTGGGTGTTCACTGATCACAGAAAATCTGCCAACAGCCTCAGTGCCCCTCCCCTTACTTAGACGACTCAATACCGGCCGAGCCAGAGCTGCACTACCCAGAGGTGTGGAAGGTGACTCAACTCCTTACCTTTTATAACCAGGAAACCAGATGAGGGATTGTTCCTGCCACATATTACGTGCACAAGTATTCCCAACCACGGAGAGGAAGCCGCCGGCACTTGTGGTGGGGGTTGTTATAATGTTCCCTATACTTTTTAAATTTCTCAAAATTAAACACAAGAAGGCACTCCTCCTCCATCTAGGCCACTCCCAGGCCTGGTGCAGGTGCCTGCTGCACAAGTGGCCACCACAGTCCGGGCCACCCTGACCTTTACGAGGCTGCTCTAAAACTGGGCATTAGAGGTCCTACGTCTGGGTTCCTCTCACGGTTCCTGGGTTCCTGACGTCACGTGTCTTCTCTTGATTCGGACCCTGAGCCCCCAGCCTGCCTGCCCCTGGGGGTCTGTGTGACCCGTGGGTGCTGCCCCACCCCCTCCTCACCTCTGTGCAGGCTCTTGAGTGTCTCATAGGTGAAGAAGCTCAGCCCAGCATAGGGGATGACCCCCAGCACGGTGGGCGTGAAGCCATGGTAGAGGGTCTTCAGCCCCTCCTCCCGGGAGATGCGGATGAAAACGTGAAAGATGTTGCTGTACCTGCCAGGACAGAGGGACCGGAGGGTGGGCTGTGGACTCAGCCCTCGCCTAGTGTTCCCGTGTTTATAATGTGTCTGTGACCAATTAAAAATGAAGGCTCAAGTTTTACGGAAGCAGAACTGACCCCCAGGCTTAGAGAACGTCTTGGAAGCTGCAGAATGGCCTGCCCTGTGCACCAGGCAGGGTCCATGTGGTGGGTGCTGACACTACAGCTTCCTCTGTGGGCTGGACACAGAGGCCCAGACCCAAACCCAAGGATATGACGAACGGATTCAACCTGGGGGCCCCCCTGGACACAGAGCTCCTGGCACCGGTGAAGGTCACCATGGTAGGACTCACATTTCCTTTGGGGTCACGGCCATGCGGGCTCGGACCAGGTCCAGGGGGTAGGTAAGTGAAGCAGCTGTGGTTCCAGCGAGTGCCCCTGCCAGGAGGCGAGGCCATGGGGGCAGGGCTCTGAAAGGGGGGAGGGGGAGGAGAGACGGTGAGACCCCAAGGCCCACAGGAGGGAGGCCCAGCCCAAGGCCCACAGCTCTCAGTGCGGAGCAACCACGGACAGGGGGGCCGGCTTTCTGGTAGCTGAGGTGGTGGAGTCTCAGTGGACGGTTCAATCGGTGAATGGCAGGGACCTTCCCTTGCGGCCCTCCTGGGACCTGGGTTCTAACATGGTGAGCATGTGAAAGGAAGACAGAAGCACAGGGGACAGGGGAGTTGAGAGGGTTAGGGGGGTGGGGGCCTCACTCTCCACGGAAGCCGTAGTAGCGGCCCAAGACTCGCTTGTACTCCTCGTGTGCGCTGAACTGGATGGCAGCGTAGGGCACCACACGCACCATGGTGGCCGAGTTCCCGCGCCACAGGCTGAAGAAGCCCTCGTTGAGGTAGGTGAAGTAGAGCAGCCGGAAGGCCTCCTAGAGGGGGGGCAAGGTCAACACCTCCGCCGGTCCTTTCCTCTCCCTGCTCCGTGGACTCCTTGCTTCTTTGTCCAGCCCTGTGCCTGGGGGCCCCACCTACCCCACTACATTCTCTGCCCACACAGCCCTCGACCCTGGGAACTGTACAATGAGAGGGGAACGCCAGGTTTTTGCAAAGCAGGCTCAGAGCCCCACACAGGGTGTTTTGTTGATGTTTGTCTGGTAGTCTAGCTTTTAAAAATGTTTTCTTTTCTTTATTAAGTAACACCTGCTCTATGTTTAAAAATAAATGTGAAAATATGGGTTTAAAACATCAAGTCGCCTCACCCCCGGCCCTAGGACAGGCACTCTCCTGTCAATTCCCAGGGGGCTGCATCCAGGCAGTGCTCAGGGTGCCAGGACAAGTGGCCCCACCCCCGGCAGGGGGGGCTCGGTCACCTGGGCTCCTGGGAACCAGCCTCGGGGGAAACCAAAGGGGAAAAGCATCTCCCCACTTCCCCCACCCCCAGGCCTCCACCGCCTCCTGCCAGCCCAGCAGGGCAGCTGGCGACAGTCCCAGAGCCAGGAGTTGGTGACCTAGTGGCTCACCTTCGCAGAAAATCTTTTTGAAGATACTGGGGGGAAAAAAAACAACACAAAACAGACAATTAGATGCGAAGAAGAGGACCCCCCCCCCAAGTCTGCATGACCCCCTACTGCAGGAAACTGGTCTAAGCTGGGAAATGACAGCAGCCCCTGAGCATGTTCCCTACCCCCCAAAGGGCGGAGGGGGTAGAGTCCTGAGCAGGATCACTCTCCTCCCAGGAACCTCCTCATCCCCTGTACCCGGCCACTCTGCATGCCAACCTGTCCCCAGGAAGTGGGGGTGAACTGCCCAGGGGTCTGTGGGAGGACGTGCCTCTGGAGGGTTGACAGTATCCCCACCCAACCAAACCCGTTTGAGGAAGGTGTCACAGTCCTTAGCCATGTGGGGATCAGTCCAGGGGATCCAACTCCCCCAGGACAAGGCCAGGGAGGTCTCTGTCTTGTAGTCTCCCGCTCCTCACTTCCTGAGCCTCTACTTTGTTTCCAGCACACCCCTGCACTCTCGTCTGCGTGGACGTGTGCACGCGCACTGCCTTCAGAGTTACAGCAGTCCCGGCAGGCGCTACACTTCAGGTTCGCCAGGTAAAAACGCAGCTGACACGGAGGAAGGAACACAGGGGAGCTCCCTCATGCCTGCTCTTTCCACAGCCTCTGGGGAGGGGGTTGATGTTATCGTCCTCGTTGTTTAGATAAGGAAACTGAGGCACAGAGAGGCTAGGGTACCAGCTCAAGGAATTGGGGAGGGCTTCTCTTTCAAAACAGCTGAAGGACGGGGGTCTCAGGTTGTGGCCACGCTCCTGCCTGGTGCCGAGCAGGCACTGGCCACTGTACAGGATGGAAAGGCCTCATCTTCAGGGGACCCTGAGCCTGTTTAACCCTCAGGAGAGAGAGATGGTTTCTGGAACTGTGTTCCCCAAAAAGACATGGCCATGTCCTCACCCCCGGGACCTTGCGGAAATGAGGCCTTTGCAGATGTCATTAAATTAAACCGAGGTTGTATTGGAGTGGGGTCAGCCCTAACCGAATGATCGGTGTCCTCATGAGAGGACAGGACATAGGCAAGAAGGGAAGGCAGAGACTGGAGCGATGCAGCCACAAGCCAAGGATGCTTGGCGCCCCCAGAGCTGGGAAAGGCAGGAAGGGCTCTTCTCCTGGAGCCTCCAGAAGGAACCAACCCTGCCAGCACCTTAGTTCAGACTTCTGGCCTTGGAACTGCGAGGGAATAAATTCCGGTTCTAAGCTGCCTGGTGTGTGGTACTGTGTGCTGGCCGCCCCAGGACACCACCTCACAGTGCAGTGTGGGGAGCTGTGAAGAGGGTGACTGCCTGGCAGCATCTCTATCACAGAGGGACAGACAGACAGACAGCTTTTACCTTGGAAAATGATTTTGGTTCGGTCCAAGGGAGCTACTGCCGTTTTGGCAAGAGCGCCAGCCAGGGCCCCAGAAAAGAGGGAGCTGAGAACTTGCCTGTGATCGCTCTGCAAGAAACACATGAACACACGTCTGTTGTCAGAGAAGGAGGGAGAGGTCTGCTCCCCTGGGGGTGGCACCAAGATCCCCTTTCCTCACCCTCCCTCACTCCCCTGCCCTGGTCCAGGGCGGAGAGATGCACAGCAGCGTGAGTGTCCTGGCCCTCATGGGCCCTGGACAAGCAGAGGTGGGTCCAGGCCTCAGAGCCCTCACAGGATACGGTGAAAAACCTCCCAGCTGCCAGGGACCATCCATGAGAGGTGATGCCCTGTCTGGGCCACAATGGGACTGACTCCAAACAGAAGTCACCCCTGACCCATCCTGTAAGCCTTGGTTCTGTCCACCTACGTGTGCCGGAGTCTTGCATCGTAGTGTTTCAGGGCAAAGTCATGAGGGCCCTTGTGGTGGTGGGGGGACAGGCAGGGGGTGCTGGGCAAGAAGACCCTGCCTGTGTCAGTGTGTCCCCTTTCTACATCTTTCTGTCAGGACTTCAGGGACTGGTGTCTGTGGCCCTTCAGCCAAGGCAAGGGAGATGGGGACGGTGGCTGGCCTGCATTTCGAGCTCCCATGGCAGCCTCAGGGCCAGCACTTTCCCCGTCTTCTGGAGGCTCTCCAAGTCCTCCTTGTGCAGCCTCTCTCCCGCCTTCCTTCCCTTCCATGTCCATCCGAGTCCTGGGCAGTCTCACTAGGTTGGAGTCTATATTCCTCCACTTGACTCTCACAAGCAACTGCGGTGAGCACTCTGCAATGTTCTGGACTGGAGGTGCCCTCTTCTCTCCTTCGTCAGCAATGAGCAAGAATGGCAAGGATCAGGTCATTCAATGACCCCAGGAATCCATGAAGTCCCACAAAGACAAGGTGCCCTGAGGGGTCTGGAGACATGCGGTGCAGAGTGGGGGTATGTATGAGCCCCACCAGCCCCCTCAGGGTCACCCCCCAAGATCTACGGAGAGAGCAAGACATAAACTAAATCTTCAGACAGAGGTGCACAGTCGCCAATCTAGGTGGGGGCCACAGAGAGGCTGGCTTTTGCCCAGAGAGACATGGAGAAGCACAGAGTGGACAGGCCATTTCACCATGACCAGGGAAGAGGTGGCTCCTGCAGTAATCGAGATGGAGTGGCAGAGGCTGAGACCACAGAGCGTGCAACAGGGGAGATTGAGGGCATTTGGGAGGTAAAACTGGCAGCCTAGGTCTGAGTGGATATGGTGGAGCTCAGGGCAACCCCTCACCAAGTCTGCTCAGCTCAGCGGTGGCCCAGAGGTGAAGGGCCTGGCCCGGGGTCTGTCCACACTTCCGGCCTAATTCTGGACTCTGTCCTGACTGTAGTGACCAGAGGATGGCCTCTCTGGTCTCTCCTTCCTCATCTCTGACACACTGAGTGGTGTCTCCAGTCCAGGTCCCACTCCCAGATCCTCTTCTGTGTGTCCCAGGTGCTCCCAGGGGCTGTGTGCCCTGCAACCTGGCCCCAGCCCTGTATGGCCCAGCTCCTTCCCCTTAACGCCCTGGCACCCCCTCTACTTCCCCAGAGGGTTCCATCTGCTCCTTGATTCACACAGGCCTGTCACTGGGACCCCTGCCTTTTCTGGGTCACACAGTAAGGTTCTGGTTGTCCGGTCCTGCTGGCTTTGAGAGGTGTGAATGTCAGGTGCTAGAAGGTTCAGTGGTACTCCTAGCAGCTGCTCCCTGCTTCAGTTTCCTCTCTGTGAACCAATGAGCAATTGCTCACCCCGCTGTGAGCCAAGGGAACACCCCTCAACAGCTTATGTGCCTGTCGGCACTGAAGGCGAAGCCGATGTGTCCTTTGTGCCTCCTTCTGTGTAACCTGTGGTTCTTACAATCCCAAGGCCAGCTCTGTGCGTCTGGAACACATGTCCTTAAGCCCTGCTCTCGCGGGGGCTCCTGACGCTCTGTAAGTCCACTTCCTGGCTCAGCAGATGCTGCCCAGTGGCTCTCACTGACCACAGCAGCTTATTTTTTGAAGAGCTCAGCACAGGCATCGTCAAGTGGTCAATGTGTCCTTGTCCATTGTATGGAGGGATCCTGCAGTCCGACCGAGAATGAGGGCCATCACAGATCCAAACAGCCGTGAGCACTGCGAGAAGACTGGGCTTCTTAACCAAAGAAACAGGATTTACAGGGTGAGCGCCCACATCGGGCTGGCCAAGTGGACCAAGGCTGATGTCAGATGTGTGGCCGGCACAGAAGAAGATGGGCACTGGGTATCCAGACATGAGCTGGGAACAGACAGGCCTTTTGCTGGGATCCAACCAGCAAGTAGAGGGGCTGAGTCTCCCTCGTGCTCTGCTGGGAAGTTCACTAAACTGGGAGGGACACGCATGCCTGCTGTAGGCTTACCCTGGATGCTCCACATGGTATGGGGATGGTGGCCCACCACACTGGCCCACAAACCAGTCCTCCCACCTGCCTGGCGCTCTGCAGGGCCACCTGGAATTTGGGAAGGTCTGGAGGGTTGGGAGGATCACCACCTCAGCCTTTGAGCTCGTAAACTTTGAGACCTGCCCGAAGGCACCTGAGCCGTGCGTGCCCTGAGAGCTAGGGTAGGCCGCGAGGGCCCTCCTCACAAATGAGCCTGGGTTTGCCGATGCTTTTGTGTTTGCAAATCCGAGAGAGAAAAGGGGCTCCAGGACAACTTCGGACGTTCCAGCCAAATCCGGGTAAGGTTCTGGCTCTTGCCAAGTGGTTGGGGGCCGGATTCACATCACAAATGGGGCAGCCGGCATCTCCCCTACCCACGGTCTCACACTGATGCAGCCCCACACCAGTGTGTGTGTAGGGGGTGATCTGTGATGGGTGCACACCCACAGGAGAGGGACCCATGAGAACACATGAGGGCAGGTACTTGCCTTTGAAGGGACGGATGAGGGCAGGACGGCGTCGGCATCCTCACGCAATCGCACCGCGCCTTCCTTCACACCATTACCCATTCCAGGCTGCTGGGGACAGCGGAGACCCGGTCCTGAGGAACAAGAGGGGGCATGAAACCCGATGAGAAAGGGCCTCCCCCAGCTGCCTCATGCCCCATTCACCTGAAGCAAGAACTGAGTGTGATTTCCTGACCTGGTGCTGTCTCCCTGCAGGGAAAGAATGCCACAGTCCCCTCCGCTGAGGGCTTAGTCATTAACTAAAGTATTTTATTTGATTGTCACAAACAGGCCTCTGAGTCATCTGCCTTTTTAGCCTATACCATCTGGGCAGATGGGCTCAGAAAAGTTAAGCCACCCCACTGAGGTCACATAGTAGGGGGCAGGGGCATGGTAGGCTGTGAGGCAGAGAGGTGGGGGTCCCGGTCTGCCCAGAGCCAAATGCCCACTGGGCTCAAGACAGCTGTCTGAGCCTCTGACAACAGAAACAATTTTAGAAAATTAATCGCCCTAGCCAGTTTGGCTCAGTGGTTAGAGTGTTGGCCTGTGGACTGAAGGGTCCCAGGATCAATTCTGGTCAAGGGCACATGCTCGGGTTGTGGGCTCAATCCCCAGTGGGGGGCATGCAGGAGGTAGCCAATCAATGGTTCTCTGTCATCATTGATGTTTCTCTCTCTCCCCCTCTCTCTTTCTCTCTGAAATCAACAAAAATATTTTTTTAAAAGAAAATTAATCTTTTAATTTAAAGATTGTGTGGCCACCTCCTCTTCGTGGCCAAGTTTATAGCAAAGGGCCCCAGTACTTGAGGATTCCTCACTGGAAACCCACATTTACTGCAGTGAGGGGACCGCAAGGAAGAAAAGGTGAAAGGTAGGTGTCACTGAGATGCCACTGTGCACCGGTGCCCTTTGAGGTCTTGGTTCCCATGCTCTAAAATTATCCAATAAAGACGGAGCGTTTGAGATCTTGCTCTCCAGTATATGTCGTCAGTTTGGCTCAAATAAACTCATAAAAATTATCTGCAGGTTTGATGTTACGTTGACACCTCTATGGGAGCAATGATGGAAAAAGAATTTAAAAAATTATCTAATGAATCAATACACCTTCCTGTAAAATGCTGCAAAAGGTGCAGGTGTGCCCTGAGCAGGCTGTGGAAGCCATTCCTGCCCTCCGGGTCCTCCCAGGCACCACATCAGTGCCAGTGTGGAAGGTTCTAGAAAGCAAAGTGGGGTTCCACTCCATTGGCCCTCTGCCGCTGTTTCCTACTCAAAACAGGCCTGGCTCTGGAGGAATGGCTGCTTCCAGGGCAGAGCAGGAAACAGGGATGAGACCGGAGTACCCTGAGGTGCCAAGGAGAAACCAAAACTGAGGGGGATGATTATACCAGTTCTCAAAACTGTCAAGGTCATCAAATCCAGAAAGTCTGAGAAACTGTCTCAGCCCAGAGGAGCCTACAATACACTAGTGATGACTAAATGCTATATGAGATCCTGGGACAGAAAAAGGACATGGGGCGGCGGAGGGGGGGGGGGGGCGCGGAGGGAGGAAATCTGAATAAATTATGGACTTTAGTTAATAGTAATGTATCAGTATTTTAGAAACAACAACAACAAAACACCCCCAAATAGCCACTTTAAATTGGAGCCAGAGTTGCCATCCCAGAGGAATTGCCTTGTGTATCTTATGCCTCAAACCTTTAGAATGTTAAAACAGCAAAATAACCCTTGGACTGGGCCTCAAGAACATTGTGTCCCAGACAACTGTTTGCAAGGATAACAAGAAAGCCAAGGGGACTAAAAATTAAAAACATTGCTTAGGCCCTGGCCGGTTTTAAGCTCAGTGGTTAGAGCAGCAGCCTGCAGACCGAAGGGTTGCAGGTTTGATTCCCAGTCAAGGGCACATACCCTGTCAGGGACACATGTGGGAGGCAACCAATCGATGTGTTGCTCTTGTGTTGATGTTTCTTTCTTTCTTTTTACTAGTAAGCCTCCCCCCCCAACTCCTCCCTCCCTTTCACTCACTCTAAAAATCAATGGCAAAAAATATCCTCAGATGGGGATTAAAAAAACAACATTGTTTAGAATGTGTCACTATGTTAGCTTATCTGCACCAATAGAAATGCCTTTTTTCTATTGATGTAATTGTTCCTCTTCCTTTTATCATAAACTAGAGGCCCGGTGCACGAAATTTGTGCACTGTGGGGGGGGGGGGGCTCAGCCTGGCCTGTGTCCTCTCACAGTCCAGGATCCCTCAGGGGATGTCTGACTGCAGGCTTAGGTCCACTCCGGGAGCGGGCCTAAGCCGGCAGTCAGACATCACTCTCGCAGTCCGGGACCCCTCACTCCTTACTACCCACCTGCTCACTGCTCCCTACCACTCAGCTCGCTGCTCCTCAGTGCTGCCACAGAGGTGGGAGAGGCTTCCACCACCACCGCTGCACTCGCCAGTCATGAGCCCGGCTTCTGGCTGAGCGGCACTCCCCCTATGGAGCACACTGACCACTGGGGGCAGCTTCTGCGTTGAGCATCTGCCCCTGGTGGTCAGTGCACGTCATAGCAACCAGTCGTTCTGGTCATTCTACTGTAATGGTCACTTAGGCTTTAATTATGTAGACTAGGGGCCCAGTGCACAAATTTATGCACCTTGAAAGGAATTGTGGGCTGCGAGGCTGCGGTGGGTACAGGGCTGGGTCTCGGCCCATCCTCTGCACCCTGGCCCAGCCCCTCCCACTGCAGGCCCTGGTCCCCTGTCTGCCGGCAGCCCCGCTCTTGCTGCCGCCGCTCCCACACGCTGACAGCGCTGAATGATTGGGACTGGTGCCGGGCACCAGCAGTGGGTGTGAGTGGCGGGTTCGGTGTCAGCTGCAGGTGCAAGCAGGGTCGTCACTGGCAGTGGGTGCGAGTGGGGCTGTTGCCAGCAGTGGGTGCAAGAGGCGGCTGCTGGCCCAATCACCCCTCAGGAGCAGGGGGAGGTGGAGAAGCCCTCAGGGGCGATCAGGGCTGGCAGCCACCACTCACACCTGCTGACAGCGCCGAGAGATTGGGGCTGGCATCAGCAGCAGGTTCGAGCGCCAGGCGGGACCACGGCACAAGGGAGCAAAGAATTTTCAGTAACTACCAGAGGCTTGCCCCCATGACAGTGACCAGTGCCCCTGTTCACCTGCTCCACCATCCTGCTGCGGCCGATGCCTGCCATGTTCTGTGTGCACCCCTGGTGGTCAGCACACGTCAGAGCGACGAGGTCTGTGGTTTTTCCGCCGTTCGGTCTATTTGCATATTAAGGTTTTATATATATAGATACCCACTGCCTTGTCTTCTAATGGGAACACTTTTGGGTTTCTGCCTGAATCAGTGCTTCCCCAGTAGTTGCACCTTTTGACCTCAAATAAATGCTTGTTGCCTCTCACTTTGGCCTTTATTTTTAGGTTAACAATTTGTTCATTACTTGTGACAAAGGTACCATACTAATGTCAGATGTTAAAATTGAAGAAACTGGGTGTGTGGAGTTTAGGGGCTGTGTTACCTTTGCAACTTTCCTGTAAGCCTGAAACTGTTCACAAACATAAACCGGGCCTTAGAAGTATTCCCAAGCCCACTGCTGGGGTGTCAGCCTGTGGGATGCACTGAGACTGAATTACCACCTCTAGAACCTCCAACTGTGGCTCACAGCTCCCCAACATTCTGGCCCCGGGGAGCACCCTTGTATCTGGGCATGGATGGTGCTGCATCTTGTGAGCATGCTGAATGTGAACACATTCTGTAGAACCTTCTTGAGAAAAGACCCAGCCCTTCGTACACCTGCAGTGGGTGAGGTGCCCTCCCCCAGCTCCTGCTCAATGTTCCCCAGGAGATCTCAGTTTTGTAATAAATAGTTCCCTCAGGCAGGCAGGTGCTTGCAGGCTCAGACCCGGGGCTGCTCGAGGAGCCCACTGGACCTTATGAGGACCTGCCATGGTATCTCAATATAGACGGCTCAGACAGGGGCCCCAGTGTGGTAGAAACGATCAGAAAAAAAATCACCACACAAACTGGTGTAGACCTATAAGAGCATGTCACTGCAGGTGACAGAGCATTGAGGTATGTCACTGGGAAGGTACCTGCAGGGAGCTGACCCTCAAAAGACATGGCTACTCAGAACCTGTGAATGTGATTTTATTTGGAAAAGGATCTTTGCAGATGTAATTTTATTTTTATTGGCCGAAACCCGTTTGGCTCAGTGGATAGGGCGTTGGCCTGCAGACTGAAGGGTCCCAGGTTCGATTCCGGTCGAGGGCACGTGCCTTGGTTGCAGGCACATCCCCAGTGGGGGGCATGAAGGAGGCAGCTGATCGATGTTTCTCTCTCATCGATGTTTCTAACTCTCTTTCTCTCTCCCTTTCTCTCTGTAAAAAAATCAATAAAATATATATTAAAAAAATTTTTTTTATTGATTTCAGAGATGGTTTTAGAAACCATCAATGATGAGAATGAATCACTGATGATCCTGGATTTAGAGTGGGCCCTAAATTCAAGGACAAATGATCTGTTAAGAGACAGAGGGAAAAAGAGACAGACAGGGAGAAGGCCCTGTGAAGACAGAGGCAGACACTGGAGTGGTGCCCTCCCTAGCTGGGGCCACCAGAACTCCTAGAAGAGACAATATTATAATTTTATTATCTACTAGAGGCCCAGTGCATGATTGAATCATGCACCTGTAGGGTCCCCTACACGCTTTTGCTTTTCCCGGTGGAGCTGGGTGCCTGTCCGCGGGTGCACCAGGCCTTTCAGAAGCCTCCGGCTCGGCGGAGGCTTCTGAAAGGCCTGATGCCGGAGCAGACAGGCACCCAGCTCCCCCACTTTTGATGGTCCGCGGCCACTGAGGGGGGCTACCCTGCTGTTGAGAGGCGCAGGGGCGGGACTCCCGCCCCCTGCGCCTCTCAACGGCCACTGAGGGGGGCTGCCGCGGACACCTGGTTACCCTGCCGTTGAGAGGTGCAGCTGGGTGTCCGCGGCAGGCCCCCTCAGCGGCCCGCGGATCTGGCCATTGAGAGGCGCAGGGGGTGGGAGTCCCGCCCCCTGCGCCTCTCAACAGCAGGGTAGCCCCCCTCAGTGGCAGCGGATCCGTGCCTCTCAATGGCCGGATAGGCCACCCCGAGTCCCGCCCCCCAGCCTCCCGCCGCCCAATCGTGGGCGTAGCGGAGTGATGGTAATTTACATGTTACTCTATTATTAGATAGGATAGTCTCTCCCTCCTCTAGAGCAGGGGTGGGGAACCTTTTTTCTGCCAAGGGCCATTTAGGTATTTAAAACATCATTTATGGGCCTTACAAAATTATCAACTTAAAAATTAGCCTGCTATATTTGGCCAAACATTTAATTAACTTGCCCCTAATGCCTCAGCAGGGCCAGACCAAATAATTTCATGGTCCTTATAAGACCCAAGGGCCAGATGTTCCCCATCTTAATTTCAAACTTCTGACCTCCCAAATGATGAGGATGAATTTCTGAACCTTGTCTTAAGACACACAGTTTTGTGATTTGTTATGGCAGTCATTGGAAACTAAGCCAAGGCCTTTAGGGAAAAACCTGGGGGGAGCGGGTGTGCCAGGCCCCACCACCCCAGCAGAACAGGTAGTCTCAGCCTGATAGCTACTTCCATCAGGGCTCCTGGGGCCCCCTGGCAGCTCCCCAGGATTACAGGGTGAAGAGGAGAACATTCTTGCCCTGGGGGATTGTGGGAGTGGGTGGGGGTTATCTTAAGATTTTGTCCCTCAGGCCAAAGACTAATTTCTCTAAGAAATAAAGACTTCTTTGCTCTTTCAAATCAATTAAACAAACAAACAAATCCAAGACAAAATAAGGCAAAGAAACAGCCAGGTCACCAGAATGAAACAACTTAAAAACAGGACAGGTGCCTGCCTGTGCTCATGATGGGGAGGCAGGTGTCACCCTCAGTGAGGGGCTGTTTGCATGCATGGGGCAATAATGCAACTGTGCAACAAGGTGGGGGGGGTGTAAGGAGAGAGGCTGAGGGTGGCACCTCTGCCTTGGAATGTGTGCTGTACCCCCAATATGTGAGCATGAAGACTGTGGACCATTAAGATCACCGCCAGCTGCTGGTCCCAGTGAAGGGGAAGAAGGGGGCAGAGGGAATATGTGATCTGTGTCCCCATGGGAGAGTGCCACCTAGCTTTTTACTGATGGGCGAGCCAACCTGGATCCAGGTGGGACACTGCCTAGATGTGAAGCTCATAAGTAGATCAATTGTTCATAGTGTGTGGTCAATAGTAATGGAGACTTGCTGAACGCAGCAGGGCCCCAATTTCAGTTGACATTACAATATAACATTAGTTTCACATATACAACATAATGACCAGACATTTATATAACTTACGCAGTGATCCCCCTGATAAGTTGTGTATCCATCTGACACCATACGTGATTATTACAATAGTATTGTCTATAGTCCCTATACTGTTGTTGTCATTCCCATCACTTTTTATTTTTATTTATTTATGTTTACAGTGTAAAATTTTTATATTTAGAATTAGCCAGCTGGACTCAGTGTAGATGATCCTAATTTTGTTGGCAACATCCATAGCATCATCATAGTGAGGAGCCAGTCGAACATATGCCTTTTCTCTCCAGCAGGCCTGTCAGGGTGTTGACCTTCACCACGTCAATGTCATAGAGCTTCTTCACAGAATGAACACAAGTATATTGCTGTCTCCTGTCTTCTTCATGGCTGACTCAGCAGTCGGGGAAATGGATGACGGTATAGTGGTCAAGCTTGTTTCTCCTGGGTGCGCTCTTCTGAGGATATTGGGGCTGCCTTCGGAGCCTCAGTCTTTAGCTGTCAGAAGGTGGGTGATGTGCTGATCTTTTTTTGTGTGGCTATGGACACCTTTCGAACTGCTTTCTTTGCTCCAAAGACTTTGCTTTGGCTTTGGGAGGGGCAGGGCTTCCTTTTTCACTTTCGGCGCCATCTTCATAAAAAGAGTCCCCATGACTTTTTATTTTTATTAATTAATTAATTTATTTATTAATTATTATTTTAAAAAATATTTTTATTGGTTTCAGAGAGCAAGGGAGAGGGAGAGAGATAGAAACATCAACGATGAGAGAGAATCACTGATGAGAGAGAATCACTGATTGGCTGCCTCCTGCACGCCCCACACTGGGGATTAAGCTTCCAACCCGGGCGTGTGCCCTGACCGGGAATATCAAACCATGACCTCCTGGTACATAGGTTGACGCTCAATCACTGAGCCACGCCAGCTGGGCTCCCCGTGACTTTTTATAATTGTCAACTTGTATGCCTACTCACTCAGTAACAGAGGGAGGACACCAGCCATGTGTGGATACCACCCCCACACACACACACACACACAGCTCTCTTCTGTGGTCAAAGCCCCTCCTACTGCATTCAGGGACCCCCTCCATGCTCTCCACTGGCCCCCTCCCCTTAAGAGGCCACATAATTCTGAATTCATTCGCACCTACCCTAGGGAGGTGCCCCTCACTGAACTGTATCTCCTACTGCCCTGCACAGGATCCATGTTCAGAAGAGTTACCAGGTCGCTCGCTTTTACTGCTGGTGTGGGGATACCTGGCTGGGTCTTCTCTGCATGTATCCAGCCCCCCAGGTTGGGCCTCTATATCTGTGCTCGAGAACACGGGCTCCTGGAGCATCATCCAGAGATCATCGTCAGTCAAATAGAGACCAACAGCCCACGTGGCCCAGGATGAGGCCTGGAGCATGGTAAGTGTCCTCAGTTGGCACAAGCAATCCACATGCCAGAGCCACCTGCTCCCATGCCGACTTCCTTCAGTCCCTACAGGACCTGCTACCCTCCCCCTCTCCAGAGCGAGAGCCCAGGGTTCTGCACCAAGGTAGGCAACTGGGAGAGGAAGTTTCTTAATGTCCTTTTGTTTTATTATACCTTGTTTCTTCCCTTGTCTCTAGTAATACCGAATTTCTTTCTTTTTAAAAATATTTTTCATGTTTATTAACTGAACAGTTATTTCTTTTTAAAATTTTTTTCTTTTTTTTAAAAAATATATTTTTATTCATTTCAGAGACAGGAGGGGAGAGGGGGAGAGAAACATCAATGATGAGAGAGAATCATTGATCGGCTGTCTCCTGCACAACCCCTACTGGAGATGGAGCATGTAACCAGGGCATGCGCCCTGACTGGGAATCAAACTGTGACCTCCTGGTTCATAGGTGGGCATTCAACCACTGAGCAACACTGGCTGGGCAACAGTTATTTGTTTTAAGAAATATTTTAAACTAGGAAATACATTTTACATCATACATTCACTTATACTCACATACACTCATGCATGCATGCCCTAAAGAAAATGAAGTTTCAGAAAGTAAAAGATATCTTTTTAAAAGTACTATTTTCTCTGCCATTTCCCTTCTCCTCTCTTCTATTTAATTTCAATAAAGCTGATCACAACCAACTAAATTTATGTCAAAATAATGGGACTCAACCAGCAAACTCAAACTACTGTGCTATAGGCTGTGATTAAAAAGGCGATCTTCATCACTTTATTGGTTAAAAAAAGTGAGAGAGACAACAGGCCCAAAATGTAGTCACTTGTGCTAAGCCCCAAATCACCAAACTAAGACTTAATATCTAACTTACAGTTTCCCAGGAGTAGAATGTTCAACCAGTCAACCTCTCCCAGGAGTGGAATGTTAAACCAGTCGATCTGGAATCACCTGGTCAGCACTAGTGAGGTTATCTGCTTGATACACCCCTGCTATCCCCTTAGGGAAGGTGATCTTTCCACAAACAATCTACTCTTTGCTATTAACCTCCTTGTGCCACTCCTTCTGCCTATAAAATTGTACAGCTCCTCAGGGTTTCCTTAGATGGGATGCTGCCTGATTCATGAATCTGAATAAAGTCAATAAGATCTTTAAAATTTGAAGTTGAATTTTATTTTTTAACATTATATATTTTGTATCATATATTAATACTAGAGGCCCGGTGCACAAAATTCGTGCACTTGGGGATGGGGGGGTCCCTCAGCCCAGCCTGCGCCCTCTCACAGTCCGGGAACCCTCGGGGGATGTCCGACTGATGGCTTAGGCAGGGAGCGGGCCTAAGCTGACAGCTGGACATCCTTAGCACTGCCACTGAGCCTGGCTCCCTGTAGGAGCACACTGAGCACCAGGGGCAGCTCCTGCATTGACCGCCTGCCCCCTGGTGGTCAGTGCACGTCATAGTGACTGGTCGTTCCGCCGTAGGGCCGAAACTGGCTCTCCGACATCCCCTGAGGGGTCCCAGATTGCGAGGGCACAGGCCAGGCCGAGGGACTCCACCAGGTGCATGATTGGGGCCGGGGAGGGATGCGGGAGGTTGGCCACCTGGGGAGGGACTGTGGGAGGGCTCCAGGGTGTGTCCGGCCTGTCTCACTCAGTCCTGATCAGCTGGACCCCAACAGCAAGCTAACCTACCAGTCAGAGCATGTGCCCCCTGGTGGTCAGTACACGTCATAGCGAGCAGTTGAGTGGCCTTAGCATATCATTAGCATATTACGCTTTGATTGATTGAATGGCCGACCTGATGACCAGACACTTAGCATATTAGGCTTTTATTATATAGTATATGTATGCACCATAAAATAACTACTATAATGAGGGTGCAGCTTTCAGAACTGGGAGAGGTCCCCGGGATCTCGGAGGTACTGGGCCCAGAAGTTGCCCTCTTGTGTCACTTGTCACAGCAGAAAGATGCTCTCTGGGGTCACGAGTGCTCTGTGTTCTCTGAGGCTGAAGAGCATGAGGGAGAGGAGCTAGTCATGGCCGGGCCCTGGGGACAAGGGTTAGATGCTCCATGACAAGAAATTGCACACCTGGCCAGGACTTTTAGGAAGAGGCGAAACCCAGAGGGTACCTTGTAGGCATCATTTTGAAGGGAACACAAGACTGTTGGTTTTGCTTCAAAACCCACAGTTGGCTTTTTCAAAACAAGTCATCCACAAGCTCAAAGATGTATTTTTATAAAGAGTATCTGGGCAGGGGGAAATGGAACATTACATTAAGCCAGTTGTAAATGTTTGCTCCTAAAAAACAACTTTAACTCATACAACCCAAATACCAAAAACACAATCTGATTTTAAAATGGGCAGAGGATCTGAATAGACATTTTTCCCAAAGAAAACATACAAATGGTCAATAGATAATGAGAAAGTGCTTAACATCACTAATTATTAGGCAAATAAATAGAAAAAAATATCAGCCCTGGCCAGGTGGCTCAATTAGTTGGATCGTCATCCCATACACCAAAAGGTTGCAGGTTTCATTCCTGGTCAGGGCACATACCTAGGTTGTGGGTTCCATCCCAGTCGGGGCTCATAGGGGAGGCAACTGATTGATTTTTTTTTCTCTCTCTCTCCCTCCCTTTCTGTCTCTCTAAAATCAATAAAAACATATCCTCAAGTGAGGATATATAAGACTACAGTGAGGTATCACTTCACACTTGTTAGATGATATTATCAAAAAGATAAGGATGTGGAGAAAAGGGAACCCTTGAGCACGGTTGGGTGGGATTGTATATTGGGGTAGCCACTATGGAGAAAACAGTATGGAGGCTCTTCAAAAACTTGAGAATAAAAATACCACATGATCCAGCAATTCCATTTCTGGGTATTTATCTGAAGGAAACAAAAACACTAACAAAAAGATATCTGCACCTCCATGTTCATTGCAGCACAACAGTCAAGACATGGAAGCAACTTAGGTGTCCATGGACAGATGAATGAATTTTTTAAAATGTGGTACACATACCGTATACAATGAAATCTATACTAATAAAAGGGTAATATGCTAATTAGAGTGGTTGTCTTCCGGACATCCTTCCAGACAAAGCCGCAGTACCTACAAGGGCCGAGGCTCAGGCAGCCATTACCAGCTGCGAAGCGCTGAGGCTCAGGCCAGCAGTGGCAGCAGCATTGGGTTATGGGGGTGGTGCCTCCAGAGGGAGGCCAGACTGGGGGCCAAGGCACAGGCAGTTTGGGGTGATCAGGCTGATAGTGGAGGGCAAGGTAGGGGCAATCAGGCTGGCAGGAGATCAAGGTAGGGGCGAGCAGGCAGGCAGGCAGTGGGGTTAGGGGCAATCAGGCAGGCAGAAGTGGTTAGGAGCCAGTGGTTAGAAGCCAGCGGTTCCAGATTGTGAGAGGGATGTCCGACTGCTGGAAGTTGGACATCCCCTGAGGGGTCCCAGATTGAAGAGGGTGCAGATTGGGCTGAGGGGCACCCTCCCAGTGCACGAATTTCGTGCACCAGGCCTCTAGTATTATCTATAATAATAAAAGCGTAATATGCTAATTAGACCAGACCGCCGAACGACCTTCCGGATGTCATTCCGGACGTCCTTCTGGACAAAGCCGTGGTGGTGGGGGGCCGAGGCAGAGGTGGTTAGGGGTGATCAGGCAGGCAGGTGAGCAGTTAGGGGAAATCAGGCAGGCAGGCGAGTGGTTAGGAGCAATCAGGCAGGCAGGCAGAGTGGTTAGGGGCGATCAGGCAGGCAGGCGAGCAGTTAGGAGCCAGCAGTCTCGGATTGCGAGAGGGTGCAGGCCAAGCTGAGGGACATTCTCCCCAACCCCCCGTGCATGAATTTCATACACCAGGCCTCTAGTTCAATCATAAAAGAGAAGGAAATCTTGCCATTTACAACATGGATGGACCTAAATCAGACAAACAAATACTATATGATCTCATTTATATGTGGAATCAAAACAAAACACCAAGCTCATAGATACAGAGAACAGATGGTGGTTGCCAGAGATGGGGGGAGGGGTGAAATGGGTAAAGGGGGTTGAAAGGCACAAACTTTTAGTTATAAGTCCTGCAGGTGTAATGTACAGAGTGGTGGCTATAGTGCTGCCTTGTGGCTCTCTCCCTCCAGAAGAAAATCTGTTTTAAAGTTGAACTGCACATTCTTCAATTCAGAGTGAAAGCTGAGGGTCCTCTGATTTTAGAGAGGAAGGGAGAGGGAAAGATAGAAACATCAATGATAAGAGAAAATCATTGATTGGCTGCCTCCTGCACGCCCCCTATTGGGGATCGAGCCCGAAACCCAGGCATGTGCCCTTGACCGGAATTGAACCTGGGACCCTTCAGTCCACAGACTGACGCTCTATCCATTGAGCCAAACTGGGTAGGGTCTGAGGGTCCTCTGAAATGAGCCATCTGCATGGTCTTGGGTGGTTCATGCTCATGCAGAACAACTGGGGGAACTGGATTTATGTGAGGGGTTAGGGTGGGGTCTGGGATTGTTTCTTAAAAATACCTTCAGCACAAAAAAAGAAAATCTGTACCTATGTGTAGTGATGGATTTTAACTAGACCTATTGTGGTAATAATTTCTCAATATACACAAATATAAAATGATTATGTTGTATACCTAAAACTAACATAATGTTATATGTCAATTATATCTCAATAAAAAATGCAAAAATGCTCCATCCTTCAGGTAAGAAAAACAATACACACAAGGACAAAGGACAGACTATGCATGACAGTGGAACTTCTCCCGGCTACCTCTGTAGCAACCAGCCAGGGAGCAAACCACATCCCTGCAGCAACCAGCCTAAAACAGCTGGAACTTGGTCAGTGACTGAAGCCTCCCTAATTTTTGTTCCTGCTTTCAACTCAGGACCAACCAGAGAACGACAAATATACCCACTAACCAATCACATAGACTTCCTCATACCAACAGCCTCCAACAAGGACCCTAAGCCTTCCCTTCTCCATCATAAAGCCCCCTCTGCCCTGCCTGCCTGAGTCTCTGCCAAGTGCAGGAGTGGCAGCTAGCTCCGTGGCTCTAGGGAACTCCGAACAGCAGGCTCTGCTCTCAGCTGGGAGGCCTTCTTTATTTCCACAGGTAACTAAATGAGTGGGGAAATCCCACAGAAGCACGTTGGGGGCACTGGGAAGGACACAGCATCGCTTCTATGGGATTCCTGCCAAAAACTCAGTCTCAGTCTAATGAGGAAACATCGGAGAGACCACAGTGGAACTACAAACGGCTGAGAAGTTCTCAGCAAAGGTGTGAAGGTCAAGGAAAGACTGAGAACCGTCACAGATGAGAGACTGAGGAGACAGAAGACTAAGTGGAAGCGTGAGCCTGGGCCAGCATGGGAGCACTACGGCAAACCGTGGGGAGGGGGCGGGAAACAGGAAATCCGAATTCGGTCTGGAGATGAGTTCCCAGTGTTGCGTCAGTGTGAAGTTTCTGGTTCAGATAACTAATGTGATGACACAGATGCTCAGCTAGATGAAGTGCATAAAGAGACTCTCAGTTATTTTTGTCTTTTTTCTATAAGTCTAAAATTATTTCCAAAAAAACCTGGGGGAAAAATGCCTTGATAAATCCAGGAGCTTCTAGGATGTGCCAAAGCCTTCAGAGAAACACATTCCAGATGCCTGCGGCTCTCGAGGGGCTGGCCCAGTGACTGGGCTCCTCTCCGTCCAGTCCATGTGTCCGAGTCAGGGGCTTAGCAGGATGGGCCAAGGAAGCGCACCAGCAGCCGTGGTTTGTGAGGTGACCGGTGTTCCTCCTGGCAGGTACACCCTGACCCTGGCTTCTCCTTGGAGCGGGGTGTTGGGGGTCAGCAAGTGTAGGGCCTCAGGCCAAGGCCTTCACTGGGGCCTCTCTCTGGTTCTGCGCACGAGGTAAGGAGTAAAGAGGGATGCTCTACACAATGGCAGCTATTGTTCATTAAATCCCTCCGCCCTGTGTTCTCTGATCCACCCAGTCCTAACCCCTGCTTCAGAGATGGGGCTGCTGAGGCAGCGCAAGTCCTTGCTGTAGAGTCCTTGCCTGAGACTGCTATGGTGAAAAGCATCGCCGCTAACCACCGGGGTGCTGCTGGCTTATCTCCCATTTTGGCAATGAGACTTGGAGCAGCTTGACTAGACCAAGACCCGAGGGAATCCCAGTCTTGACATACACCAGAAAACCAAGCTTCAAAATCATGGCTACGTCCTTCTGCACAGAGCCCAGCCCCTGGACAGCCGCAACAGCATATCAGCCACCCCGTCTTGAGTCTGAACCCCCTTCATACGGGCATCTCCTTGTTTGCCGCCTTCATAGAGTGTTCACTCCCTGGATTGTCTTGCTTGCTGTATGAAGGCAGGCAAAGTACCTATTCACCTCTGTGCTCCTAGGGCCAGCAGGGCCTGGCATAGAGATAGTGACTTTCCTTATCCTGAAGGAACTCCAGTGGTAAGGGAGGCAGATGCGAGGGTCCGGCTGCAATCAGAGGTCCCCTGAAGGCACTATCAAAGCCAAAAGATCCCGGCAGCTACAGGAGTCTGGGTGAGCTTAAGGGGGTAGACGGTGTGCCTTGGGGGTCTGAAACCTGACTGTGTACGGAGGACAGGGCGGTGTGAGCGCAGTGGTGTGGCAGTTCAAGGTGGGGTACATGTTCCTGCTGTGCATCCTGGTCCTTGCTGCTCCCACTCCAACATTCACTGTGCTGCCCCGCCTCCTGTGACAGCCCAGCCTTCTGAAGGGCACTCAGGGCCTGGAGCCTGAGCAGTGGCCACTGAGGGGAACTTACTCCTTCACTCCTGATGAGAGGACCTTACACAGGAAGAATGGCACCGTTAGCAGGACCAGGTTGGGAGGTCCATGAGTGGGGGCTTTATGAAGGTCCTGGAATCCTCTTGTTCTGACACTGGGGGAAACGGTCTAGGAAAGGGAGCCCTAAGGACCACCTTGGTCCAATATTTAAAGAGCTGTGGTGCCGAAACCGGTTTGGCTCAGTGGATAGAGTGTCGGTCTGCGGACTGAAAGGTCCCAGGTTTGATTCCGGTCAACGGCATGTACCTTGGTTGCGGGCACATCCCCGGTAGGGAGTGTGCAGGAGGCAGCTGGTAAATGTTTCTCTCTCATCGATGTTTCTAGCTCTCTATCCCTCTCCCTTCCTCTCTGTGGAAAATCAATAAAATATATTAAAAAATAAAAATAATAAAAATAAAAAAAATAAAGAGCTGTGGTGGGCTGAATAATGGCTTCCAAAGATGTCTGTCCTAACCCCCGGGACCTGTGAACATGCTATCTTACATGGCAAAGGGGATTCTGCAGATGTGATCAAGTTAAAGATCCTGAGATGGGAAACTGTCCTGGATTATCAGGATGGCCTCAATGTCATCATAAGGTCCTCATGAGAGGGAGGCAGAAGGGTCAGAAAAAATGTGACAACTGCCCAGCTGATGTGGCTCAGTGGTTGAGCGTTGAGCTATGAACCAGGAGGTCGCAGTTCGATTCTGGTCAAGTGGGCTCGATCCCCAGTGTGGGGTGTGCAGGAGGCAGCCGATCGATGATTCTCTCTTATCATTGATGTTTCTATCCCTCTCTCCCTTTCCCTTCCTCTCTCTGAAATCAATAAAAATATAGATATTTTAAAAAGTGAGAACCGAGGCAGACTTCAGAGATGTGAAGTGCTGGCTTTGAAGGTGGAGGAAGGGCCACTGGCCAGACTGTAACGGTGCCTCTAGAAGCTGGAGCGGGCAGGACACAGACTAAACCCTGTAGTCTCTAGGAGGAGCACGGTCCTGCACACCCATTACAGATTCTGACCTCCAGAACTGAAAATATAAACCCGTGTTGCTCTCAGTCTCCGCATGTGTGGCAGTCTGTTTTACAGTCGCCACAGGACACTGACACAGGCTGTCACAAGGAAGAGGTGCAGCTTTTGGGGGTGAGGGCCCCGTGGACAGCTCACGGGAGTTACAGGGAGGCCGATTCCAGGTCAATGTAAACAATGAAATGCCAGCGCAGCGGCCTAAGGGAGGACGGTCATTCACAATCTCTATGCCAGGCCCTGCTGGCCCTAGGAGCACAGAGGTGAATAGGTACTTTGCCTGCCTTCATACAGCAAGCAAGACGATCCAGGGAGTGAACACTCTATGGAGGAGGCAAACAAGGAGACGCCCATCTGAAGGGGGTTCAGACTCAAGACTGGGTGGCTGGGCCAGCCTCCCTGAGGGGAGGTGTTGGAGCCAAGGCCCCAATAAACAGGGAGTGGGCAGGGAGTTTGGCAGTGAGACAAGAAGTGTAAAGGCCCTGGGGCTGGAGCTAGCTGACGAGGGAGAGACTGTGGGTTGAGGAAGGCAAGGGTCAGTCTTTTGGGGCTGCAGTGGGGGAGGGGTGCAGCAAGGCAGGGAGGGCCAGAGAGTGAGGTCTCAAGGAGGGGCTCCGGAGTCCGCCCAAGCTCTGCCTGAGACCTGGGGGTGGTGGGGCTGTTTTCCAGGAGGGCAGGCTCAGATGGCACCAATGCGGGAGCAGTAGGCCCCTGTGTGAGGGCCTCACGACCCTGTAAGGGGTGAGTGGCCTTTGCTCCCCGCCCCCTCTGAACCTCCCAAATGAGACGAGGTGGTCAGCACTTCTGGAACCACCTGGTCCCATGGCACCACCAGGGAGGGTATGAGAGCAAAACATACAAAGCACCTAAGTTTACTTAAACATACTCTAAAAACCACCCATGTGGGCCCTGTCCAGGGGTCGCTACCCTCGCCCACTCACCCCTGCTTCATCATCCCCTGATAAGAAGGTCACAGTGATCATCCCGATGGTTCCTCACGGTTCTAGTGGTGGAAGGCCACGCCCTGACCTCCTCTTATTCGCTGGTCAAGGAAATGTCTCCTTGCACAACTGGGGAGGCACAGTCACAGGGTCAAGGCTGCTCTGCCCTTCACCAGCTCCTGTGGACCTTGTGGCACCACCTGAAGTGAGGGAGCCAAACACAGGACTACCTTCTCTTGACTCATCCTGCCAAGGTCTGCCTATGCCTGCCCAGAGAACCCAGAGTCCTCATACACAAGGAATGCAGATAGGGCGGCCACTATGCAAATCAGCCTGCAGGCTCCTGGTGGAATGTGGAGTTACCATATCACCCAGCAATTCTGCTCCTGGGCACATGCCAAAATTGAAGACAAGTCTTCTAATAAATCCCTGTACACCAGGTTCACTGCAGCCAGTCACACTCACAAAAGGTGGAAACAGCCTAAATGCCCATCAGTGGATAAACAGATAAACAAAATGTGGTCCTTCCATACAGTGGAATATTACCCAGCCATAATATAAGGAATGAAGCACTGATTCATGCTGCAGTGCTGATGAACCTTGAAAACATCACTCTGCGTGCAAGAAGCCGGACACAAAAGACTAATGACCCCATCTAAGTGACCCCATCTACTAGTAAGTGAAACACACACACACTAACACAAGGAATGAAGCTTTGACCCATGTTACAATACAGATGAACCTTGAGGATGTTATGCTGAGTGAAATAAGCCAGTCATAAAAGGACAAATACGGTATGATTCCTACAGTAGTAATCAGATTCATAGAAACTTGAAGCTCTAAGGGCACTTCTTTTGCCTCTGTAAATTGTTTCCTGAGCCCATTTCTTCTACCTCTGTCACTTTCTATTTTTATTTTATTTTATTATTTAAAATATTACATATAGTAGTACATATATCTCCTTTTTTCCCCCCATAGACCTTCCCCCAGCCTCCCCTATCCCCTGTCACATTCTATTTTTATTTTTTAAATATATATTTTTTTATTGATTTCAGAGAGGAAGGGAGAGAGAGAGATAAAAACATCAATGATGAGAATCATTGATTGGCTGCCTCCGGCATGCCCCCTACCGGGGCGGAGGGATCGAGCCCACAACCCAGGCATGTGCCCTGACTGGAATCAAACCTGGAACCCTTCAGTCCTCAGGCCAACACTCTATCCACTGAGCCAAACCAGGTAGGGCCCCTGTCACTTTCTAAGTAAACTTTCTCGTAGAGTTTGGGAAAAAAAGGAAAAGAAAGTAGAAGGGTGGGTGCCAGAAGCTGGGGGAGGAGAATGGGAGTTAGTGTTTAATGGTAACAGTTTCAGTTTTGCAAGATGAAAAGTCATGGAGATGGATGGTGATGATGGTGATGGTTGTATAACACTGTGAATGTACTTAATGCCACTGAGCTGTGCACTGTAAAATGGTTAAGATGGCACATTGTATGTTGTATATATTCAATCACAATTTAAAAAATTCAAACACAGCCAAAACTCAGCAGTGACAATAACGATCAGAATGGGGTTACCTTTGATGGTTATGACAGGGAGGGGCGCAGAGGAGCCAGTTGCAGGCTTAAAACACTCTGTATTTTGGTCTGGTTACATGTGTGAACACGTGTAACAATTCCTTGAGTTGTACACTCAGGAGTTATTCAGATTATTGTATGTAAATTATCTACACTAATAAAAGAGAAACATGCAAATTGACCTTCCCTCTGCTACGCCCACCAGCCAATCAGGAGCGAGTATGCAAATGAACCCAACAAAGGTGGCAGCTAATTTGCATACACAGGCACGGAGCGAAGACTGAAGACAGTGTAGAAGGAAGCCAAGCGCTGCAGAAGGGAGCTAAGCAGCGGAGAAGGGAGGGAAGCCCACCTCGGCGGGCTTTGATCCCTTCTCTGCTTCGCTCAGGCCGCAGGAAGCCCTATTCTTGCAGGAATCTTCCTGCAATGGGCCTCTAGTACTGTAATAAAGAAATTTTTAGCCCTGGCCAGTGTGGCTCAGTTGGTTGAGCATTGTCCTTATACCAAAAAGCTCCATTCCTGGTCAGGGCACATGCCCAGGTTTCTGGTTCAGTCACGGATGGGGTGTGTACAGGAGGCAGCCAATTGATATTTCTCTCTCTCTCTCTCTCTCTCTCTCTCTCTCTCTCTCCTTCTCTTCCTTCCTCTCTTTCTAAAATAAATAAAAAACATATATATTTTTAAAAGATAATTTTAGACAGTAAGAACAAACCACCCACACCTGCCCAGCCCCTCCCAGGCCCACTGACCCTGAGCACTGTGTTCCTAACTCCCAAGGGACTCTAATGGTACCAGGGGGACAATGTGCCCTAGTCGCTCTCACTCACCTTCCTCACCCGTGGAGAACGCTGCTGATGGTTTTGGCAACGACCGAAAGTTTGGAGGGCTTTTAAGCTGGAAGGTGGGCCACACTCGTAGAGGATGTCCAGCCCCCTTCCTAGAAACAGCACCCTGGGCACCCACTTCCTCTGCCCTCTATCACCTTGAAGAAGGGGGGCTTATGCTCCCCTTGACTCCATGGTAACCTGGGGGACTCTGGCTAGATCATGGGCTCATACTCCTGGGTTCAGGGTGCTGGATCCAAAGAGATTTTTTTTTTGGGGGGGGGGAGAGGGTTGGGCCAGGTAAGTCCTCTTCCCCCAGGGAGAGGAAGTAGGCCAGCCTGAGGGCAGGGACACAGAGCCAAGGCCTGGAGCGGGAGGCAATGTCTGTAGACTGGGGATGTCCAAGGACCAAACATGTGGGAAGAACCTGGGCTTCCCCACCCTGGACCCCATGAAGCCCCCTTTCTGATTCAGCCAGTTCAGGATGGGTTTCCATTTCCTGCAGAAGCCTGACCCTTACCCTCCTCCAGCCCTAGGCAGCATTTCCAACCACAGACACAGCATCCTGTGGCCCCAGCGGGCTCAGCTTCATCACACTCTCCAGGGCACCTTTGACAAGTACCATGAACTAGGATTCAGGTGTGTCTTTCCCAGTAGTGGATAAGAACCAGGGGCCAGCCCAGCTGGTGTGGCTCAGTGGTTGAGTGCTGACCCATGAAGCAGGAGGTCATGGTTCGATTCCCGGCCAGGGCACATGCCTAGGTTGCGGGCTCGATCCCTAGTGTGGGGCGTGCAGGGGGCAGCCGATCAATGATTCTCTCTTATCATTGATGTTTCTATCTCTCCTTCTCCCTCTCACTTCATCTCTAAAATCAATAAAAATATATTTAAAATAAAAAAGGGCCAGATGCAATGGGGCCACGACCGCCCCCGCCCCCACTTGCCACAGGTGGGTGGCATGTGCCGACCAGCCCCAGTGAACATTTATATTTTCACACAGCATTTCTGTTCTGGCAATCTTTCCATCTGTCAAACGAAAATCCAAAGTGAAGCGGGGTGGAGTAGGGGGCTACTTCAGCGATATAATGGGCTCAACAGCATTGTCTAGAAACTGTGAACCTGGGGTCACAGGATCTTGGGGAGCCCAGCCTGTGAGCCCCCCGCTAGAGCCGCTCCTTGTGCATGACTGTCCTGATACAGTAGAACCTCGTTTCTCGAACTTATTTTGTTCCAGAAGGCTGTTCGAGAAGCAATCTGTTCGAAAATCGAATCATTTTTCCCCATTAGAAAGAATGTAAATTGAATTAATCTGTTCCAGACCCTCAAATGATTTTGTTTTAACCTTTCTTATATATAGTACATGTCTAATGCATAGTTTAATCTATAAATAAACACGTCTTTTCTTAAATCTATCAAACCATCCCTACTAGCCTTAAACGAACTTTTCATATATCACTACCTTCAAAATGCTATCATGGGCTAACTGCTTTTCCTTTATCCAATAAACAAGTTTTTCTACCTATTCAATTGCCTGTGTTTGTTGTTTTGTGAGCACTTTCACACCCTTAGCAATATTAGCACTCTTTATGTTTTAAAATTGTGCTAATCATCAAAAGCATTCTCTCCTTTGTTGCCTGAGAAACACTTTCTGTCATGCTGAGGTATCAGCATGAAAGGGTTGTCAGGCCAAAAATTGAAGTTTTGGTCAACAACCGAGATTTATTTTTTCTTTTCTTTTTTTTTTTTAATTTCCTTTTCTTTTCTTTCTTTAAATACATTTTATTGATTTTTTACAGAGAGGAAGGGAGAGGGATAGAGAGCCAGAAACATCGATTAGAGAGAAACATCGATCAGCTGCCTCCTGCACACCTCCCAGTGGGGATGTGCCCACAACCAAGGTACATGCCCTTGACCAGAATCAAACCTGGTACCCTTCAGTCTGCAGGCTGACGCTCTGTCCACTGAGCCAAACCAGTCAGGGCAAGTTATTTTTTTTCTAAGAACTGAATTGAGATGGGAGACACTCGAGAAATGAGGTTTGACTGTATGTACACGAAGATACACACAAGCACACATGTGCACACATATTCATGCCAGACTTCCTTGGAAGTTTCTTGCCCAGGGCCGCCGCTCATGCCAGTGTGTGGCGGGAGCTGTGCACAGCAGTGTGCTACACCTCTTGGGACATGTTTGCACAAACAGGAGCAATTTCTCGGTTGATGGAGTTTACAAGCAGCTGTGGAACAGATACCGTAATGTCTTGGTAAACAGAAACCAATTAACATCCTATCTGCCTGTTGATAAAGGCCTTTCCTTTTTCCAGTTAATGGGCATTAACTTTCACCTAAGAGAGCTGAAGCATCTTACATAACTGCTGCTCCTTGCTAACCCCAACCCAGCCAGCTGCTGTGTGTTTCTCCTGGCTGCATACACTGCCACACAAACTCTGGTCACTGCAACCCTGTGCTACCGTCTCTACAGGTCAGACACACAAGCATCCACATACAAAAAGATCCGGAACATTCTAAGGTTAATCACTGTCCTTGGTCCTTGCATTCAGTGAGTACTGCCACACTTGTTGCCAACTGCACTTGGAGTAACCTAAAACAACTGAGGCACTCTATGGTACTAAGGGGGTACACTTGTGTAATGGCCGAACCCCAAAAGCCTTGTGTTCTTGCCACACAGAGCCTAGCATACCACTTACACCTACTTAATTACTTGCTGGGTGAATGAATTAATTCCCTGGACATACCAAGTTCTGCTTTGGCTGGACTCCCTTTATACCTGGCAAACTCCTCTGCATCCTCCAAAGCCATCCTAAACATTCTGGCCGCACCTCCCCAAAGTTAGTTGTTCTGTCCTTCACTGAACACTACATAGCTCCCTGCCACTTTCATGTGCTTCCCCTGCTAGGCTGGGGGTCCCAGGAAGGCCTGGGCCTGGGTCATGCTCAGTGTTCATGCCCAGCAAGGAGGCAGAGACATACACCTGTAGACACCATCCCGCCCCAGGAAGGGCACCTCCTCAATCTGCCTCATCCCCCAAGCAGGAGCCCATAGAGGCTTCTTGCCATGCCATGCTGGTGTTGTGAGAAGGCGGGTTTCAGTGTGTGACTTGGGATTAAACGTCTCTGGACCTCAGTTTCCCAATCTGTCACTATCTTCCCAGGCTGGTGCTGCTAGAGTGGGTCACGGGTATTAGTACCGTATTTCCCAGCGTATAAGATGACTTTTTAACCCAGGAAAATCTTCTATAAGCCTAGTCATCTTATACGCCGGAAAATACGGTAAGTACTGTTTTGCCTAATAAGGACTCAGGTGGGGCTGGGAGGGAGCCCACAAAACACCACCAATCTCCCAGCTCTCACCATCCAGCAGAGCACCGACCTCTGGAATCCAGCCCCCTAACTCTCCCTCCTCCAGGCTCATCTCTCCAAACTGTTGGACAAACGTGGACAGCGGTGCCCCGCTGCCCATCAAAAGGAAGCGCCTGTTCCCCACCAAGCACTCCACCACATCATCCTCACTACCCAGCACAACAGTGGTGCACTCTCTGACTGACATTCAGGCCTGGCCATCATTTGGCTCTGGCCAATGTACTCCAGAAAAAGGGGCCGTGAGAAGCCCCCAAACCTGCTCATTCTTCAAGGCCTGGCTGTTATGCACCCCATTGCCAGATTGAGGATAGACCAGCCACAGGCTGAAGTCTGACCAGCAGTGGGTAGCATCTCCCCATAGTGCTGCAAGCCAGGAGTACCACCCTGTCCCCTCCCCTCTCATGGCCACAGGGATTTGCCAACAACTGGGTAGGGGGAGGGTCACCCACATTCCCCCCCGCCCCCGCCCCCTGGCACTGAACTATTCCACCAGGTGTTTCCAGGAGTGCCTGTCCCAGAATCTCTGGGGACACCTGTACAGGACTCGTAGTCCCCATCCCAGACTGAGGTCAGAGCCACCAGAGTGAGGCCCAGGAATCAGCCCTTTAGACAGGATGAGCGGGAGACACACTGGGCTGACAAATACCGAAGACCTCGTAGGTCTTGGGTCAGCATGGCTGCAACTAACCCGATTCATCCTGCGGCAAAGGCACAGGGCCTGGAGAGGGAGCAACAGCTCTGACCTCTGCAGGGCACATTTCATCATGGAGCCTTGAAACCCTTCTCAAGCATGGTCTCCAGTCCAGGTACCCAAGTCACAGCTGGGAAGGCACAGGCCATCAGAGGTTCTGAGCCCTAGGTCAGCTGACCACTCCAGTCCACAGTGGCTTCAACCTGAGCACTCTCCTCTGCTGGCTTTTCCTGCCTCTCTCATCAGCATCACAGACCACGTCCCTCTCAGGACCCTCTTGGGCTTCCCAACCCCTTAGCTTTCTCCTGGGAGTCACACGTCCAGGCTTGTTCATTCCCTCTGCTCACAACACCTTGCCATCGAATGAACTCCTTAATGGCTTCAGATCTTGGGGAACCTTCCTGGACCCCTGAATTAGTGCCACAGCCTCTGATCAGGACCAATCAATTACAGTGCCCTAACCACTTAGTGAGGGTCTGACCTACATCCACGTAGCCTTCCCTTCTGAGCCCCAGTGTGTCTGCTCCCTCTGCACCTGTCCCGAGTCCTGGCACACAAATATTTAGATTGTAGAATGAGGCTTTGAGTTTGTTCTACTCCTGGAGGCCATACTGATGGCAGCATCTGTGTTTAACAGCGACTGAAAGCACAGTGCTACGGCTACTTGCTTGGATTCAGACCGACCAACACCTGTCTGGGCTCCTGCCTGGGCTTCCCCATGTGTGTCTCTGGGCAAAAGCCTCCTCAAGCCTTGGTCTCCTTTCTGTAACACTGGGAGGACCTAGGACCAAGCTATCAGTCCAGTAAGTACTTGTCAAGGGGTGACAAAGGGCAAAACTGAGATGTATACTTTCACTTCTCCGGGTCCTTATTAGCTCTGGGCAGATGCCCCCACCTGAGGGAAGGGAGTTGGGTGATCAAGGGAGCCCCCAGGGGCTGCCCACAGGGGCCATCTGAAGGGGCTGGGGAATGTACTACGACGCTGCTGGCCTCACCTTGCTGGAAACAGCAGAGGCAGCTGGACAAGCACTTCCTCGGATAACGCTCTGATGAAAACGCTGGCTTCACAGCTGTAGGGGTTAAATTGGGTCCCACAAAGTTCATATTCACCCAGAATTTCAGAAGGTGACCTTATTTGGAAATAGGGTCTTTGCAGATATAATTAAGGATTTTGAGATGAGATCATCCTGGATTCAGGGTGGGCCCTAAAGCCAACGACTGGTGTCCTGAGTAGAATACACAAACACACAAGGAAGAAGGCCTGTGGGTATGGAGGCAGAGATCAAGGTGATAGGGCTGCAAGCTAAAAAACCCAGGGGTTGTGAGCAGCAGCCAGAAGCCAGGATGGATTCCCTCAGGGCCCTCAGTAGGAACCAGCACTGCTGTCTTAATCTGTTTGGGCTTATGTAACAGAATAGCACAGGGCTTATAAACAACAGAAATGTATTTCTCATAGTTATGGAGGCTAGAAGTCCAAAAACAAGGCTCTGACAGACAGTGGCTGTCTTCTCACTGGGTCCCTACATGGTAGAAGGGTCTAGAGTACTCTCTGGGGTCCCTTTTATAAGGCCACTAATCCTCATCACCTAATTACCTCCTGATACCATCGTATTGAGATTGGGTTTCAACATATGAATTATTTTTTATTTTTTTATTGATTTTTTACAGAGAGGAAGATAGAGGGATAGAGAGTTAGAAACATCGATCAGCTGCCTCTTGCACACCCCCTACTGGGGATGTGCCCGCAACCAAGGTACATGCCCTTGACCGGAATCGAACCTGGAACCCTTGAGTCCACAGGCCGATGCTCTATCCACTGAGCCAAACCGGTTTCGGCTGAATTTTTTAAAATATCTTTTTACTAGAGGCGCAGTGCACAAATTTGTGCACGGGTGGGGTCCCTCAGTGTGGCCAGTGATTGAGGCTGATCAGGGCCAGCCAGCCAGCCAGCCAACAGGGTGGGGAGAGGGACTGTGGGAGGCTGGCCAGCCATGGGAGGTTGGCTGTGGGAGCGCACTGACCACCAGGGGGCAGCTCCTGCATTGAGCCATCTGCCCCCTGGTGGTTGTTAGGTCATTTGGTTGCTTAGGCTTTTATATATATAGATTGATTTCAGAGAGGAAGGGAGAGGGCGAGAGGGATAGGAACATCAATCATGAGAGAGAATCATAGATTGGCCACCTCCTGCATGTCCCACATTGGGGATCGAGCCAGCAACCCATGCATGTTCCCTGACTGGGAATCAAATCATGACCTCCTGGTTCATAAGTCGAAGCTCAACCACTGAACCATACCAGCCAGGCTCAACATATTAATTTTATTTTATTTTTTAAAATATATTTTTGGTTATTTCAGAGAGGAAGGGAGAGGAAAAGAGACTTAGAAACATCAATGGCTGCCTCCTGCACACCCCCTACTGGGGAACAAGCCCACAACCAGGCACGTGCCCTTGACCGGAATCGAACCTGAGACCCTTGAGCCAAACCAGCTAGAGCGACAACATATGAATTTTAAGGGAAGACACAAATTCAGTCTATATCCCCTGCCAATACCTTGATTTTGGCCTTCTGACCTCTACACTATGACGGAATACATTTCTGTTGCTTTAAGCTACCTATTTTGTGGTAATTTGTTACAGTTACCCCAGGAAACATGGCAGAGTCTGAGACCAAACCAGCCAATGCTGGCTTGTCCCTTCGCTAGTGACCTGTCTCTGGCCCTGAGGTCACTGCTCTCCTCTCTGGACCTCAAGGGCACTCTCCTGGCAGAGATTCAGCATAAAACTTGGCTTCTGGGGAACTCTGTTGAGACCCTGAAGTCCCAGCACTCAGCTGCAGCAAAAGGTACTCAGTGAAGAAGAAAAAAAACAAGACGTTGACAAGTGTATTTTAAAAATAGCACAGTGACACAGTGACCAGGGAGGGGCTGCAGGACACAGGGAGTCACTCTAATTCTTGAGCTGAGTGTTAGTTTCATTATTCTTTCTACCTTGGTTCTTTCCATGTGTACACTATATACTTTTTATTAAGCAATAATAAAACCAAAACAAGCCCGAATAAAACTCAAAGAAGCTAATATCTTTGATCATCACAGTGTTCCCTCTGTTGTCCAACTGCCAAAATAGAAAAGAACAAAAAATAAGGTAGCATGTGGGAAAAGGCCTGACCTCAGTCTGATGACACCCTCCACCAGGCGCCAATAATGGGCAATTGCCAACAACTGAACCTTGAGACGCTTCCCAAATAGATTTAGCATTTGACTTCTCTCAATCTCATCTGATGTCTTCATTCTTTTGCTGGATCCAAGTGGAAAAAAATTTAGCAACAGTTACACAGTTATTCTAGCCAACTGTTCTTGTCAAGGTACCTCATGCTTGTCAAGGTACCTTGTGCCAACATCTCAGGATGTGCCCTCCTGGGACTCCGGGCGATGCCCCATCAAGCACAAGATTTCCTTCAGAGCTTTGCAGAGTAGGAACTTAAATATGTTTTGGATTGAATTATACTCTAACTGTGAAAGAGAAACAGAAATCTGTCGTTTAATTACCACCACATGGGCCATAATCCCTAAGAGATGTACAGGAAGCAAAGAAGCAACATTCCAAAGGATCTTTTGGGCTATTTTTTACCTATCAGATTGGAGACAGAATACTTGATAAAACACACACACACACACAACACAACACACACACACACACACACACACACACACACAACAACAAAAAAAAAAAACACCCTGGCTACTGGAGGAAAAAACAGGCATTCCAACTTTACAGCTGAGAGACTGGACATCTCTGGAGGAACATTAACCATTTTAATGGACATGCCCTTTGGCCTGCCACTCCTAGGAAGTTGTTGCATTGAATGTAAGCTCCATGAAGTCAGAGGTTTCAAAGTGCCTGCACCACACACGTTCACTACGTATTCGCTCACACATGAGTCTATTTGTTCAGTGCAGCTTGGTTTGTAAAAGAAAATATGAGTGACAACTTGGTAAAGAAAACCAAACAAACCCTGGATATATAATCAACATACCCATTTGATAAAATCAGATGCAAATTTACCAGTGGTTTGAAAGGGGCAGAGGATATGCTCCCGCCTCCTTCCCCTGCCCGCCCCCAACATAGACTATCTCTGAAGGAAACAGAAGAAATCAACCATGGTGCCTCTGAAAGGGGATGGGGTTCAGGTATGGGAAGACCTGCCTATTTTACTGTATGCCCTTTACAACTGTTTGATTTTTTTTTTTACCATGTACATGAATTACCTCGCTAGTTTATATATATATATATATCTATATATATATATATATCCTATATAATAAAAGGGTAATATGCAAATTGTCCCCTCGACCGGGTGTTTGACCAGAGCTCGACCAGGGGACAGGGCTGGCCCATCAACCACCTGTGGCCCTCCGCCCCCACTGGCCCCAGCCCAGCTGGCCCTCACCCGTGCACAAATTTATGCACTGGGCCTCTAGTATATATATATTTGTGTGTGTGTGTGTGTGTGTGTGTGTGTGTGTATATATATATAGAGAGAGAGAATGTGTGTACAGTATATGTATATATAAATGTGTGTATATGACCCTGGTCGGTGTGGCTCAGTTGGTTGGAGCATTGTCCGTGCATCAGAAGGTCCAGGTTCAGTTCCCGGTCAGGGCACACATCTGGTGCAGGCTCAATCCCAGATGAGGGCATGTTTGGGAGGCAACCAATTGATGTGCCTCTCTCACATTGTTCTTTCTTTCTCTCTCTCTTTCCCCCCCCCCTTCCCCTGTCTCTGAAATTAATTTAAAAAATTTTGTAATTAAATGTATATGACATTTATATCTGTTTATAACATCTACATATACACATACACACATTTTAAATGACTCCTTTTGAATTTGAACAGAAAACTCCAATAGCTTCAGTTTCAGGAGAAGCTGAAAGTGACATGACCCTCTGGAACATTCCAGCAACATCTTTGCAGGGAGAGAAAGGGTGGGACCCAGTCAAAGGGGGGATGGAGTGGTCGTGTAAGAGGCTCTATGCAAGCCTTACAGGAAAGGGCACCTTATTGCTTTTTTTAACAACAAAGGCTTGGTCTCCTCTGCTGCACACAGGCAAATCATACTCCCAGGATTGAAAAGTTCCAGAAAAATCATTATCCCCAGCACCACACCAGATTCCAGTTGAGCAGTTTAGCTCTAACTGTAACATTAGCTCTCTCACTCTGAAGAGGGTTGGCTTACTCTGGATGCATCGGCTTTAAGGGTCCAAGGAGCTCCCTTGGGTCAAGGAGGGGCTTCAGTCTGCAAGAGTGGGGGCCAGAGGCCCTGCAACTTCCTTCCAAGTGACCTTGCTAGAGGCAGCACCCCAGGTATTGAAGCCACACTCAGCACCCCCATCCCCAACCCAGGGCTGGCAGGCTCATTTTCCAGCAGCAACCAGTGGCTACTCTTCCAGCTCAGTCTTTCTGGACCCAAAGTCATGACGCCTGAAGAACAGCTGCAGAGAGGGTGGGGGTCCCCTCCCCTGCCAACCCTTCAGAAATAAACACAACAGATGGGCAAAAATGGTGGAAGTCCACAAAGAAGGATTAGCATGCTCAGGAAGGGGTGGGCTCTGCCTCCCCAATTCAAGTCACTTTAGGTTTGTTAAATTAAAATGGAAATAATTCTGGTTTTGTCTGGGATGGGATTATTCTAAGTCCATAAATCACTTAATAGACTACCATAAATGAAAAGACAGTATGTGGGTGGGCTCTTCTTGGGAGGGGGGTGCAGTGATCATCAGATTTCAAGGTTTGGAATGTTGGAGGGGGGGGCGGTGTTTTGAGGATTAGAGAGGGAGGCAAACACAGGAGCATGTAGAAGAAAGTACCTGCAGGTGCACTGACTGGGGGTGTGAAGCCACTGGAGTGTTGCTTAGGGGCACAGGGCAGGTAGTGTGTGTGTGTGTGTGTGTGTGTGTGTGTGTGTGTGTGTGTGGCGGGGAGGGGGCCTGAGGGCCCTGACCAAAGTTGCTGAAGGGAAGGGCAGCGAGAGGGGCACAGACCTGGATGTCAGCAAAGTCAGTGAAGAGATACCAACGGGCCCAGATGTTAGTGGAGGGCCCTGAGTTTGGGGTCACAGGCTCAGGTGTTGGTATGGGAGTGCAGGCCCAGTTGTGGAGGCGGGGTAGGGTGGAGTGTAGGAGGAGACAGCTCCGGGTGTGCGGCATTATCAAAAGATACAGTCTCAGGAGATGTGGGAGGTGTCCATGGGTGGGGGCGCGGTCAGGTATGTGAGGGGACCGTAAGTGGGAGCACAGACTCAGTTGCATGTAGACCTAACTGTTCTGGGCGCCTGGGGACGCGGCCCCGGAGGATGTCAGCGAGGCGGACAGTCTCAGGTGTATGGGGAGGGGGGGACTCAATGAGAACTGACGCGGTGTCAGGTGTGCGTGGGCTGACGGTGAGGGTGTCAGATCCGGCTATGGGGGTCCCCAGAGCACACCAGACGCTGGGGGGGGTGCGGGGGGGAGCTTGGTCCTCTCCTTGCCCCCGTGACGCGGTCATTCCCCACCTCTTCCACCCCCGCCCCAGGACCCATGACTGGGCCGTGCCTCGCCCTGACCTCCGACGCCTGCGCCGCCGCGCGCCCCCCGCGCCCGCTCACCGGCTGGGAGGCGTCGCTGTCACCGCCGCCGCTGCCGCCTCCAGTCACCACAACTCCGCCTCGCGTACCCCTCCTGCGCGCGCTGCGGGAGGGGTCCATGACGCGCCCCGATTGGCTGTGCGATGACCAATCAGAGCTGGAGATGGCAATGATTGGTGGGCATAAAGCAGACGGGCAACCCCTAAAGCCAATCGCTGCGGGGGTACAGGCGGGACTGTTGTGAGAGACTCGGAGTGTCAAGGGTGGTCCCGCCCGGCAGAGGTGCTGGGTGGTGAGGGCCTGGAGGCTGGCGAGAATTGGAGCACTGGCGGAAGACAAGCAGCCCTGACGACCAATCGCTGGGGAACAAGAGCGGGGCTCCGAGGTGGCTGGAGCAACTGGCTCCAGTGAAACTGAGGGAGTAGCCTGGAGGGCGACGAGGATTGGCTGCGAAGCCGAAGGGTAGGGCGGGTGGCCAGCCGCAGGGGCCGTGGGCGGTGTGCCACGGGCGGAGCTCGGGTGTGCAAGGTGCAGTCAGGCCCGGAGCATGGCGGCTAGAGGTGCCCTCCTAAGCCCCACATGAAGTCCCCTGAGACCGTGGAGTGAACTTGGGCCATCTCGGCGGAAGGACTCGTGGATAATCAATCCCTATTATTCCGCTGCAAACGACAGGGAGAGGGGGAACTCGCTGGAGTTCACTGAGGCTGGCATTCTGCGGCTCCTGGTTGGTGTGAAGACGTGGAAAGAAGTGGAATCCTACTCGTGCGCTTTGTGGTTTTCTGGAAGTGTTGGACTTTTCCGAGTTCAGCTTTCTGTCCCTCGATCCAATGGCATCTCAGTCTGGCCTCTTCCCTGCTATAAACCTTTGTAAATCTTAACCACAATCCCATGAGTTTAAAGCTACCACTGGCCCCCTTTTACAGAAACAGAGCATACAGAGGTCAAGCTCCTTGCCCAACACCACAACGCACTTCGGTGGCTGGATCTGGGTGTGAATCCAGCAGTCTGCTTTTTGGAAGAGGGTAAGGCAGTGTCAAAAGAATAGCTCTGGAGGCCTGAGAGACTTGGGTTCCAATTCCTGTTCAACCACTGACTCACCCACCGCACAACCTTGGGCACTTTGAGCCTGTTTCCTCATTGGGACAATGATTCTTACACCTGGAGAATTCATATTCCAGCCCTTGCCTTGATCCTCTGGTGAATGCCTTTGACCCACAAGAGGTCACAACAGGACTGTGAGCCTCAGCTTCTCTGTGAGGTGTGGTTCATGGAATTCTTTGCAGCCAGACACCAGGAGTTTAGGGAGCCATCTGTCATCCAGTGCTCTGCTGTCACTGGCACCTCCCCCAAGCCCACCTGTTCTTTGATTCCCTTAATCTCCAGGAGAGAGAGGGTTACAAATGTTCCCAGATACTGGCTCTTATTACACCAGGTTCAGGCTGGGGTTGGTGGGAATTCAGTTCAGAACCAGGAGTCCTGGGTAGGAGCAAGGCTGAGCTAAGCTTTAACCCTTTGCACTCGCTTGCTTTTTTCTCGATTCCTTTATTCTACTCAGGATTTAATTTTTTAAATACCCCAGATTTTACAAAGCGCGGCAGTAGAATAAAAAACTGGAGTTTCTTTTCATACAAACTTATTTATTTGGATTTTTTTATATTTCAAATTATTGATACATTCAAAGAGTAATTTTAATCTCTATAATTTTTCATGGTGTGATATTTTTTGAAACATTCACCCACACGAAGACCTGGTTTACATTCACGTTTCGCAAATATAAATCGTCTCTCTTCTTCCTCCTTTGATTTTTCTGTTAGAACAAACAACACAATCTTTGTGTTTTTTGTTAGGGTGAGGTGTGATTATATGGAGCTTTCCATCTAAACGTTGCTCTACGTTAGTGGATAATAATCTACCCCTGGAAGTTAGTGTACCATCCTGAATTCTCCAACAAGATCATGTACTAGTTTCCTAATAAATTTCACATGCGTTATCGGTTTTTCATTTTTTCTTTTTTGGTATCAGTTGAGACGGCATTTACATTTTACTTGTCCTTTCATGCTAATGAAAACAAGAAAAGATACTGGAAAAATAGACAAAAATCCCCCTCCCCCCCCCCCCCGCGGTGAAACTACATGTCGAGTGTGGCTCGACATACGAGCTGCTACCGATACTGTGTCGAGTCACACTCGACATCCGAGTGCAAAAGGTTAATAAGGGTTCACATTCCAGGGTTGTACTAGCCGCTGCTAAGTGCTTAATCCATGACGTCTCTTGGAGGAAATGACTGGGGCTCATACTATAGGAAGTCACTAGCCCAAGACCACCATCTGACTTATGCTAGTCCCATGATATCCCTGCCTCCCCTCCCCTTCCATACCTCCTAGCTGTGGTTAGCTTCCCTGAAACTTCAAGACCATGGTCTCCATTCTGCCCTCCAGAGAAAAGGAGGAACCAGAGTCTGCCGAACACCTACTGAAGTGTCAGGTCCTTGCCAGGCCTTCCCAAACACCATGTCACATGACTTCCAGATGGGGGGTGACAGTGCCCACTTTGCAGACAAGAAAACCTAGCCTCATATAACAAGTGTTCCTTGCTGGAAGGGTGCAGGGCTGGGTTTGATCCCTGTTTTTTTTTTTACTTGCTGGCCACAGGATCTTTAGCAAGTGACTCAAACTCCCTGCCTCAGTTTTTCCAACTAACTCCCAGGGTTGATGGCAGCATTAATGAATTGAATGGAAGTAAAACTCAAATGCATTGGTCTGCAGTGAGAACTCATTGATCATGTGTGATGGACAAATTGTTCTTAGGGACTCTGTTTCCTTTTTTATAAATAGCACTTTATGGAATGTGGATATAGACCAACTATGAGTGTAATCTGCCACCCGAAGAGGGAGATATTAATGCTGAAGGAGTCCTCACTCACAGTATCCATCTGCCAAGCTCTGTGAGAGAAGCAGCAAGCTCCTGGAAAGTCCCATGGTACTCCCCAGGGACAGTGCCAACTGAGGCAAGGGTCAGGCAGCATCCTAGCACCCAGCTACTCCTTCTAGTGCCAGAAACACTGGCTGTGCTCTGGCTTGTTTGCTTGTCAGCAAGCTGGCACCAGCCAACCTTCCTCTACCCTTCCAACAATGACAGGCAAAGCCCCTTGGCATCAGCAACTGATAGATACCCCACCATGGGCACCTTGGTTGTGACTGGCCAGCTTGCTCAGGATCCTAGCTCTTCTGAGCTGGCCTGGCTGGCCCTGGGCAGGCCACTCCCTCTCTGTCCCCTAGTTCCCTCTACTTCTCTGGGATCCCGGGAATCATCTCTCACACCAGCAATGAACTAGGCTTAGGGACAAGGTTTAATCAACCGAGACCAGAGAGCCATTTGCCCAAGGTCAGGTTAGCAACACTGGCAACAGAGGAGTGGCAGAGGCAGGCCGAGCTGTGTTCTCATCCTGTTTCAGCCCCCCAAATGCCAGTGAGTCTATTTCTCATCTGGAAAAATGGGGTTCACAGGCTATGCCTCTCAGAGATGTTTGCAACCAAGGACCCTTCCCTGGCTGGAGGGACACAACAGTGACTACAGCCAAGCCTGACTGGTCTCAAGGCAATCTCAGTCTCCCAGAGGCTCTGAGAGTCCTAGCCACTCATCCAAGAGCACCCAGCAACAGAGGCACAGCCCAAATGTGCTGGCACCTCCCTTGCAGTCATGTTCCCCTCAGCCCACGTTTTGATGTCATCAACAAGGTCAGGGAGTACTCCTTGGGGCGGGAGGGTGCTGTGCTGGGCCTTGCAGGGAGCTATGGCCCAGGGCTGTGACAAACAGTCCATTTTCAGTTGAGTTGGCCAAGGCTAACCAAGGCCAAGGTGGCAGTGCAGGGACTAGAATCTAGGCATGGCCAACTTCTGGGAAATGTGGGGTCTTCAGCTGGACATGGGATAACCAGGCTGAGGACATCTAAACAGTCCCTAAGTGCAGCCCCTGAAGACACCCATTTCCTCTGGCTAAGGTGGGAAGAACTGATAAACGGGAGCCACCCATCCCCGAAGAGGCCTGCAGCTACAGAAAAGCTGGCGAAGAGCCCAGGGGTAGGCCATGGGCTGTGCGGGAGGCCTTCTCTCCAACCACCCTCTGTACTTATTAATTTACTCCGGTATATGTTCAGAAATGTTTACAGCAAGCTGGAGCAGAGTGGGGAAGACAGGAGCCTACCCACACAGAGTGGGAGGCAGACAAACAGGAAAACATACAAACAAGAGGACCTCAGATAGCGTCAGAGGTCAGAGGCATAGCACAAGGGGTGATGGGACTGGGAAAGGGAGCCAACAGAGGGAAGGGTACTCCAAAAGGAGGGCAAAGGCCCTGAGGTGAAGAGGCTGGTGTGGCTGGGATCATGATTAAAGGAGAGCATGAGGAAGATGAGGGTGGGAGTGGGCAGGACCTGGAGTGCAGTTTGGTTTTATGGTGAGGCCAATGGGGAGCCATGAGCAGATTGAGAGCTGATGTAGGGCAGGAATCACAGGGCAGCACTCGGGCTTCCTCAGAAACTGGCTGGCAGCATCCACCCTCCCACTCACCCCTACCCCACTCCTGACCATGTGACAGATGAAGTAACATAAGGATTACAGGGCCTGAGGACTCCCCAAGGTCACAGTGTTATAGTCATTTAGACAGACATGAGCAGAGCAAGGATAATGGACCAGGTACAGAAGGTCACCAAGACCAAAAGCCCTGGGTGCCTAGCAAGGGGCAAAACTAGGAAAATAATAACCTCACCCCCAGGGTAACCTTTCCTTCTCTAGCATGTGGCTAGTCATGGGGTTTAGACCCCGACCTTTTCCTCCCTAAAGATAACATCTAGGCCTCAGTTGTATTTCAGCTCGCAGCTCACAATGGCAGCAAAATCAGACACATGACACCATGGCTGCCTCAGGACCAGCTGCACTGACTATTGATGCCCTGCCCAGGCGCCAACCCATCAGTGGTGACCAGGACCCTGAAAGAGCACACCTGGAAAGCTGATGAATGCCTCCCCTGAGACCTCCCCTAAGATTCCCACCTGCAGGAGATAAATACCATCAATGCAAAGGACCCAACCCATGCTCTCCCCAAGGGGAGCATGCCTGTGCCATTCCCTTCCCCCTCTCCTTCCTCCACAGGCACATATTCCCTAAACTCTAAGGGACCCCACAAGACTTGCAACCAGGGTAGCAGTGGGCAGCAGCAGCTCGTCCTGGGCAAACTCCCTGAACTTGTCTCCAAGGCCCCCTTTTCTCTGACTTCCCAGTGAGCCAAAGCAGCCCAGCCTAGACTCTCCTGTTGCTTCTACTATGTCCTTCCTTGTTTCACTGTCCTGAGTGTGTTTTTGCTGCAGCCAACAAATTCTTGCTTGCTTTGCTGCACTGTGTCTCTTGCTTGAAATCTTTCCTTCAAGTAGATAAGAACTGAAGTCTTGTCTTGCTGGTAACAGAAGGACTGTCCCAAGGTCACACATTTGGCTGAACCAGAAATCAAAGTCAGGGCAACCTAGAGCAGGCAGGGATCCTTCTCCTACACCCTTGCCAAGTCCCTGGTGAGGGGAGATTAGGGCAGGGTAGTGGGGCAGAGGGTCATGTCAGCCCAATTGAGCAGGCAGGGTTCACCCAGCTGGGGGCAGGGGAGACTTGGACACCACAGGGAGGTGGAGCCAGGGTGCTGACCTCACAGCTATTTGTATTAGCCGATTTCCATGGAAACCAGGAGCCTTCTGGGAAAAGGGCTTGAACTGATGTCAAGAGTGGAAATGAGTCCCTCCTCAGGCTAAGGGAAGTGAATGACCAGTAGAGAGTGTATTCCGAGCCCACCAGGGTCTTGAGGTTACTCTGACCCTGACCAGGCCATTAGGAATGCATGAGCTGCCAGATGACCACAAGATGCCCCAAGTGTGACTACAGAGAAAGCTGGGGTCTGCCAGGCACCAGTGCCTGGGGACCCAAGAACACTTGGGAGATGTAGTGGGCATCGGGGTACCAAAAGTGATGTCCATCCTACAGATGGGGAAACAGACTCAGAGAGAGAAGGAAGGCTGCCCAAGCCACTTAGCAAGCAAGGATCTCAATGTGGTCAGGAGGGGGAGTACAAGAGTGTCCTCCTGGGTGACCAAGGTGAAGCTAAGACAATCAGGCACCTCCCATGTCTCAGCTCTGCTCCAACATCGAAGGTGAGCTCTCTATCCCCCCCCCCCCCCCCGCCTCCCCCTACACACACTCCCTGTTTTATGGAGGATCAAATCAAAGCTCAGAGAGGTTACATCACTTACTGCAGGCCACATAGTTGAGTGGGGGTTGGATGCTAAGCAATTCAGCTCCCCAAGGAGATGTACACTCAGAAGCAGCAACCTAGGTGCCTGCAAACCCCATACTCATGCCAACTGTGGCCCCAGCAATATGCCTGTCTGAAAGCAACATCAGATCCCAAGCTGTTCTCAAAACTTCACTTTCCTCAGCAACCCCATGGCCTGCCCAAACGTCCACTCCTCCCATTATCTGAGACCACTGGCTACAAAGCCCCATACCCCTGCATAAAGACCTTGGAAGAGAGTCCTCCATTTTTCAACCAATGTGTGTTTTTTTTTAAAAAATATATATATTATTTTTATTATTTATTTGAGAGAGGAAGGGAGAGGGAAGAGAGAGAGAGAGTGAAACATTATCGATGAAAGACACACCTACTGGGCAGGAAATTGAACCAGCTACCTTTTGGTGTATGGGACGACACTCATCCAACTGAGCCACACAGTCCAGGGCAAGCAAGGTCTTTTTATTACCACACAGAAATGGCTGGCCTGGGGCCCCAGAGATGGACCAGCCTCAGTCCCTGCTCTCTTGCCAGTAGAACAAGGTGTCTTCGACCCATTTACAGGTGAGAAAAACAGGATCAAGGCAAGAATGGATTTGAAGAGGCAGGAGCAAGATCCCTGCCCCACTCTGAGACTGGCCGGTGTGTCTGCCAAATTTCAGATAGCCCTCCACCCCAAGCAATGAAGGTCCTTCTGGTAGGAAAGGGCTTGGGGGAGTGGGCAGGATGGGTAATAACAACACTGTTGGCTGGTGATGGGAGCACAAGACCCAGTGTAGATGCCTTAGCAGTGCTCCCTTTGCACTCCCAAGCTTGTAGCTGGTACCCATCAGAAACAGCTCTCACTGAGTTGGGGGAGGAATGTGGGAGGCAGAGTGGCAGGACATGGATCTCCCCATTTCCTGAGTCACACGACTCACCCAGAGTCGCAATCTAGAAGGAGGCTGGGTCATGGTGCCAGGTTGCCCTTCTGGCCGGTCCACAGCTCTCGGAGCTCTACACGGCACCCCAGGTCCCGCAGGGCTGCCTTGGCCACGTCCTCGCAATCTTGGTGAGCAACACGGGCCTGCACAATGAGTGCTTCGGCCCCCAGATCCAGGATGAGCTGTGAGAAGGCCTGGCTGCGGGCCACTAGGTTTCGGATCAGCATGCAGGCCTGTTTCTAGAAGGGAGAGCAGAAGATGAAGGCTGTAGGCTGGTGCTTGGGGTCCCAGGGTAGGATCCACTCTGACCTTGGGGTTATCCTCATAACACAATGATGACCACAACCAGCATTTGGTGGGTGCTATGCTATGACTCATCAGGCCAGATGCATCCCTTCACTTCATCTCCACAGCCCAAGGCATAGCTAATCCCCCATTTCCCAGGGTGGCCAAATGCTCAGCAGGTGGGGCTGATCCCTCAGGTATGGATCTTCAGTCTCACAGAGTCTGGCAGGGGTCCCAGAGGAAGAGGGCAGCAAGATAAAGAGGGGGTGTGCACAGAGCCCATCTGTCAATTACATTGGTACTCCTTCAGTATACCCTGCATATCTGCCATGTGTGGATACCTAGAAGCACCCCAACAAGGCTTCTACCACCAGTGGATGAGTATGTGAAGTGTGGGGGCTCCTAGCCAGGGTGGTCAGAAAAGGACAAGGGCATGTTGACCTGGAAGGGCCAGGAGAGCAAGGCCCTATAGGAACCACAGCCTGGGGTAGCTAAGGATCATGAGGAGGCCCCAGTGCATGTGAGAGGTGGAAGAACCAGGGGCTGCAAAAAGAGCGTGGGTTTCAGGCCACAGTGTACGCATGGCTCCATGTATAGTTCAGCCCTGAAGACTCCCCAGTGAGGCGGGCAGAACCACCCCAAATCCCAGCAGAGCCCCATCTGCTCTCCCCCATCCCCTCCTCCTCCCCAGATCCCAATAAAGAGCCTATAAGGAAAGATCAAACACAGAATAAAGGAGCAGGGACAATATACTCTGGAGGATGGCATATAGCTGCAGAACTATAGGAGCTGGGAAGGAATAGGAACCCACAAGGCTTGGACCATGATGGGAATGGGGACAGGGACTGGGAGGGCCTCCATCTGGCCCCTCACCTGCATGCCGGGCTTCTGCCTCTCCTACTTCCTCCGTACCCACCTGCACACCGACCTCCTTCGGGTGTGCCTTCATCGCCTCCAGTGCAGCCAAAGCACCACCGCCCTCCACAATAATCCGGCTGTTCTCTGGCTTGCGCAGGGCCAGGACACACAGGGCTGCACAGCTCTGCTCGCATACCTGCAGGACGGGTCACAGGAATGGCTGAGACCAGGCCAACAGACCCCTACCATTACCAACTTCCCAGGTGAGTGTCCCAAGACCCCACCTGAACAGACCACTATCAGTCCAGGCGTGTGCCGGACCAGCAATAGCAGGAACAGTAACAGGGGGACAAAAACATCAACCAAGCTCTTCTGTCCCCCTTCCCACTCTGCTTACCCTGGTTCTCACTCACCAAACCCCCCTCCACCCTAACCTTGCCTGATTGATCCCACCCCTTGCCCACCCTCATTCTCCCTGCCCCTACCCCTCCCTCATCTCTAGTTGAGGAAATGGAAAGAGCATCACAAAGATATAGTGACTGAGCTGGGATTCCAGATCCACAGTCCCACCTCATGAGCCCCTTGGAGGTACCTGAGGGCTGGCCAGGTGCCGGGTCATGGCAGCCACAATGGACTCTGTCCCACCTGCACGGACAATGGCATCCTTCACATCATCATTGCCTGCAATGGCCTTCAGGGCACTCAGCACTTGCTTCACAAGGTCCTATATGGAGGGCACAATGGGGTCACACCCTGGTGAAGCCAGCCCCCCTCCTGCTGCACCAGGTGCTAACTCCTAAGTTGCTGTATTGTGGGAGGGGGTCTTGAGGGTAGGTTTGGGGCTGTTAAGCAGTCTGAACAACAGCTAGGGCTGCCCTGGGGCACAAAGGCGGCATGTAACAGCTGTGTTACTACTCACTGTATAGAAAAGGCAGGGGAAGTAGATCTTGTTGTTCCAATGACTTTGATACCTCCCCTAACCCCCACAGAGAAAGCAATGGCTCAGCTCAGCAATCAGAATACCAGGTCTCCTTGGCCTTGGCTGCAGTGATTGACTTGACTGGCTGCTGTCACTGACTGGGTCAGAGACAGCAAGATCATTGCTGGTAGCAGCCAGGATCCCTGGCCCTAGGCTGGACATGTGGTGAGGGGGTTGAATTAATGATGGTCAGGGGTCCCTGACCTGTTATACAGAAAGGAAAGCCCAGGAAGTGAGGAGTGGGCCTCACTCAAGTATCACACAGCTGAGCTGAGGTCTGGGTTAGCCCTGGCAACACCCACTCCTGTCCCTCCTACTCCTGGTAGAAAATATACTAGTAAAGGTACTAGAGGACAGTAAGGAAGGGTGGGGTGGGTTTGTCTGCCCCAAAACTTTATTTCCCACCTATGGGTCAATGAGAAGTAGAAACACATTTTGGTTTTGGAATCAGCAGACAGGCCAGGCCTGTCCTCATACAGGCTTGTATGGTTGGCAGGAGCCCAAAGGGACAAGTTCCCTGAGAGGCTGAAGACTTTCCCAGGCATGGAGAACAATGTCAAATTGAAATCAGGGTGAGGGGACGTTGCACTTTATGACAGCTCTGGATGCCCACCTGATGGTTGTTGCAGTTGGCCAATAGGGCCACCAGGATGCCAAGGCCCCCGAGGTCTACGACCTCTTGACAGAACTCGTTGCGAACAGTCAGATGGGACAAAGTGCTGCAGAGCTCACTCAGGACGCTGGGGTTGTCATGGAATGCTGCAGAGAGGGAGGGAGAGGAACTGTGGGGATGAGGAAGGAGCAGAGGAACAGCCACAGCTCTGAGCCAGCAGTCCTGGTTCGAATCCTGCTCCACCCTCTCTCTGCCTGGCAGGGTGGCTTCCTAAACCAGGAGAGCCCCAGTGAACACCATGGGCAGTATGGACCTGCAGTGCCCCCTGCTGGCTGCTGTGGAAGACACTGGATGCCCTGCTCCCCCCACCTCTTCACTGTGCCCCAGCTAAATTCCAGACCAATTGATGGTAATACCTAAAAATAAAACACACCATAATAATGCCATAATAAAACATCGAGGCTATTTTTATGATCTTGGGGTGGGAATGACCTTTCTAAGTATAACAGGAAACCCAGAAACTGTAGAGAGACATATGGATAGAGTTGACGGCAGAACTGAACAGTTGTGAAGACCAAGTTCAGAGGCACACGGAGGAGGCTGCACTGAGGCCTCTCCTGGGGAAGGGATGGAGAGCCATAATCTATGCAGAATTAATGTGATAGTGAGTTCGTGTGCCCCAGTGACTCCCTGAGCGCTAATCTGATGTGCCCTGAAGGTGTTCTCTAGACATGGTGATATCCATCTGCCTTTAAGTAAAGGAGTGGACCCTGGATGGTCTCATCAGCTGAAGACCTTACCAGAGAAACTGAGGTCTTCCTGAGGAGGAAAAAGCACCCCTGTGGAGTGTGGTGTCGGTTCCTGCCCCACGGATTTCAGACTCGAAAGCCCCACATTAGCCAACTCCTTGCAATAACTCTTTATATACCCACATATCCTACTGGTTGTGTCTCTCTGATAGAACCCTGACAAAAACGAGCTCCTGTAAATAAACAGGAAAATGCAAATGACCCCTCAAAAAAGCAGCCTGACTTCCAAGATGATTAAGACCTGTTTCCACTCTCTCCAGGGGTTTGGAGGGGAGACTGAGGCAGGCCCCTCTCTCTGGCAGACAAGACAAGAGCCAGTGGGGAAAGGGAACTCATTTTTCTAGCACCTTCAGTACACCAGACCTGTCAGGCCTTTTTTGGTGGGTGCAGTGGATGGGAGCTGGTGCTTTGAGGTATGAATGTCAGTGTTGCAACCTCCCATGGCGGGCTCATGGTTACCCTGGAGTTAGGAACACATATGTGCACAAGAATTTGTGGCCAAGTGTGATCCAAAGTGTGAACTGCCCATAGTGAATGCCAGCAATACTTCCCCCATCTTTGGGAAACACCCTTGTTTTCCCTTTGGGGAGCTCTTCCCCACTCTCAATCTGGTTGGACAGAGCTGAGTCCCTTCCCCAAATGGCTTTAGACATGCCCACAGGACTTGGTCCTGGCCAAAGAGTGCTGGCTCTCCTGGAACAACTAGGAGTAAGGATACTGTTCCATAAGGGCTACCATGCAGGTAGGATGAAGCCAAGAGACCCAAGTGGAGCCTAGAGCCAGCCATGCTATGCCTGAAGCAGCTCTAGGCCCTGACTCTAACCACACCTGTTCCTACCTTTGGCAGCCTCAATGAGCACCTTCAAGCCTCCGTTCTCCTGCACGATCATCTTAGCGTGGTCATGGGAGTTGCCAAAGGGCACACGAATGTCATCATCAAAAGTCATGATGCGGAGGGCCCAAGAGGCCTCCCTGACCACGTCGGCACAGCCGCTGTGCCTGACAATGGCACCAGTTAATAGGGGCAGCACACCAGCCTTCACCAGACTCTGCCGATTCTGCTCATGTTTCAGGCAGGCATGGCGTATGCAGCGGATCCCAGAGCAAATCAGATCAGCCACATCGGCATTCTGGTCCAGAGTGGCCACCAGCAGCTTTAGGCCCTGAGTGTCCAAGAGGTCGGGCTGGCCATTGATCAGTGCTGATAGGGCGTTGAGAGCCTGGAGCAGAAGTCCCTGGTCACCCGTTGCAGCCAGCTTCCAGACAGCAAGTAGAATGGGGTAGGCACCCTTCTGAGCTGCCAGAAAGCGGCAGGCCTTGTGCTGCTTGCATTGCTCACAAAAGCGGGTAAGTTGTGCTGACACCTCCTGGGGGTAATAGCAGGCCACAGACTTCCGCAGGTCTTCCAGGATCTAGAAAACATGGGAGAAACCTCAGTGTCATCTCAGTCCAAAGAGGGCCATAGTGACAGTGCTGTACCCCTGAGGTCTGGGCCTACACTGGAAGTTCTGTGGGGCCAGTTCCAGCCATGTCAGCTTCTATACCTGTGCTTTTAGGAGCCTTGAGTTTCATAGGCCACAGAGAAGTCAAGGTCCAGGCCTCTCAGTGTCCTTGCCAAGGAGCCACACATACCAGTGCAGATGTATTAAACATCCCAGCCATGGCTGCCACTGCATGTGAGATCCCAAGCAAAACAAACAGAGCTGTCCAACTGAACTCAGTCAACCCAGTAAAATCATAAGAAACAATAAAATGGCTGTTGTTATAAGCCATAACTAACTGATACACCCTCCAATGGCCAGCTCTCCAATGCCCACACCATGTCTCCTGTTTATCTCTTATTCACTCCACAAATATTTTCTGAGCATCTGCCAAATAAAACCATACTGTACACAGAGCTGATTCACTCAAATTCAACTCTAAGCACCTGGGGGAAAATAATAATGAAAAAAAAAAATCTGAACAGGACAGAAAAGTCTAGCTGCAATTCAACTCCATGACCTCAGTGCCTGCCTGAACAGGAGCCTTAAGACAAACCCACACACACCTGTCAAAATGACTATCATCAATAAATCAACAAACAACTGTTGGTGAGGATGTGGAGAAAAGGGAACCCTTGTGCACTGTTGGTAGGAATGCAGATTGGTGGAACACTGTGAAAAGCAGTATGCAGTTACCTCAAAAAAAAAAAAAATGGAACTGCCTTATGACACAGCAATAACACTTCTGGGAATTTACCTGAAGAAACCTAAAACAATAATTGGAAAGAATAGATGGACCCCCATGTTCAATGCAACATTATTTACAATAGCCAAGATTTGGAAGCAGCCCAAGTGACAATCAGTAGATGAGCCACAACCGGTAGGTGTGGCTCAGTGGATGAGGGTTGACCTATGAATCAAGAGGTCAGTTGGATTCCCAGTCAAGGCACATGCCCATGTTGTGGCCTCAGTCCCCAGGAGAGGGCATGCAGGAGGCAGCCAATCAATGATTCTCTCTCATCATTGATGTTTCTCTCTCTCCCTTTTTCTCTGAAATCAAGAAAAATAAAATAAATAAAAAGCTGTGGTACAGCCCTGGCCAGCGTGGCTCAGTGGTTGAGTGTCTGCCTATGAACCAGGAGGTCATGGTTCGATTCCGGTCAGGGCATATGTTCGGGTTGCAGGCTCGATCCCCAGTAGGGGATGTACAAGAGGCAGCCAATCAATGATTCTCTCTCATTGATGTTTCTATCTCTCTTTCCCTCTCCCTTCCTCTCTGAAATCAATAATAAATAAATAAATAAAAATTTTAAACCAGCAGGGATTGTGGCTGAGTGACAAGGAGGTTGCTGTAGCCCTAAGGCAGTTCCTCTTAAAGGGCCCACACCCAGGGTAGCAACTTGAAAGAAACCAGGGACATACAGGGAGGAACTAACTTGTCTGGAATCAGGGCAAGAGCTGGAGGGGCAGCTTTCCCCCAGAGAGAAGTGCTGGCAGAGGCCATTGTTTCTCTGACGAGTCCTCCCCACCACAGAGCTAACAGGCAGGGGCAGTACCTAAATCTCCATCAGCCAGGTTCACACTTTTGCCCGCCCTGGTGATTCCCTGAGACCCTGCATCTCCCTACTTGCAGGCTCATCTAAGCCATTTCCAGGGGCTTTGCCATACAACTGGCCTCTCTTGCCTCATGCTTTGGACTTTCCTAAAATCTCTTAAGCTGCAGCTGGCCTCAGCATACCCCATATCTCTCAATAAATGGCCCCAGGTCCAGCACTAGCAGCAGCTTTCCTTGATTCAGAGGTTTGCCTCTCCTGGACACCTCCAAACCCAACACAAGTAGCAGCCATCTGCAGAGTGCTTTGTAGCTCCTGCTGAGTGACCCTGGGCAGGGCACAGGTAGTGGCTGACTTTCTACCTCCCAGAGGCCCCAGAGCAAGTGCACCTGATGATCAGCTTCAGACATGCCAGATTACAACCTTACCACTTCCACAAGTGACACACTCAAGGGGGACTCGGTGAGTACCAAAGCCCCAATAAAGAAAGTCCTGCTCCATGGGTCGGTTCCTGCATAGCAGCTCTTCAGCTCTAGTTGCAGCTGATCCTCACAACCAATTGGCCTGGGGATCAATCTCTCCCAGTGATGTCAACATCAATTAAGGCTTGGCTACAACAGGACAGTGCACACAGCTCACACAGGGGAGCACCTGGAGTGCCCATCTCAGGTGAGTGGGCAGGTTGAGCCACTGGGCCCTACAGGACACCTACTACTCAAAGCCACTCTACCAAGTCCAGGAGACAAAGCAGATCTACCTAATATATAGAAACAAATACAAGGAAGCAGCCAAAATGCAGAGACAAAGAAAACTGTCACAAATGAAAGATTCTCCAGGAAAAAAACCCTAAATGAAATCGAAGCAAGAAAACTACCAGATACAGAGTTCAAAGCAACAGTTATAAGATGCTTCAGGAACTTAAGGAGAATTTCAAGAAACTTAGTAAGAACTTGAAGGAACTTTGTGAGAAAATCAACAACATAACAAAGGACCAGTCAGAAATGAAAGATACACTAACTGAAATGAAGAATAATTTACAGGGGACTGAAATGAAGAATAATTTACAGCCAAAACCGGTTTGGCTCAGTGGATAGAGCGTCGGCCTGCGGGTTCGATTCCGGTCAAGGGCATGTACCTTGGTTGCGGGCACATCCTCAGTAGGGGGTGTGCAGGAGGCAGCTGCTCGATGTTTCTCTCTCATCGATGTTTCTAACTCTCTATCCCTCTCCCTTCCTCTGTAAAAAATCAATAAAAATAAAAAAAAATTTTAAAAGAATAATTTACAGTAGAGGATCCTGAGAATCAAATCAACAATTTGGAATATGAGGAAGCAAAAACACACCCAATCAGAACAGCAAAAAGAAAAATAATCCAAAAAGATGAAGATAGTGTAAGGAGTCTCTGGGACAATTTCAAGCATCATGGGGTGCTAGAAGGAAAAGAGAGGGAGCAAGATATTAAAAACCTATTTGAAAAAATAATAACAGAAAACTTCCCTTAACCTGGTGAAAGAAATAGACATGTAAGTCCAGGAAGCACAGAGAGTCCCAAACAAGATGAACCCAAGGAGGCCCACACCAAGACACATTATAATTAAAATGCCAAAGGTTAGCCCTGGCCGGCTTGGCTCAGTGGATAGAGCATCTGCCTGCGGACTGAAGGGTCCCAGGTTCGATCCCGGCCAAGGGCACATGCCTGGGTTGCAGGCTCGATCCCCAGTGGGGGGCGTGCAGGAGGCAGCTGATCAATGATTCTCTCTCATCATTGATGTTTCTCTCTCTCCTTCTCCCTTCCTCTCTGAAATCAATAAAGAAATATATTAAAAAATAAATAAATAAAATAAAATGCCAAAGGTTAAAGACAGAGAGAATCTTAAAAACAGCAAGAGAGCCAAAACCGGTTTGGCTCAGTGGATAGAGCGTCGACCTGCAGACTGAAAGGTCCCAGGTTCGATTCCGGTCAAGGGCATGTACATTGGTTGCGGGCACATCCCCAGTAGGGGGTATGCAAGAGGCAGCTGATCGATGTTTCTAACTCTCTATCCCTCTCCCTTCCTCTCTGTAAAAAATCAATAAAATATATATATATTTTTTAAAAAAAAAAAAAACACAGCAAGAGAAAAGCAGTTACCTTTTCTCATATGGAAGCACTGATATGACTGCCCACTGATTTCTCAACAGAAACTTTGCAGGCCAGAAGGAAGTGGCAAGAAATATTCAAAGTGATGAAAACCAAGTACCTACAGCCAAGATTACTCTACCCAGCAAAGCTATCACTTAGAATTGAAGGTCAGATAAACAGCTTCACAGATAAGAAAAAGATAAAGATGTTCATCACTACCAAACTAGTATTACATGGAATGTTAAAGGGTCTTCTTTAAAAAGAAGAAAGAAAAAGATAAAAAATATGAACAATAAGCCATAACTGGTTTGGCTCAGTGGATAGAACGTCGGCCTGCGGACTCAAGGGTCCCAGGTTCGATTCCGGTCAAGGGCATGTACCTTGGTTGTGGGTACATCCCGAGTAGGAGGTGTGCAGGAGGCAGCTGATCGATATTTCTCTCTCATCGATGTTTCTAACTCTCTATCCCTTTCCCTTCCTCTCTGTAAAAAAATCAATAAAATATTTTTAAAAATATATGAACAATAAAATGGCAATAAATACATATCTATCAACAATTGAATTTAAAAATCAAAATAAATAAACAAGCAGAACAAAAACAGACTCACAGATACAGAGAACATTTTGACAGTTGCCAGATGGGAGAGGAGTTGGGGAGATGGGTGAAAAAGGTGAAGGGATTTAGAAGCACAAAGTAGTAGTTATAGTGTAGTAATGGGGATGTAAAGTACAGCATAGGGAATACAATCAATCCATATATATAAAAACCTAAGCGACCGTTCCACCACACTGACCACCAGGGGGCAAACACTCTGACCAGTAGGTTAGCTTGTTGATGGGGTCCAGCCAATCGGGCCTGGGTGAGATGGGCCGGACATGCCCTGGAGCCCTCCCATCATCCCTCTTGGGCCCCGATCGGGACTGGGCAAGACAGGCTGGACTCTCCCTGGCCCTCCCATGGTCCCTCCCCGGCCGGCCAACTTCCCACGGTCCCTCCCCGGCCGACCAGCCCTGATCGGGACTGGTTAAGACAGCTGGACACGCCCTAGAGCCCTCCCACAGTCCCTTCCCAGCCCCGATCATGCACCGGTAGGGTCCCTCAGCCTTGCCTGCACCCTCTCTCAATCCAGGACCTCATAGGGGATGTCGGAGAGCCGGTTTCAGCCCAATTCCCGCAGACCAGGCCAAGGGACCCCAACGGTGCACGAATCTATGCTCCAGGCCTCTAGTAATATTATAATAACCATGTATGGGGTCATATGGGTATGAGAATTTTTGGGATGATCACTTAATAGGTTTTATAATGCCTAATTACTGGGGTGTACACCTGAAACTAATATAATATTGTATGTCAACTGTAACTGAAAAATTAAAAAATGATTTTAAAATTTTTAATGGAATACTACTCAGCCATAAAAAAGGAAATCTTATCTCTCTCATTCATTTCACATTTCAGTCCAGAAATGTTTCTGGACTACAGAGTAGAAAAATATTCATCACTTTGAATATTTCTTGCCACTTCCTTCTGGCAACAGCATGGATGGATCTGAAGAGTATTACGCTTAATGAAATTAAGTCAGTCAGTCAAATTATAGGGGGAAAGTTAGGGAGAGGTGGGGGAGATAAGAGATCAATCAAAGGACTTGTATGCATGCATATAAGCATAACCAACGGATGCAAAACTCTGGGGGGTGAGGGCATATATGGGAGTGGGGTGGGAGGTGGCAATGGTAATATATGTACACATATAATACCTTAATTAAAAAAATTGGAAAAAAAATTAAGTCAGTCAGAGAAAAACAAATACCATATGATTTCAGTTATAAATGGAATCTAATGAACAAAATAAACAAAATAGAAACAGACTCATAGCTGTCACAGGAGAGGGAGTACGGGTACTGGGTGAAAAAGGTGAAGGAATTACCAGTAAGCAAAAACCCACCACCAACAAAAAACCCCTCATAGACAGGCAACAGTATGATCATTACCAGAGGGAAATGGGGGTGGGTGGAGACAGGAGAGGGTAAAGGAGAGACATGACTTGGGGTGGTGAACACACAACACAATATACAGATGAATTATAGAATTGTATACCTTAAACCTATTCATTTTATTCACCAATGTAACTCCAATAAATTCAATTTTAAAAATACAAACCTATGCTACTAGAACTCCTGAAATCATTTGTACCCCACCCAGTGAGCACAGTTCTACAGACACCATCAGCCCAAAGGGTTTTGATTTTGCTCAACTGTCCTGAAAGGCAAGGATGCCTGTCAATCAATCCTCACAGAGCTGATTTGTGGATTTAACTGAGTATATGTTATAATGAAACAAAATATTCAGAAATAAGTTAAAACCAAAGCAGTGACCTAAATAGGCATTCCTCCAAAGAAAGCTCACAAGTGGCCTAGGAGCACAGGAAAAGGTGCTCCACATCACTGATTACCAGGGAAACGCAAATCAAAACCATGAGATAACATACACCCTTCAGGGTGGTACTATCAACACAGCAGAACCAGAGGTCAATAACTGCCTAACTGCCGCCAGGCCCACGCAGTGGCTGCGGCGACTCATGCAGATGCCTCGCCAGGCAGAGAGGCCCAGCTGGCGCATAGCTGGGCCATGACCCAGCCGTGGCCTCAGCAGTAAGGACTCCCCGATGCCAGTTGGGGCAGAATGAAGGTTGGGCCCACATGCGGTAGATGCAGCAGCAGCAGCAATGGATGCTCTAGAATAAGAACTCAGCACTATCTTCTTCCACCGCATGCAGACTTTGATGCTGTGGTTGGATATTTAGAGAACATTATCATGGATGATGAGTTACAGTTATCATAGAAAAATTTCATGGACAAGTACTACCAGGAGTTTGAAGACACAGAAGATAATAAACTCACCTACATGCCTATTTTAAATGGATATTTCTTTGGTAGAAAAGTATATTGAAGAACAGCTGCTGGAACAGATTCCTCAATTTAACATGGCAGCTTTTGCAACAACTTTACAACACCATAAAGGTGAAGTTGCTGGTGACATATCTGACATGCTGCTCATGTTTACCAACTTTCTGGCTTTTAAAGAAATGTTTCTGGACTACAGAGCAGAAAAAGACAGTCGGGGACTGAACTTAAGCTATGGTTTACTGGTAACTTCATTGTGTACATCATCCTCTATGCAGCTTCCCTGAACCATCTGCAGCACTAGGTCCCACCTGCAGGCAATGAGATTGTTCTGGACATCAGCAGCACAGTATACTGGGAGAGGCTTCAGCTAATGATGGAAGAAAAGATCTTGGAGAGACTGGCTGTTCTGCAACTCTTCATTAACATCAAGTATTGATTGGGGGGAAGATGGGGGAGAATTACCTGGCCCTCCTGGGACATATTTCTTTAGAAAAACCTTGTGTTCGCAACTCTTCATTAACATCAAGTATTGATTGGGAGGTAAGAGGGGGGAGAATTACCTGACCCTCCCGGGACATATTTCTTTAGAAAAACCTTGTGTTCAGTAGCCCTAGTACTCCTCTCCCTAAGTGGGCATCTCTCTCAGCGATCTGAGTCAGGCTCCTCTGGAGTAAGTCCACATCCACCTGTGGGGCCTTCCCTAACATACATGTTGGTGTGTCACCACAAAATTTTCAGTCCTTCAGCCCCAATAGGGTTTTTATTGTTTGGGAGCATTTATCTAGGGTGTTACTCAAACCAGCTATCAATCTTGAAATTTTTGGAACTCCTACTGTCACAGTGAGTCTTGGCTGCAGGAGTCAACTGAGAGGGATGTCCTTTACCTAAAAGCTACATGTTAAAGTCAATTCCTAGTCTTACATTTGCAGACTCTCAGACATGGACTCAGGGAGCCCTAGATGCAAACTCAGGCCCACCTGCAAACACTGGCCATTCCCTGACCTTCAGAGCCTATATGTGCCGAGTGGAAACCAGGGAAAAGGTGCCTCTGACAGACTATTACAAGGTGACGTGTATGGGAACAGGCACGTAAGGTCAGCCCTGCCCACATGGGCCACTCCCTCCTACCTGCAGGATGTCGTGTATAGGCTCCTGAAGTCCATCTGCAGAGATTTTGGGTGCCATCTTTATAATGTTGCTCAGTTCGACCCCTGCAGGGGGGTGGAGGAGTGAGGAAACAAGTTACAGCCATCATCCCGGCGGGCCTGCCAGGATCACACCTCATGTCCCTTCTGCTGGTCCCACCCACTCAGGAGGAATTCTGGGATCTCCGTAGGTCCCCATCCCATCCCCTCCCCACAGAGGCCAGGCTTAGCAGCCATGTCCATATGGAGGTGCGAGGTGAAGGGGGTGGGTCTTTACTCCTCAGCCCTGTCCAGCCAATGGGAGTAGAACAGTGGTGAGGCTGCATGCCATCACTGCAGCGAGAGGCACCTTCTGTCTGGTGGGCTAAAAGGGGAGGGGATCCTACATCCTTCTCCCTTGGGGCTCCTATTATTCCTCACCCGGGCTATATCCCTGCCCTCATTGGAAGGATACTTCTGGGTACTCCTCCAGCCATTATTCAGTGACTATATCCCACTCTGTGCCCAGGACCAGCCTCTGACCTCTGAGGCTGAATACCTGGTCTCCCTTGCCCTCTGGCATCTCACTGGGTTTGGCCAGTGGGGAATCCGACTCTTGGTCTGGAGTGATAGGGCCGGCGTTCATTTCCAGCTCCCTGACTCACCCTTTGTCAAATGACCCTCGCCCCCGACCATGGCCTGTCCTGGGGTGGGAGAGCTCCCTACCGTGGCCTATAGGGTCTCCTAACTCCCAACCACGCCACTACAAACAACCCGTTTTGTTTTGTTTTAATATTTTTTAAAATTGATTTCAGAGAGGATGGGAGAGGGAGAGAGAGAAAGAAACATCAATGATGAGAAAGAATCATTGATGAGCTGCCTCGCACACTGGGAATGGAGCCCACAGCCCAGGCATGTGCCCTGACTGGGAATCAAACCTTCTGGTTCATAGGTCGATGCTCAACCACTGAGCCACAGCTGGCTGGGCTAAATAACCCTTTTTGAAACCACTCCCCTCTGTGGCCTGGTTTGAGCATGACACCTGTTTCTACAGGTAGGTGACTGACACCCACTTATGCCTTCTTGAGCTCAAGCCAGGGTGCGGGGAGGCAGGTGGCCCTGTTTCTTGGGACCTGGTCAGGAAAAGCCTCTTCACACAAGTAACAATTAAAATGAGGCCCACCTTGAAGTATCCAGCCCTGCAGATGTCTGGGTAAGGCCCAGGCAAGTAGAGGGTAGGCACCCAGGGAGGTGGGAGCAGGTAGCCAGCCTGCCCAGGTCAGAACTTGGAGAGGGTACAGGGCCCAGGGCTGCCATGTCAGGTGAGGTGGGGCCACAGCAGGACAGCACTCTCACACATTAAGAGCAGTGGACCAGAAGGGACTGTCAGGGAAAGAGCTGGATTAGCACTGTGACCGAGCCAAACCACCCTACCTTGTGATTCAAACTGCTCCACAGCCTCTGTCACTGCTTCCTCTGGCCCCATCTCAAACTCCTCGATGTTCTCACGAACAGCTGCATCAAAGGTCTCCTGGGTGATGCGCTTGGTGGCCATCTTCATCCCTTCCTCATGGGCTGTAGGCACCCAACAGATGCTCCTGAGCTGAGAAGTTAAGGTGAGAAGAAAGCTTCTTTGAGGGCAAGAGGGCAGTTGGGAGCCTGGCCACTATTTAAGTAGTATCTACTGGGGCTGCAGCCATACGAACATCTGGAAAAAATTTTACAACCTGGATCACAGGATAGGGTGATATCCCAACACCCCTAGAACTTCTAAAAGTGCAGAAGAGGGCAAGTAGTTTACTATATACCTATATAATAAAAGCCTAAGTGACCGTTACAGTGGAACAACCAGAACGACCGGTCACTATGATGCGCACTGACCACCAGGGGGCAGATGCTCAATGCAGGAGCGGCCCCCTGGTGGTCAGTCCGCTCCCACAGGGGGAGCACCACTCAGCCAGAAGTCAGGCTCACAGCTGGCGAGCACAGCAGCGGTGGCAGGAGCCTCTCCTGCATCCGTGGCAGTGCTAAGGAACAGGAGCCAAGCAGTAAGGAGCGAGGGGTCCCAGACAGCAAGAGGGATGTCTGACTGCCAACTTAGGCCCACTCTAAACTAGCAGGCACACATCCCTGAGGGCTCCCGAACTGCTAGAGGGCACAGGCCAGGCTGAGGGACCCCACCCCAGTGCATGAATTTTGTGCACCGGGCCTCTAGTACTTTATAAGAAAGGGAGAATGTTGCCCTGGCCATTGTGGCTCAACTAGTTGGACAGAGGCCTCGGGGTGGAAGGGAGGGAGTACCCGGCTGGTAGCCTGCAGCCGCTAGGGACCCTACCAGTGCACGAATTTCATGCACTGGGCTTCCAGTATTGTTATAATAATATACTGTTATTCTAATAAGGTTTTTAAATAAAAATTAATAAAGTAATTAACAAAGAGGAAAACTAAATAAAAAACTAATAGAAATAGTTACTTGAAAAGAGAGGCAGAGAAAAGGTTGCTGAGGACAGTACTAGAAGCTAGATTGTTCTCTCTGAATTTACCTTGTCTTACAGGTTTGAATTTGGAACCCATATAAATGTTTCATGTGGTTAGAAAAAGAGATAAACCAATAAAAATAAAAGCAATCCGAAAAAAGCAAGAATAAAATGAAGCCCATAAATCTAAGAGTGTACCTGTGCTGATCAGACCCCTTCATGTAATTTTAAAACACAGTGATATGACCGTACATTCTTATTAGTATACTAGAGGCCCAGTGCATGATTAAATAATGTGGGTAGGGCCCCTAGGCCTAGCCTCCTGCAATGAGGGCCATCTTCTGCCCACTCGCCAGTACCCAGGCCGAACGCCGCCTCTGCTGCTGGGCTATCATGCCATTGGGATCACCAGCTCATCCCTGGCTGCTCTGGGGCTCAGGCCTGCAGGAAAGCGGGCACTGGAGACTTCACCTCGATGCGCATGTGCTTGGCCGGCTGCTGATGGAATGTACTGCCTGCTCAGGCCACTCACACAGGCGCCACCACTGCCACTGCTGCTGCCACTGCTGCTGGGGCTTGAAGCACTGACAGAGGCTGCAGGGCGGGCCCACAACCTACCCACCCCAGCGTGAGCGGCCCCAAGCTGGCAGCGCGTTCCATCAGCGGTTGGCCCAGCACACACGCATGGAGGTGAAGTTGATGGCGCCCACTTTCCCACAGGCCTGAGCCCCCAAGCAGCCAGGGATGAGCTGGTGATCCCAAAGTTCTGACAGCCAGCCAGTCCTCCCGCCACCCACCCCAATTCCCCCATTCACCATCGCTGATCCATTGGAGCCTGCAGGCTGGGGGAAGGGACCAAGAGGTCAGCAGTTCAGCCCGCTCACCAGTCACCAGTCCTGCCCTGCCCCTGCTCACAGGCCGGCGGGGGAAGAGAAGGGACCGAGAAGTGGTCAATGCCACCTCATGGCGACTGGTCATTTGGTCGTTCCAGTGGTTAGGAACACTGGCTTTTTATATATATACTAGAGGCTTGGTGCACGAAATTCGTGCACAGGGCAGGGGGGTGTCCCTCAGCCCAGCCTGCACCCTCTCCAATCTGAGACCCCTCGAGGGCAGTCGGACATCCCTCTCACAATCCAGGACTGCTGGCTCCCAACCGCTCGCCTGCCTGCCTGACTGATTGCCCCTAACCACTTCTGCCTGCCAGCCTGATCACCCCCTAACCACTCCCCTGCCAGCCTGATCGACGTTTAACTGCTCCCCTGCCAGCCCAATTGCCCCTAACTGCCCTCCCCTGCCAGACTGGTCCCCCCCAGCTGCCCTGCCCTGCAGGCCTAGTCCCTCCCAACTGCCCTCCCCTGCAGGCCTGGTCCCCCCCACTGCCCTCCCCTGCTGGCCCAGTCACCCCTAACTTCCCTCCCTTGCCAGCCTGGTCATCCCTAACTGCTCTCCCCTGCTGGCCTGGTCACCCCTAATTGTCCTCCCTTGCCAGCCTGGTCACCCCCAACTGCCCTCCCCTGCAGGCCTGGTCCCCCCCAACTGCCCTCCCCTGCTGGCCCAGTCACCCCTAACTTTCCTCCCTTGCCAGCCTGGTCACCCCCAACTGCCCTCCCCTGCAGGCCTGGTCACTCCCAACTGCCCTCCCCTGCTGGCCTGATCTCGCCCCCAACTGCCCTCCCCTGCCGGCCTGATCTCGCCCCCAACTGCCATCCCCTGCCAGCCTGATCTCGCCCCCAACTGCCGTCCCCTGCCGACCTGATCTCGCCCCCAACTGCCCTCCCCTGCTGGCCTGAACTCGCCCCCAACTGCTCTCCCCTGCTGGCCTGATCTCGCCCCCAACTGCCCTCCCCTGCAGGCCTGGTTCGCTCCCAACTGCCCTCCCCTGCCGGCCTGATCTCGCCCCCAATTGTCCTCCCCTGCCGACCTGATCTCACCCCCAACTGCCCTCCCCTGCCGGCCTGATCGCCCCTAACTGCCTCTGCCTGTTTGATCACCCCTAACTGCCCTCCCCTGCCAACCTGATCTCGCCCCAATGGCCCTCCCCTGCCGGCCTGATCTCACCACCAACTGCCTTAAAACCCCTCCTCAGCCCCCACCTTAGGTTCTGCCTTCGCAGTTCACCCAGATTAGGTTCTGACTGGTCAGTTTCTATGCCAGTCAGCGTCTCTGGGCCTATCTCCGGACCTGATCAGAGAGGCAGGGCTGATCAGCAGCCCCCACACGGAGGCCTGGAGAGGAAGAGAGGCACGCTGCTGGCCAGGCCCAGAGAGAAAGAGAGAGGCAAGGGCTGTTCAACAGCTGCTATGGAGGCTACAGATCAGACCCTGCTTCTCTCTCCAGGCTTCTCTCTGGGCCTGATCCGCAGCCTCCTCAGCAGTCAGTGCTGGGTCTCTGCACCTGCAGCGGCAGCAGTCAGTGCTGGGTCACCAAGGCAACCCAGCACTGACTGCAGGACTGACTTCCGGTGTTCAGTGGACCTTCAGTCGTTACAGTCACTGCCTTTTTATATATATAGATATGCTAAGGATAGTATAAAATACAAAAGAAAATCTACATTACTAATGTTATTATGAAACTATTGTAGGTGTAGCAAATAAGTAATAAGGTTTATGTCATTAGGTGCCAGCATAAAAGAAAAAAGATTCTAAAATAAGAAAATCAAAGAAGTAAAAACTCAGAATTTTAAAATCTGAACTGGAAATATCAATACAAACTTATCCTACCTAATAATAGAGTAATATGCAAATTGACTGTACCTTCGCTACACCCACCAGCCATGCCCACGAGCCACGCCCACCAGGAAACCAGCGGGGATCCTGCGATGGATGGCAGGCAACTGGCGGTCGGCTCCTGCGACAACCAGAGGCTGACCAACTGGAAGTCAGTGCTGGCCCCGCCCCCAAGCAAATGGTTAGGGGCAATCAGGCAGGCAGGCAGAGGGATTAGGGGTGATCAGGTAGGCAGACCAGTGGTTAGGGGTGATCAGGTAGGCAGGCAAGTGGTTAGGGGAGATCAGGTAGGGAGACCAGCGGTAGGGGTGATCAGGTAGGCAGACACACCCTCAATGGGCTGGCCCCGCCCCCAAGCAAGCTGTTAGGGGCAATCAGGCAGGCAGGCAGAGTGGATAGGGGTGATCAGGTAGGCAGACCAGTGGTTAGGGGTGATCAGGCAGGTAGGTGAGCGGTTAGGGGCAATCAGGTAGGCAGACAGCCCCTTGCATGGCTGGCCCCACCCCCCAGCAAAGAAAGAGGGAGGCCCAGGCCAGCCAAACCATTGCACCCCAGCCTGTTGCCTGCAGAGGGAGGCCACCGGTGGCAGGGGAGGGGAGGCAGTGCTGCACTGATGGCAAGCAGTGGCAGCTGCGAGGTGTGGGGCCAACTGCCTGCAGCCCAGGGAAGAAAAACCCAATAGGCCCTGATCTCAGGCCAGGCCTAGGGACCCTACCCGAGGGGTCCTGGATTATGAGAGGGTGGTTGGGCTGAGGGATGCCCCCGAGTGCATGAATCTTTATGCATTGGGCCTCTAGTGATATATATTCCTTTAAGTAACTCCCCCCCCATTTTTATAGTTATATCAACTGAAAATGCCTAGAGGAAATGACACCACAGCAGCAATAAGCACTCCAAGCACAACTGTGGCCTCAAACTACCATAACCAGGACTCCTGGAGAAATGGCTGATTCCAGTTCTGGGCAGGAAATAGGCCAGGGGAACCAGGAGCATCTTGTGAGAGCAGAATGTAAGGAAGCTTCTAAAGAAGTCATGTCAGCCGAAGCCAGTTTGGCTCAGTGGATAGAGCGTCAGCCTGCGGACTGAGGGGTCCCAGGTTCGATTCCGGTCAGGGGCACGTACCTTGGTTGCAGGCACATCCCCAGTGGGAGGTGTGCAGAAGGCAGCTGATCGATGTTTCTCTCTCATCGATGTTTCTAGCTCTCTATCTTTCTCCCTTCCTCTCTGTAAAAAAATCAATAAAAATATATTAAAAAATATATATATATATATAAAAAAAAGAAGTCATGTCAGTGCTCACTTCAGCAGCATACTCACTAAAATTGGAATGATACAGAGAAGACTAGCACGGCCCCTATGCAAGGATGGCATGCAAATTTGTCAAGCGTTCCATATTTTAAAAAAGAATAAAATAAAATAAAGAAGTCATGTCAAAGGACTTGAGAGCAAACCCTAAGCGGTGCCCCTAGCTAAAGATGAGACAAGTGAGCATTAAAAAAAAAAAAAAAAAGTCCAGCCCTGGCCAGTGTGCTCAATGGTTAGAGTGTCAGCCTACTCACCAGAGGGTCTCAGGTTCAATTTCCTGTCAAGGGTTCCTCCCTCTTCTCTCTCTCTCTCTCTCTCTCTCTCTCTCTCTCTCTCTCTTTTTCTCTCCCCCTCTACCCCCTCCCTTTCACTCTATAAAAAAAATCAATGGAAAAAATACCCTCACTCCTCAGATGAGGATTAAAATATAATAATAAAATTTTAAAAGCCCAATAGATATCAAAATCAAAATCTGTGCATTCATAATAGTACTAAAACAAACCCAGCTCATTCTTCTGTAAACTGGCAAGAATTCAGCATTTATCCTGCTTCCCTCATACAAGTGGGTACCAAGTTATAAAGAGAGGATGAAGGAAAGTTCTGCCTTATAACTGAATCTCAGCTAATCGACCAAACAGAACAGATCTAGACAATGATCCTTGAAGGTTGCAAAACTATGAGGTGTAAAACTGATGCTGACATCAGGTGCACAGTATGTGTCCATTGCATGATTTCATATCAAAAGAAAAACTCAACACCACCTACCTCCTGCCCAGACGAAATGCACCTGTGAAGTCATCCTGCCAAAACCTGACCTGAATCTGACCACGCATCCAGTGGAACTCTGTGCAATGACAGTGTTATATATCTGTGCAGTCCATGTGGGATTGAACAGTTGAAATGTAACTAGTGCAACTGAGAAACTGAACGTGTACCTTTACTTATTTGTAATTCATTTTAATGTAAATAGCTTTAAGTGATGCGGTGCTGCCTTATTAAACAGCACAGCTCTAGATCTAACAATCCCTGATCGAATTCCTCAATTGCCTGAATACGGTCTTTTAAAACAATTTGTTTCTGATCACAGGTCCAATCTAGAATCACACAACACAGAAAGTGTGTCAGGAGGACAAAGATACGGGGACACTAGGACAGTGGTACTGGATTGTGGCAAAAATCCAAGGGCAAATTGGGCTCTGTGGAAACAGGCCACTCTAGCCCATGCTCCTTTTTACGGAGGTGGCACAGGATGTGAATATTCTATGTTTGTGCAGACACACCAGCGGGGAGGAAGACAGGCTCTGGGGCCGGCAGGGGGTAGCACTCAAATCCCAAACCCTCCATGTAACCTCCTTCTTCAATTCCCTCATGGGTGATACAGGGGTAAATGCAGAATCTACCTCATAGGGCTATAGTGAAAATTCAACCAGTCAATTCTTAAAAAGCACTTAGAACAGGATCTGGCATAGAGTAAGAGCTTAATAAATGTTACTTATTAGTTCCTTTCCTTTGTTGCTTAAGAGGTAATGTAGCCAATTTATTTGTGGATGTAGGGAGTGGAAGGGCATCAAATAGCCCACCTTGTTTCCCTCCCTTGCAGACAGTTCCCACTCCTTTCTGCCCCAGAACAAGTAGTCTGTTCAGGGGTTGCTAAAGTCAAAAGTGAAGGAAAACAATAAGGATTTTCTGTTTTGAGATAGTTTCTCAGTGGGAAGTCCAGGCTGGGGATGGTGTTCTATGGTCAGCTCCAAGGAACCAGAAACTTCCAAGCTGGTGCCTGCCACTCCTGACTCTGCCATTCGACACTGCTTCCATCACACTGATCATGCTTCAGACCCTGCGGTGAGTAGCCACCCTGTCACAAAGGCACAGTTGTAAAAGGGAATGCACACTGCCCTGGTCAGGTAGGTCAACTGGTTAAAACATCGTTCCGAGATTAGGGGTTCGAGCCCCAGTCAGGGCGCATACAAGAATCAATCAATGAATGCATAAATATGTGGGACAACAAATTGATGTTTCTCTGTCCCCTTCCTTTCTCTAAAATAATTTTAAAAGGGGTGGGTGGGTGGAGGATGCATACTTTACAGATGAGGAATCTGAATCTTAGAGAGGGAAGAACCCACCATTGGTCATACAGGCAGTAAAAGGCCTGGCCATCATGCTATCTATCCTGCCTCATAACATCTTTCCTTCACCTGGTCCTCTAGTCTAAGGAACTTCTAATATAGGAGAGGTACACGAGAACTTCATAAATTAACAAAAGTCAAAGTTAAGTCAGGGGCCTCCTACATGTTGTTTGACAGAACTTGGCTGACCAGAGATGCAAGCAGACCACAAGGAGCCTCTGGAACAAAAAAATTCCTGCGAAGACTGGTTAATATCTACTCACCCATACATTATCATTTAGCCATACCATAAAAGAAAAACAGACCACAAAATATACCTTGTGAAGGTTAAAGTTAATCCTGTTTTTCCACTCTTTATTTCCCCATACCAGTAATTTTCCATAGAAACTACAAACATATAAGCTCAACCTCTAGAGACAGTTGGGGGTCTCGCTTCCTTCTCTTTTAAGGAGAGCCCACCACCCTGCCTGTGGAGTAGCTCTTCTTGCTTGTCCTCTCTGCTCAATAAAATGGCTTCCACTCTAACCTCTTGACTGGCTCGTATCTTGAATTATTTCTTGTGCGAAGCTAAGAAACCCTCTTGGCTCGGGTACCCTTTAGGAACTTGCCCCTCCTGCATCTCCACCAGCCCTTCCAGGCCACCTCCCCCTGGGAGCCTTCCCTAGCTACTCAGATAGAGCCTGTGCCCTCTGACCTTGCTCTGCATCCCCCACCCCACCTCACCCCACAAACCTCCCTCTGCCCAGCCCTGAGCTGGGAGATCAGTGTCTGGCTCTGGGACCATCTCTGAGATCCTATGGGGTCTCCTAGGTCCAGCACCAGGCTGGGTGGGGCACAAAAGTATCAATCTAGAACGAATGAGAAAGATGGTGCCTGAGGATGGTCATCTGAGAGTCACCTGGGGAAAAGCCAGGGCCAAGAGAGGGTCCAAGGTGTTGGAGGCGGGGGGGGGGGTGGGGGGGGGGAGAAGAATAACAAGATCCTATCTGACAGCCAGAGCTCTGTTCAAGAAAATGGTACATGGAAACATCAGAGACTTTGAATGATTCATCTTCCTCCACCCTTTACACCCACCCTTATTCAGGCACTATCCTTCCCAATGGGTGGCCTGGCCTGCTTCCTCCCAGCCACACCCTGAGCATCTATCTCCACCAAGAGACCACCTTCTTACCCGATCAAAATCCTGCCGTGGTGTCCCAACCCTCGGAAAACAAAACCCAGTCTCTTTACCAGCTCTTTTCCTACCTAGACCTCCTCACCTGTGCTTCCTGCCTCTTTCTCATTCTTCCCAGCTACCCAAGGGACATCCTTCATAATCACTCTGGTTAGCAGCCTCCACCTCCTTTCGCATTTTTTATTATTTGAATATTATCTCTATCAAGAGCGACATGGTTCATTTATTTATTTGCTCCTACTGTCTAGCCTCCTCCCCAATGAAATTTAAGCTCCAGGAAAGCTGGGCCCAATCCATCTTATTCTTCACCTTTTTCTCACTGTCTAGGACGGAGCCGGGTACCAGCGGGCACTCAGTACACAGGCCTGAACCCTCGGAGGCCAGGGAAGGGGGCAGTTTTGTCCCCCGGCGGCTTCTGTAAGAGTCATTCTCCAAAAGCAAGTCCTCAAGGACTGTCCACAGTCACCAGCCCGACCCTGCGGCGCCCACTCCCCGCCCCGCGCGCGAGGGGGTCTCAGCGGCTGCAGCTTCTCACCCTGTCTTCGCGGCCACGTGGGAAAGGTGGGGCTCGCGTCTGTCACTGGCGGCACCGCCTCTGGCCCCTTCTGGCCGCCGTAAGCGCGCAGGCTCGCTGGCGCCGCCTCTCCTCGGCCTTCCCCAGCTAAGCGACCCGCACCCGGATTGACCCAGGGTGACTGCGAGCGCAAGTAAAGCCAAAAAGGCAAACAGGTGTGCGGCGGCGGTGTCTCTGCCGCTTTCTCCAGGTTGGTCTCAGTTATCGGCGACCCCTGCAAGGAAGTTTTTCGCCTTCGGAGCCTCCGCCCAGAAGAAGCAGGTAGCGCGCCGGTACGGGAGGGCGCGGCAGTGGCCACCTGCGCTTGCGCACCGGGGCGCGGGGTGGACCTGCGCCTGCGCGGCGCGGCGCTGCAGGGACCGTTGGCTCATTTGCATGTCCCCGCCTCGCGCGGCGGCGGCGGCGGGGGCGGTGGCGAAGGTGGTGGCTGAATCTCTGGCGTCGGCGGGGGCGACTCCGCACTCGGTGGGCTCGGGGTGAGGCCCGGCCCCGCGCGTTGTCGGTGGGTGGGCCCCGGGGTCTGCGGGCTCGGCCCTAAGCGGGCCCCGTGTCCCCCCCGATTGCGCCGCGGGCTCGGCCCTCGGGCTGCACGACGGCCGCGTCCCGGACGGGTCGGCCTGGTGGGACGGTCTGCGGCCTCCGGGGCCCGAGGCCCCCTTTTCTTCGCCCTCGGAGGCCGGGAGCAGGCGGACCGCACCCGAAGGGGTTCATTCGTTTCCTCGCTCATTCATTCCACCCGAGCCCGAAGCGGCCTTTCGCGAATGGCGATCACGGAGGCAGGGCGCTGTATACGGCCCCCTGCCATTTTTAACGGGTTCAATCCCTACAGCAACCCCCATCATTAGCTGCCCATTTCATAGCTGATCAAAACGGAGGTATAGAAAGGTTAGGTCGCTTGATTTGGTCCCGGGCCGCCTGGCCCGAAGACCCTTCCCTTCGCCAGTAGAGAACAAGGGCGCCCTAGGAAAAGGGCTAAAGGATGGAAAAGGAGGCGATGGGTATAAGGAAGACTGCAAGGCAGGCGCAGGCTTGGGTCTTGGGTTGGAGGTTTCAAGTTGGAAAGAATATCTTGGTGATTAAGGACGGGCCGCCACGGGATTCCTCCGTGTTGCTTCTTAGTCTTTTTCTATTTACTCTTCAGGCTTTGTCCCCACTACTAGTGTTGTTTGCCAGGTTTCAGCCCTGGATGGTTGACCTTGGGTGAGTCACTTAGCTTAAGGCTCCCATTTCCTCTTCTGTTTAATGTCATTCATAACGGGACCCACTTCATTGGGTTGTTGCAAGTAAATGAGGTCATGGGAGTTCCTTCCCTACAACTGTCACTAGCTCATTGTGACTAGACAGGGATCCCTGCGGGAGGCTTCTCTCTGGAGGGTCGTTGGCCCTTAGAGCCTCTTGGCTCTGTTTGAAACATGGAAACAGTCACATCTTTCCTAACTACCATGTGAGAGGGTTATGCTCCCACGCCCTTACTGTTATCTTCAGTTATGCGTGTTGCTTCTTGCAGAACTCCAGCAACCCCAGGAGATAAGGACTTTTTTCAGAGAGCTTTCGAAGGATTCTGAGGAAATGGTCTTAGAGACACAAAATAACTTGTCCAAGATCACCATGCTTGTCTTGCTCCTTTTCAGTCAACACACACCTGTGAGCTTCCTGAGAGCAGAGGCCCCTAGAAATAATATAACGTTTCTCTGCAGTACCTGGCTGGATTATGGATTACTGCCTCCTTACTTTGAAGATGAGGTGGCATAGAGAGCCGGCTCTCTGAGCATTAGTTCTCATTCTTAGTGTCTTTTCCCCTCTACTGCAGGTCAGAGAAACATGGCTACAAGGCGAATTGCACAGGAGACTTTTGATGCCGTGCTACAAGAAAAAGCTAACAGGTATCACATGGACCCCAGTGGTGAAGCTGTAGGTGAAGCTCTGCAATTTAAAGCTCAAGGTAAATTAAAGTGCTTGATTGGGAACCGATGCAGGGGGGTGGGAGGGGGGGCAGGTAAGGAGGCATTTAGGGTCAGAGCAGGAGGATTTCAATCCCTATATTCCTATTTGTTAAGGGGAAATGAAGTTGGGATCTGCATGTTAAATCACTGTGTAGAAGAAGGTATTATCATTACCAGGAGCTTCTCCCCAGAAAGCCTCCCTCACCTAAAGAAAGGCTGTTGAATCAATCTTCTGGCTCCATCCCCACCACCACTGCTCAGGTTTGAGCTCTTACCAGTTCTGGCTTGGATTATTTCAATAATCTCCTACTGAACGGTCTCTCAGCTTCTGGCTTCATTCCTCTCAAATCTGCCCTGACTACAGATCTATTAATGCCAACCTTGCTGGGCCAAGGCCCTGTTTGGACTCTCGGGGCTTCCCACTTTGGGGTTACATCCTCAGATAAGTGCCGGAGCAGGGAGGTAACAGTGATGTGTGCAAGACTGCAGGGTGGTGCAAGGGGTTGTGGAGCTGCTGAGAATAGGCCCTGCCTGAAAATGTTTCCCTTTGGAAAATTTTGAAACACTATGCCAGCAGAATCAAAAACGGTGCCCACACAGATTCCAGGATGACATGGAGGTCCCTCACTACCATGCACAAGGCTCCCAACCCTTACTCTTTGCCTTGGGCTTTATGTTTCATTGATACTGTGCCACCTCTCTGTGCTTTGAATCCCTCCTCATCCCAGCTCTGCTGGTTGATTCCCTCCAGCATGCCTTCCTCAGGAAACCCCAGCAGGACTTGAGGTTGATTTGGTTGCCCTTCCCGGCCCCAAATATACTGTGTGCTTACTCCTCTGTTATGGGCTGGCCTCCTTCAGGCCTCATCGCTGGGCCTGTGCTGTTTGCTGCTGCACCAGCCCCTGAGCCAGCCTTGGCATGGAGGAGGGTTTCTTAGCATTGGTTGAGTGAGGCTAAAGTGCTTGCAGTAGGGATAATTGTTACATGCTTTGGACCTGGAGAAACCAATTGATTGGTTTTCAAAAATTATATGAGTAGTGCACAGAAACATACCTGTTATAAAAGATTGAAAGACTTGAGAAATGGTTAAGAGTAAAATGTAAAAGTCTTTTTAGCTGATTTCTTAAACTCTCAGAAGTAACTACATTTGTAGTAGTCTGTGCATCCTTCAATTCTTTTAGCAATATGTAATCCAGAATACTTATGTGTTATATATATATACACACAGAGACATATACCTATATGTGCATGTATATGTATATAGGATGCCCCAAAAATATATATACACACACTTTATATAATTATAAAGGCAGTGTTTATTAAGATACACTTCATTTTTGAAATTGAGCTATCAGCTGATTTTGTCAGATTTATGTCTCTATACATTTTTTGGGGACACACTGTATACAGAGACATAAATCTTGGTATCTTTATCTAGAGACTCAAACACCAATACATATATTGTTACCTCAAGAAAGTTTGGGGAGGAGTGAACTAGTAACCAAGCAGGATGCTAGATGGTTCTGGAACCATCTCTTCATCACAGAGCTGCATGGTTCATCAGTTGGACTTTCTCTGTCCCTGTTCTACTCTGCACTTTTCCAATGCCTTGGTTTACAAGGCATCAGAAAATCCTGTTGTGCAGAAACCAGCCACCACTCTACCTCTAATGCTACCTCCCTCACCACATCATCAGTAGTCATTAATACTTAGATCATCCCAGTGGACTCCTTGCTGGAACATCGACATTGACTTTCTTCCCTTTTGGTCTATTGCCTTCACAGTAGCCAGTGAGATCATTCCTTTGCTCTGAGCCTATCTGTGGCTTTCCATCTTACTCAAACTATTCCAGCATCCCTTTTAGGGCCAGACTTGATCTTGTACCTTCCTTCCATCGGTATCTCCCTAAATTTGCTGCATGTTAGAATCATCTGGGGATCTTTAAAAAACCCTGATGTCCAGGTCACACCCCCATGCTAGTTAGTTAATCAAATTAGGATGCCTGGGGGTCCCAAAGGGACTCCAATATGCAACATAGTTTAGGAGCTGCCTTCTTACCACTTTGCCCTTCGTTCCCTCTGGTATATTCATTCCCTGCTGGTCATACATCAGGGATTTGTCCCTACACTCCCTCTGCCTAGAAGGCTCCCCCACAGTGTGACCCCCTCATGCCAAGCATCCCCGGTATATTGTTAACTTCAATGCCTAAAGCAGTGCCCACACACAGTAGGTGCTCAGTAAGTACTGCTGACCAAATAAACTTACATTTGTATAAAGATTTGGCTTCCACCCTAACCGGTTTGGCTCAGTGAATAGAGTGTCGGCCTGCAGACTAAAAGGTCCCAGGTTCGATTCCGGTCAAGGGCATATACCTTGGTTGTGAGCACATCCCCAGTAGGAGGTGTGCAAGAGGCAGCTGATCGATGTTTCTCTCTCGTTGATGTTTCTAACTCTCTATCCCTCTCCCTTCCACTCTGTACAAAATCAATAAAATATATATTTTTAAAAAAAAAGATTTGGCTTCCTTCGGTTTCACCCCATTACCTCATGGCATCTCTCTCTCCCTTTTCATTTGACTTTTGACTAGGTAATAGATTCTGATTTAAAAGTTAGAAAGAGCCTGGCCAGCGCGGCTCAATGGTTGAGCATTGACCTATGAACCAGGAGGTCATGGTTCAATTCCTAGTCAGGGCACATGCCCAGGTTGCAGTCTCGATCCTTGGTGTAGGGCGTGCAGGAGGCAGCCAATCCATGATTCTCATCATTGATGTTTCTTTCTCTCCCTCTCTCTTTCTCTCTGAAATCAATAAACATATTAAAAAAAAAGTTAGAGATCAACCAAAGGACTTGTGTGCATGCATATGAGCCTATCTAATGGTTAAGTTCAACAGGGGGTTGGGGCATCCGTGGGGAGGGGTGTGGGATGGGAATGGGGGGATGAGGACAAATATGTGACACCTTAATCAATAAAGAAATTTAAAATAAAAAAAAATAAATAAATAAATAAATAAAAACAAATAAAAAACAAAAAAAAAAAAGTTAGAAAGGCGCTCTGTGCAAAGTTTCCCTGAGGCTCATAGTTTGCTTATGTTCCTACCTTCTTAGAGAGTTCTTTGTACATGAATAAGCAAATGCAAATATAGAGTCCTATTTTCCTAATTTCTACACACAAGGGAGGACAAAATCACATATTATTCACTTCCCATTGTGGCCTCTCTTGATGGCTTGTTTAGCTTCTGCCTTCTTTCTTATCTGCTTTAGCCTCTGTTTTTTTCAGAGGATCATTGGCCCAGTGAACCTTTCAGAGGGAGTGTATCTGCCAGCTTTGGGTCAGATACTCAGCTGTGGCCCAGTCTGCTGTAGAGGGTACAGTGTCAGACGTGGCTTTTGCCTCAGTGGCAGTATGGGCCAAGAGTTCCTACTAGAAGGCAAGGAGGGTGGCAACCTCTAAAAAGCCTGTGTGCTTCATGATAGAGGTAGAAATACACAAGTGTCCCAGTTACAGTAAAAAAAAAAAAAAAAATCAAGCCCTGACTGGTTTGGTTCAGTGGATAGAGTATCGGCCTGCGGACTGAAGGGTCCCAGCTTTGATTCTGGTCAAGGGCACATGCCCAGGTTGCAGGCTCCATCCCCAGTAGGGGGTGTACAGGAGGCAACCAATCAATGATTCTCTCTCATCATGGATGTTTCTATCTCTCTCTCCTCTCCCTTCCTCTCCAAAATCAATAAAAATATATATTTTTAAAAGCCAGGTTATTTGAGGGCCAAACACCCTTCCTTGAGTCTAAAAAAGGGCTTGTAAACCAGATGCCTGCTGAGCAAGATCAGGAGATCTGAGTGATTAAAGGGAACTGCTACCCAGCCTTGATGCAGTATCGTCAGGATAGATGCAGGCCCAGTGCTTGTAGGTCTCTTTTTGAATAAAAAGTAGTAATTCCAGGTTTAAGGAAAACCACACACATTTTAAATAACGGCAACAAATAGGAATTTTGAAAATGCACTCAGGCAGATAAAGCACTCCAGCTGGTTGGTAGTCTATGGACTGTCCATTTGTACCTTCTGGTCTAAAGTACCTTTGTGTTTCCTTTTGGATTGTTTATTTCAGATCTTATAAGGACACTGCCAAGAGTCAGAGCAGATATGTATGATGACATTCACAGTGACAGCAGATACACTCTGGGCGGATCTGTAGCTCACTCTCGAGATGCTGGGAGAGAAGGCCTGAGAGGTGATGTATTCCCAGGACCTTCCTTCAGGTCAAACAATCCTTCTGTAAATGAAGACAACTACTTTCGCAAAGACTGTGGCCGGGATCTGGAATTTCCCCACCCTGATTCCCGAGATCAGGTCTTTGGCCACCGGAAATTGGGACATTTCCGTTCTCCAGACTGGAAATTTACACTTCGTGGCTCTTGGGAACAAGACCTTGGCCACCCAGTTTCTCAAGAATCGTCTTGGTCACAGGAGTATAATTTTGGTCCTTCTGCACTACTAGGGGACTTTGGGTCCTCCAGGCTGATTGAGAAAGAGTGTTTGGAGAAAGAGAGTCGGGATTATGACGTGGACCGTCCAGGGGAGGCAGACTCTGTGCTCAGGGCCAGTGGCCAAGTCCAGGGCAGAGGCCGAGGTCTAAACATCGTTGATCAGGAGGGTGCCCTCCTAGGAAAGGGGGAGTCTCAGGGCCTGCTTACACCTAAAGGGGGGGTTGGGAAGCTTGTCACACTGAGGAATGTGAGCACAAAAAAAGTACCCACTATAAATCGCATCACTCCCAAAACTCAGGGCACTAATCAAATCCAGAAAACCACCCCAAGTTCTGATGTGACCCTAGGTGCAAACCCAGGGACAGAAGATATCCAATTCCCCCCTCAGAAGATCCCTCTGGGGCTCAATCTAAAGGACATTCGTCTCCCAAGAAGAAAAATGAGTTTTGATCTCATAGATAAGTCCGATGTTTTTTCAAGATTTGGGATAGAAATAATCAAATGGGCAGGATTTCACACCATAAAAGATGATGTTAAATTTTCCCAGCTTTTCCAGACTCTCTTTGAACTTGAAACTGAAACCTGTGCTAAAATGCTTGCCTCATTTAAATGCTCCTTAAAACCAGAGCACAGAGATTTTTGCTTTTTTACTATCAAATTTTTAAAGCACTCTGCTTTGAAAACACCCAGAGTTGATAATGAGTTTTTAAACATGCTTTTAGACAAAGGTGCTGTGAAGACCAAAAATTGCTTTTTCGAAATCATAAAGCCCTTTGACAAGTACATAATGAGGCTTCAAGACCGGCTTCTAAAGAGTGTCACGCCCCTGCTCATGGCCTGCAATGCCTATGAGCTGAGTGTCAAAATGAAGACCCTTAGTAACCCCCTGGACTTGGCCGTTGCCCTAGAGACCACCAATTCTCTCTGCCGGAAGTCTTTAGCCCTTTTGGGACAGACGTTCTCCTTGGCCTCTTCTTTCCGGCAAGAGAAAATCTTAGAAGCTGTCGGCCTTCAAGATATAGCTCCCTCCCCTGCCGCATTTCCCAACTTTGAAGACTCCACTCTGTTTGGGAGAGAGTACATAGATCATCTGAAGGCCTGGCTGGTCAACAGTGGGTGTCCACTCCAGGTCAAGAAAGCTGAACCTGCGCCAACTCAAGATGAGAAAACGGTTCCTCCTACCGAACCTGAAATTCAGGCCAAAGCTCTGAGTGGTCTAAGTGATGGTAAGGAAAGCAGCAAATGTTTCTATTTGTTGTGATTTGTTTCTTTTTCATGGGTGTTGGTTTTTTTTGTATGGTTTTTTTGGGGGGTAGTTCGGGTTCTTTGTAATATTCACCCGGGGATATTTTTTCCATTGATTTTTTTAGAGAGTGGAAGAGGGGGAGAGAGGGAGAGACACATCAATTGATTGCCTTCTGCACGCACCGCTGGGGATGAACTTGCCAGGCATGTGCCCTTGACTGGGAATCGAACCTGCGACCCTTTGGTGCTCGGGCCAGTGCTCCAACCACTGAGCACACCAGGCACAGCTCATGGTGGCGTGTTGTTTTTTTTTGTAATATTTCTTATTCTCTGAGATTTTACAAGAAATTCTTTAGCCAACTGCAAACAAATCAGAATTTTAGCAGAAAACTTGCATTGGCTAGTATACATGTCTGTCTGCATTCAGTCCATGAGCATGTATGAGGAATCTTCAACTTACACAGGAGTCTTTAGATACTCCTTTGGGAATCTGATGAAAAGCCACAGCCCTTACCATGAAAAATGCACATACAGCCCTTGCCAGAGTGCTCAGTGGTTATAGTGTCAGCCCGTGCAACAAAGGGTCACAGGTTCGATTCCTGGTCAAGGACAAGTACCTGGGGTTTTTTTGGTTTGCTCCCCACTCCCAGTCAGCACGTGCGGAAGGCAACCAGTCAATGTGTCTCTCACATCAACGTTTCTCTCCCCGCAACACACATTTCCTCCTTTTCACACCCTCTGAAAAGCAATGGAGCCCTAGCTGGTTTGGCTCAGTGGATAGAGCATCGGCTTGCTGACCAAAGGGTCCCGGATTCAGTTCCGATCAAGGGCACTTACTTGGGTTGTAGGCTCCTCCCCAGCCTGTGCCCTGGTCAGGGCTCTTGCAGGAGGCAACTAATTGATGTGTTTCTCTCACATTGATGTTTCTTTCTGTCTTTCCCTCTCTCTTCCACTCTCCCTAAAAAAAAAAAAATCAATGGAAAAATATCCTCAGGTGAGGATTAACAAAAAGAAAAAAAGAAAAGCAATGGAAAAAATATCCTCATCCCAGCCACCATGGCTCAGTGGTTGAGTGTTGACCTATGAAGCAGGAGGTCACGGTTCAATTCCCAATCAGGGCACATGCCTGGGTTGTGCGCTCGATCCCCAGGGGGGAGCGTGCAGGAGCGCAGCTGATCAATGATTTTCTTTCATCATTGAGGTTTCTATCTCTCTCCCTCTCCCTTCCTCTCTGAAATCAATCAAAATATTTTTAAAAATATATCCTCAGGTGAGGTTTAACAAAAAGCACCACCAACATATATTTTTAACAATTTTGCCTGCGTTTTATGGGGGTTTCTGCTATCCTGCAGCCAAGGTTAAGCAGCTCTGTTCAAACAGCCCCACCCACCCCCGCTCAGGTATTCCTAGAAGGAAAAGGAAACGCTAGGCACTGTCTCTGAGAAGGCCCCAGACTCCTGAGGGAAAGAAATCACCAAAATCAGCCCCTCCAGTGCTGGGATTAAAGGGGATGTAGGAGGTCCCAGCCTGGGGAGTTAGTGAAGCCAAAGGGAGGCTGTATTTGAGCTGCATTGAGGGATGGACAACCTGGTTGATCCGGGTGACAGAGTCACCCACTCGCTTTCCTAGACTGGCTAAAGGTTGACAGATCACTTAGGTACACCTGATAATCTACAGTTAACAGCTGGCTTACAGGGGAGGGGGCAGACCAGTAAGGAGGCAATAGACATGACTGGCTGTTTGGTGTTCCTTGTCCCTACTCCTTAGCTCTCAGGATGACTGCTCTAAGCCCAAACCTCCCAGGGCTCATGCACATAGGTAGTGGTCATGTCCTCTTTCCTCCTGACATGGTTTTCCACTTCCATTGCCCCACCCCATTTGTTCCTGAATCTCTTCATTCCTCTACAGACTTGTGGGGCACCTACTGCACTAGCACTGGTAGGTCCCACCACAGGTGCTTGGCTACTCCTACTCCCAGAGAGGGAGCCTTCCAGAAGCAGGCCCCTTTCCTCTGTACAGCCCCCAAGTGGTGGAACAGAAAGTCAGTGTAACAGTAATGCTGGAGGAAAAAGTCACCCGTAACCTAAAGTTGCTCACCACTGTTCCCTCGTGGTGCTGGTAGGCAGGTGGGTCTGCCGGTGCAGTCCTGCTGTATTGAAAATGCTACCACCTACTCTTTGACAGGATTGTCAAAAGCCCTTCCTGTGTTTTTACAGCTCTCACTGCATCGTGATATTAACCTAACATAAATTATCTCACCTTTCCCTTGATGTTGGACTCATGCTGCCTTTTACTACAGACTTCTGAGGCTTAGCAGAGCTTGGTCCCCTTGTAATTGGCATCTGTAAGCCTTGGCTATCTGGACAGCTGGTGGACGGCACCAGCACTGCCCCACCGCTGTTTTCATTACAGTATGTTAGAAACACTGGGATGACATCTTTGGTTAAATTGTTGATTATTACTACTTTTAATTTGTATTTTTAAATCCTCCTTTACAAGGATATAGTCTCAGGAAAAGGATTGCTGGGACCCACTTTCTGGCCCTTGCTATGGTCATTTTCTCTAGGGATGGTTGCAGTGACCAACTTATTGGCGTTTGTTTCTGAAAGCTGCTGATTTTAGAACTCTTAATTTTCTGTAAAATCATATACAATTAGCAGTTCTAGAAAATTAGAGCCAATAACAAAAAGAAAGGAAAACAATTTCGAAAGGGAAATTCTTGCAAAAACATAGCAGTTGCAAGATTGATTTATTCTGTGTAGGAGCTCCCACTGATGTTTACAATAAACTTAAAGCTATAACTCAGACATAGGCAAGATCAGGACAGTGCAGTTACTCCACAGAACAAATGAAAACCTCCAGTTCAGGGGTAGCTTTTATTGAAGAGTGAACAAGTAGACCATTCTGTCCTATTAAAACTAGCAAATATCAGAAAACTACACAAACTTATTATTTGAGGACACATGTTCTGTGTTACTGGTGACATCGTAAATTATAGCCATATTGGAAGAAGTTCACACTTTAAAGATGTTTTCATACATTTAGCAAATATTTCTGTGAACACCTATTTTGGGGCCATTGACTTTTTTAATTGGGAAATTTTTCTTTGTAAACTTAGATATGTATGTTTTCTGGTTACAGAACACATGTATGTTTATTTTTTGTAGATAAAGCACACAAAAAATGAAATCCTGATAAATCTACCACCCATAGATAACATCTGTTAACTTTCTGGTATATTTTCTTTTTCTATGTTTCCATATTTATGTGTCTTTTCTTCCCTCCTTACTATTGGGAATCATAATTTAGACAAATGTTTTATATATTTTATACCAAAATACATTTTATATCTTTATATTTTCCCCTTAATATTGTGAACATTCAAGTTAAATGATACACGAGAAGTGGTATGGAGTGCTGCATACCATTTCCTTCTGTAGGACATATACATACATTACTCTGTAGTGTTGTTGTAAGTCTGTAACTGTTTCTGTCCTGGTGGTTATGCTGTTACAGCTTTTGGGAGGGTAACCTATCTAATAAAAGAGTAATATGCAAATTGACTGTACCTCCACTACAATCGCAAGCCAAGTCCACCAGCCAATCAGGAGCAAGTATGCAAATTAACCCAACCAAGATGGCTGCGGCCACGGAGCTGCAGCAAGCAGGAGGCTTGGGTTTCCCCGGCAATGGAGGAAGCCAAGCTTCCCTGCTGCCCTGGCAGGCCCAGGCCTCCGCTAAAGGCTACAAAGTTTCAATTATAGAAGATAAATAAATCCCAACAAAAATGGCAGCAGCCATGGAGCTGGAGAGAGCAGGAGGCTTGAGTTGCCCCCGGCGATGGAGGAAGCCAAGCTTCGGCAGCCCTGGCTTGCCTTGGCCTCTGCTCAAGGCTACAAAGTTTCAATTATAGAAGATAAATAAGTCCCAGATACCAGGGCCTCTGCTTGGGTCACTGGGGGGCATGGCTAGCCTGCAAACCACCACAGGCCCCTCACCCAGGCCACCCCATGCCCCAAGGGAACCCCCACCCTGATCCGGGACACCCTTCAGGGCAAACCAGCTGGCCCCCACCTGTGCACCAGGCCTCTATCCTATCTAATAAAAGAGTAATATGCAAATTGACCATCACTCCAATGCACAAGATGGCTGCCCCCATGTGGACACAAGATGGCCACCACAAGATGGCCAGCAGGGGAGGGCAGTTGGGAGGAATCAGGCCAGCAGGGGAGGGCAGTTGGGAGGGACCAGGCCTGCAAGGGAGGGCAGTTGTGGGTGATCAAGCCTGCACGGGAGGGCAGTTAGGGGTGACCAGGCTGGCAGAGGAGGGCAGTTGGGGGGGACCCAGGCCTGCAGGGAAGGGCAGGGGGGGGACCCAGGCCTGCAGTTGGGGGGGACCCAGGCCTGCAGGGGAGAGCAGTTGGGGGGGACCAGGCCTGCAGGGGAGGGCAGTTAGGGGTGACCAGGCCTGCAGGAGGGGCAGTTAGGGGCAAACAGGCTGGCAGGGGAGCAGTTAGGCATCAATCAGGCTGGCAGGCAGAAGCGATTGGGGGCAATCAGGAAGGCAGGCAGGCGAGCAATTGGGAGCCAGCCATCCTGGATTGTGAGAGGGATGTCTCAGATTGGAGAGGGTGCAGGTTGGGCTGAGGGACACAAACCCCTGTGCACGAATTTTGTGCACTGGGCCTCTAGTTGTATATATTGGTTTCTAGAATAACACTCTGCTTTCCTCTTTTCAAAGCTGGTCTCTCATGAGTGAGAATTTCAGTTGCTAGTGCCTGCTTAGGCTACATCCTAAGCCCCTGACTCTGTCCTGGTCTTCCCAGGCACCATGTGGTCCAGTGTTTCTCAGAAAAGCCCTTTTGTGTGTTCTAGCTATCCCCCAGCGAGCAGATCACAAGGTGGTGGACATCATCAACCAGCTGGTCACACGTGTCGTTGGAGGCAGCTTGTCTCCTAAAGAGAGAGCTCTTCTCAAGGAAGACCCTGCTTACTGGTAGGTCTTTAAATTCAGCCCTCCAAATCCCTGCCATAGAACACACAGCAATATTTATGTCGCTCTTATGGTGTCCAGAGCAAAGGATAAGGTGTTTATTTTGAGTGGTGGTGTTGACCACTAGGAAGAACATTAGGGTGAATCAGGTTCACCAGGGTTCAAGCACCAGCCCTGCTGCAGACCTGCCCTGTGGTCCCCTCTCATTCAGTCTTAGAAGTCTGCATCCCTGCTGTGCTGGCTTAAGAATGAGCTGCAATATACATGCAAAGAATATGTATAAAATGAGGGATATGTCACAGCAGCTATTTGTGATTTATTGCTACTATTTGTTAAACTGTCTTCCTTTTGCCTTATTGCCTCTTCACATGAATAGGATTTTTTAAAATTAAAATTTTCATCATAAATACAGTACTTGCTTATTAGAGTAAATGATGTAGTTAAAAGGTCACTGAGCGCCCACCATTTCAATGGAGTCCAGGAGCAATGCCTGTCGTGTGCTGGCAGCAAAATGCTTCCATGGCTCCAGGGTAACTGCTTTGTGTAGCTAAGCCTCCAGGAGCTATGAGGTCCTTCATGGCTGCTGATGACAGAAATGGAGGAGGATTCTACCACTGCTCAAAGCTCCTGGTTGCCCTGCAGTCACTGGACAAAATGGGTGACCTGGGACCAGCTCTGGATCCTTGGTGGAGCCAACTGGAACCTTCAACAGTAGAGAAGCCATCTTGTGAAAAAGTGTTGCAGAAGTGTATTTGCAGTTGGGAGGGGGGCAATGGTAAGATATGTACACATATAATACCTTAATAAAAGAAAAAAAGAAAAAGAAGTGTATTTGCAGCAATGATGTGACCGTGCTGGTGTTTTAGCAATGTCCTGCTGTGCCTGTTTTGTTATATAGGTTTTTGTCTGATGACAGTAGTCTGGAGTATAACTATTACAAGCTGAAACTGGCAGAAGCACAGCGGATAAGCCAGACCTCGCCAGGAGTGGGTCAGAAGCCAATGGCTGCAGAGTGTGCAGTCCGGGCCATGCTGTACGCCCGGGCAGTCCAGAGCCTCAAGAAGAGGCTCCTCCCAGGGCGACGGCGGGGGCTGCTCCGAGCTCCAGGGCTCCAGGGTTGGAAGGTGAGGAGAGCAACCATCGGGACCCAGACCCTCCTCTCCTCGGGCACCAGGCTGAAACACCACATCCGGCAAGCTCCAGGCTCCTTGCAGGGAAAGCCGCCCCAGCCAGATGGAAATGATGCTGCCAAGGACTGCCCACCAGACTCCGCCGGGCCCTCTCCTCAGGACCTGAGCTCAGAAGCTGCAGGCCCATCCCCCAAGCCAGCGGGAGTGGACATATCTGAAGCCCCTCAGAGCTCCTCTCCCTGCTTGTCTGCTGACGGTGGGTGTTCACTCGTGTCTCCCTCCTCTGAGCCCCAGTCCTGAATATCCAATCTCTAGGGGTCTCTGCAGAGTTGGGATGGCCTCAGTGGTTTGGGCAGTGGGCAGTAGCAATGGTGACCTGGCGAGGATGGGTGTATGAGATGGTGCTTTCTCTCCTTTTGCTTCCTCAAGGGGGCAGCCTGAGAGCTCGGTTGCACTCTTCCTGTCCTGAGGGTTACTGCCCAGTGACTGCTTCCCTACTGCTCACCACCAGGTTATGCTGTGTGCCCGTGCCTGGGGCTTTGAACTCCTTGATCCATTTCTCTCTGTTCTTGCCCTGATTACGTTCCATAGGGCTGCGCTGTTCTTGTTCTGCCTCTTCCCCCTAGGCCTCTATGTTCCCTCCTCAGCATTAGCTGACCTGCAGTTGCTTCTGAAGTTACCAACGTACCCCTTCTGTGTCTTCTAGCTGTTACCTTCTGCTTCTGCAACAGGCCTGCCCCCTGACCAGTGCTTCTCACTCAGCACTAGATGGGAACATAGAGGGGGGAAAACCATCTACCCAAGTGCTGCTACAGAACAAGCAGCTCCAAACAGTGGCTTCACACAGGAGCTAAGCCTGAATGGGCCTACACATGTGTTTGTAGGCAGCAGCTGGTTGTCTGAAGCTGGTTGAGGTGATCTGGGTGACTGGGCCATGTGCCTGTCACCCCCCAGCAGCCTGCTGGGGTTGGTTCACCTGAGGTTGGTATCAGGCCCTAGGACTTCTGCCATACCTGTTGGAGTCTGGGGACCAGTCCCAGTTCAAGGGAGAGGAGAGTCCACCTCTGCTGGACAGAGCTGCAGAGTCACAGGGCAAAAGGCAAATATGCAGGAGGGGACATGAGGGGCTGTCTTTATAATTAGTCTCCACAGCCCCATGATGTCTACACGGGAAGTGGCAGCTCTTACGTGTGACAGTTGCTTTGTTTTATAGTTGACTTGAAGACTATGGAGACTGCAGAGAAACTGGCCAAATTTGTTGCTCAGGTGGGACCAGAGATTGAACAATTCAGCATAGAAAACAGCACCGACAACCCTGACCTGTGGTATGTACCCACCACACCCTTCTGGTTTGAGTGTATTCACCCCACAGATCTCCTGAGAGCTCAAAAGGTAGCCTGACAAACACCTCAGGTCACGCGGGGTAAATTGTGACTTCTGCTGAGCACAGGGCTGGAGGGAGGAGCATCTGTTCTGGGATATTGAGGGGATGGGGAGAAGCTCCCCAGAGGGACTGGATTCGAAAGCCAAATTGGAGTTTTCCAGGGGAAGAGAGAGAGCTCCCTGGGCAGAGGGGCAGTGTCCCCAGGACCTGAGCAGAGTCAGAACAATGGTGGAATGAGGGAGGGTGTATCCTCACCCAAGGGCCAGAGGAGGAGGAGGGCACTGCCCCCTGGTCATACTGGCTGCTGTGGGCTGATGAGAATTTGCTGCTCATGGAGTGACAGTGGTCCCTGGCCTAAGTGTGGGCAACAAGCACTTCCATGCAGTGACAGCCTGGCACCCTCGGGCTTGGAGGTGCATCATAATCCTCTCCGTTTCTCAGACTCAGCACACACAGTCAGGGAGTAGCTCTGCCTCTGGGATACAGATTCTCTCCTTCAGGGTTCCTATTACTGAACCATAACCCTATGGGCTCCCCTCAGAGCTAGTGGGGAGTGCATAGGGAGCAGGTAGGTTTCCTGCTGTGTACATTGTATCCTACAGTCTGCCGGGGCTCTGCCCTGCTCCAATGTGCTGCAGAGCTGTGCCTTAGTCTAATAAAGAATGCAGTTTAAAACTTCACATTAACTAGTGCATTTCTTGGACCCAGAGATGACCGAGCATGCTCTTCTAGCTTGTTTTGGACCTTGACTGGGCACTGTACTGAGGGTACCTTCTGCTTCTTGGGAGACCCAGACCAGTTGCCTAGAGCACTGATGGCTTTGCAAATACTCTGCCTGGATCTGCCTTTTACAGGCATGATGACCTCAGGAACTGTCACCTGCAGGCTTCAGAGTGGGGCTGCCTGTGGCATGTAGGATCTTGTCCTGGCAAGGCCAGTGAGGGGGACAGCTCAGTACAGGGAAGCTGGGAGTGTTACATAAGCCCTTGTTTTGTTTTGTTAATTCTCATGTGAGGATATTTTTTTCATTGATTTGGATATTTTTTTCATTGTTTTTTAGAAAGAGTGGAAAGGAGGGAGGTGGGGAGAGAGAGAGAAATATCAAAGAGAGAGAGACATCGATTGGTTGCCTTCCTTATACACCCCAACCAGGGCCAGGGATTGAACCTGCAACCCAAGTATGTGCCCTTGACTAGGATTCGAACCCATGACCCTTCAGTGCACAGGCTAGCACTCTAACCACTGAGCCACAGCAGCCAGGGTTTTCATCAGTCCTTTTCCCCCCATTAAAATTAAAGTTTGCAAGAAAACGGCATCATCCTGGGCACTTGGTACCAACTGGTCTTGGGGTTATTCCTCACCCTCTGTGCAGCCTTTTTTTAAAATATATTTTATTGATTTTTTACAGAGAGGAAGGGAGAGCGATAGAGAGTCAGAAACATTGATGAGAGAGAAACATCCATCAGCTGCCTCCTGCACACTCCCCACTGGGGATGTGCCCACAACCAAGGTACATGCCCCTGACTGGAATCGAACCTGGGACCCTTCAGTCTGCAGGCCGACGTTCTATCCACTGAGCCAAACCGTCAGGGCTGTGTAGCCTTTTTTGAGCAATGTTTTTCAGAACATGCTGTCCTCTCCTTATGATGAGAGAGAATCATTGATTGGCTGCCTCTTGCATGCCTCCCATTGGGGATCGAGCCTACAACCTGGGCATGTGCACTGACCAGGAATCAAACTGTGACCTCCTGATTCATAGGTCGACACTTACCCAATTAGCCACACCAGCCAGGCTAAATTTTATTTTTTAATTCTTACTGGAGAATATGCTTTTTATTGATTTTTTTTTTAAGAGCGTGAGAGAGAAAAACATCGATTAATTGCCTCCTGTATGCATCCTGACCTGTGTTCAAACCCACAACCTCGTTATGTGCCATGACCTGGAATCGAACCCACAACATTTTAGTGTACAGGATGACATTCCAACAAACTGAACTATCAGCCAGAGCATTTTTTTTTTAACTTTTAAAATAAGTACAGCATTTGCAGTAAAATAAAAATTATAATAGGTTAGCTGAGAGAAGTGGGACCGCTGTATGTTACTCACCTGTTCACCTGTTTGACAGTATTTGAGGTGTTTTCATTTTGGGATTATTACAGATAAAGCTGCTGTGAGCATTCATGTATAAGGACCTCTGTGGACACCTGCTTTTATTTCTCAGATAAATACCGAGGAGGGGAAAGGCTGGCTCCCATGGTGGGTCCACATTTAACTTTTGAGAAAACTTCCAAACTTCCTTTCCAAGTGACTCCATCATTTTGCCTTTTCAACAGCTTGGGTGAGAGTTCCAGTTCCTCCCTGTCCTCACTAGCACTTGCTGGTGTCCGTCTTTTTATTGTCCCAGTTACGGGAGGGGGAAGGAGTATCCCACTGTGATTCTCATTTCTGAGGACTGATGATACTGAGCATCTTCTAGTGTGCTCATGTACTTTCCATATCTCTTTAAGTGTCTCTTCAGATCTTTGGCCCATTTTTTTTTTTATTGGGCTGTTTATTTTCTTAGTAATGAATTTTGAGAGTTCGTTGTGTATTTTTTTAAATTAATTTCAGAGTGGGAAGGAGAGAGATGGAAACATCAATGATGAGAATCATTGATCAGCTGCCTCCAGCATGCCCACTACTGGGGATCAAGCCCACAACCCAGGCCTCCTGATTCTTAGGTTGACGCTCAGCCACTGAGCACACCAGCTGGGCTCATTGTGTGTACTTTTTTTTTAATATTTTTTTAATTGATTTCAGAGAGAAAGGGAGAGGGATAGAGAGATAGAAACATCAATGATGAGAGAGAATCATTGATTGGCTACCTCCTGCACGCCCTCCCACTACGGATCAAGCCCGCAACCCGGGCATGTGCCCTTGACTGGAATCAAACCTGGGACCCTTCAGTCCACCGCCAATGCTCTATCTAGTGAGCCAAACTGGCTAGGGCGACTTTTTTTTTTTCATTGTATATTCTTCATACAAGTTCTTTATTAGAAATATGATTTGCAGACATTTTCTCCCAGTCTGACTTGACTTCTCATTCCAGCAATGTCTTTTATATATATATATATATATATATAAATATATATAATAATTTATTTATTTCAGAGAGAGAGAGAGAAACATCAATGATGAGAGAGAATCATTGATCATCTACCTCTTGTACACCTCCCACTGGGAATCGAGCTCGCAACCCGGCCATGTGCCCTGACCGGGAATCGAACCATGACCTCCTGGTTCATAGGTTGACGCTCAACCACTGAGCCACACTGGCCAGGCTCCAGCAATGTCTTTTGGAGGGTAGAAGTTCTTCCTCTTTGCCCTTTCCTCTGTTGGATTTTTTTGGCTTCTTTTTTCTTGTTTTTTTTAAGAGCTCTTATCTGTGATGTAATTGTATATATTTCCTTCTTATTTTGATGTTTATCTTTCACTCTGCCTATGGGTAGTTCTTCAGAAGTTCAGATTTCTCAATTTGTTTTTCTTTTTATTACCCCTAGTACTGAGTCATAGAAAGAACCTCCCCACACTCAGGTTATAGACATTTATGTACTTTCTGACATAACTTGTACGGCTTGGTTTCTACATTTATATCCCGATCTGTGTGGGGTTATTTGGGAGCAGGGGTTGCAGCATGAATCCAATTTAAATGTTTTTCTTAAAAGTTTCCCAGTTGTCCCAACACCACTTGTTGAAAAAACTCTTTTGTGGAGAGGTTTGAGAGGCCCCCTTCATCAGATGCTGTGTTTCTAGCTCTTCTTTTGGTCTGTTTGTCCATCTATTCATGGACCAGTACCATGCTTTTTTTTTTTTAATTACAGTTGACATTCAATATTATTTTATTAGTTTCAGGTATATAGCATAGGGGTTAGACATTTATATAATTTTACAAAGTGATCCCCAATAATTCTGGCACCCACCTAGCACCATGCATATTTATTACAATATTATTGATGATATGTGCTATGCTGTACTTTACATCCCTGTGACTAATTTGCAACTACCAATTTGTACCTCTTAACCACAGTACCATGCTGTTTTAACTGTAGAGGCATCACACACCTTGTAATATCTGGTGGAGCTAGTTCAGAGTTCTTCCAGATGTCTTTGCATATTTATTTTTCTGTGTGGACTTTAGAATCATCTTGTCCAGATCCAGAAACAAATGATGCTTTTATTGAGATACTTTTCAACATTAATATGTTAACTAGGGAAGAAGTGACATCTTCATGAGGTCGAGTTGTCCTGTCCAAGAACAAGGGCTGTCTTTTCTTTGGTCCAAGTGTATTTTGTATCTTCATGCATGTTTTGGTTTTTCACACCAGCCAACCCCCTCCCCCAGCTATGACTACATGTCTAGGTGGTCCTCGAACTCGAAGGCTCAGAGAGGCTTTATAGCCACCATGTTTAAACAGATTCTGTGCAGAACACAAGACAGGCGGTTCTGTGGGTGACACGCTTCCTCCATCTTGTACCTGGAAATGTGAGAGGGACCCTAGAGTCACAGAGAGCGCTCAAAGGTCCAGAGGGTTAGTGGCTTCACTAGAAAGGGATGAGTGACGCCAGGTTGGATATCCGGGCTGAGTGTCAGAGCTCGTTCCAGCACATTCCCTGGTCATCACTGCATACCTTGTTCCTCCACCTCCCTCCCCTGAAAAGCAATTAGGCTTCACATTCTGGTTCCTCAAACTTTCTATCTCACTGCAAAGCTGCACCACCAGCCATAGATGGTAGAAAGAGGTCAGGTTATTCACTCCCTGGTCCCACCCCCAGCTTCATCATGTCCATTCAGACAGTTTCAGCAAATAAGAATGTTCAGAGAACTGTCTGGTTAACCAATGTGTATCATCTTTTTCCCAGGTTTCTACAAGACCAAAATAGCTCAGCTTTCAAATTCTATAGAAAGAAGGTATTTGAACTGTGCCCATCGATTTGTTTTACATCACCTTCGCTGAACCTCCATGCCAGCGAGAGCGCCCTAGAGTCCGTGGAAGGGGAAGGAGAGTTTGCGAATGAGCCTCCTCACCAGGAGGTTGAGCTGGAGAGCCTAGAGGTGATGCCTGAGGAGGAGGAGGAGGAAGAGGAAGAGGAGGAGGAGGAGGAAGAGGATGAAGAGGAGGAGGCCCTCACTCCTGGAGGGCCCTCCAGGGCTCCAGGAGGGGCTGCCACTTCTGAGGGCTCCGAGGGCAGCCCCCCGACTGATGGCCTTCCAAGCGAGGCAGCCGAGGATGGCCCTGCTGGCACGTCTGCCCAGGCCTGCTTTCCCCGGAAGAGGGTCAGCAGCAAGTCATTGAAGGTCGGCATGATTCCGGCTCCCAAGAGGCTGTGTCTCATCCAAGAGCCCAAAGGTGAGTGCCAGCATCGGTGCAGAGCCCTGCAGAGTCTTCTGCTTAGCACTTGAAGAGGAGTTAGTGGTACTTGGTTGTGGAACAGGTAGAGACATTACCTGCCTGTTTTGAAGAATTTGCTGACCCTCAGCCACAAGATAACCCGATGACCCCTGTTACCTTTCTTTTTTTTTTTTTTTTCAACATTAAGTACAACTTTATTACCATATATTTCTCAAGATCATTCATGGCACATTGCCCCTTAATCCCTAAATATGCAGTTAAAGGTGTTTTCAGAAATGACTATGATATTGATAAGAGAGCTAAAATAATTTCAGAAGTCAAATAGATATGAATCTTGGCCAGAGAGCTCCTTAATTTCTCATCTTCTATAAACAGCTTCACAAATCATTTGGAAAATCAGCCTAGATGTAAACATAATAAACCACATTTCCTGTCCATTCTTAAAGTTGATCTTTCTCAAGAAATGATTGAACAGCACCTGTCTTTGAAGACGGCAGTAAGGCCTGACCCTGGTACTCAAGCTCTGGTTCTAGATCAGTTTTCTGTGTTGGACTGGTCAGGAGTCACTTCCTTCAGCATCTTCATCAGTGAACTAAGTGATTACGCGTTAGTATTATCTTCTCTTTTAGCTCTGCAATCTTTTCTGGTAGAGGCATGTTGTGAATATCCATCTCAGATGCATTTACTATGGCTTTTGTTTTTAAGAGATAGCATTCCATTTTGTCACTGGAAAGGCAGAAGGGACCTTTCAATGCACCCAGGGCAGCATGGGTAGAATACAGATGGAAGCCAATGGGAATCCCACAGGAACTACAGAATAAAAGGTTGTAAGTGCTGCCTTTGAGTAAACCTTCAATGCCAACAAGGAAGGGAACTTCCAAAATAACGTTATTTGTAACCCAGAGAGCGATGCCGCCATGGCTGAGAAGCCATCTTCCCGTGGCCGCCGCCAGGATTTCTAACGCGCACCAGGGCCTCCCCCCGACCCCCGCCCCGTTACCTTTCCACCTCTGATTCCACCCACCAAACTGGACATTACCTCCCAAATCCTCCTCAATATAGAGTTCTTTGGTTTTGTGTTTTTTAACCTAAAACAGTCCTAGTAGTTTTGTATACCACTGCCAATGTTTGTGAGAAACTCACTTTTTTTCCATTTGTCTAAAGAGACTCGGCCGAGTAGTCTTCGGCTTCTAGCATCCCACATATTGCTCAGGGTCTCCCTTATTGCTCAGATTCCAGCAGGTTAGCCCTGACTATGGGAGAACTGGCCCGAGTCATCTCAGCTGTTTGTTGCCCATGGCCTTGGGGGAGAAGGGGAACCCAGCCTTCTGAGCCAAGGAAGGCCGGGGGTAGTGACACTTGCTTTGTGACAGTGAGGTGGGAGGACATGGGACGGGGCTGGTCTCATGCATCCATTAGCAGGAACCATGTGCTCTGTGGAGGTCATCTCCTGCTCTCCTGTGTTAAGTTTCTTGAGGTACAATTTGCCAGCAATAAAATGCATCTCTTTTTTTTTTTTTTTTAAATGCATCTCTTTTAAGTGGACAGTTTGAGGAGTTTTGGTAAATGTGTACAGGCATGAACCCACCAGTATAGTTGAGCTGGAGCCTGTCCCCAGAAAGTGTCTACAGTCCCCTCTCCTACCCGCCCCCCAGCAACCACTGATTGTTTTCTGGCCTTGCCTTGTCTAGGCTCAGTAAGTGGAATGTTATTATTTGTGGCCTTTTGATGTGCTGATCATGGCCCAGGCTACTCCTCATGGCCTTATCCATCCAAGTGTCCACACAGCCAAGCCTGGGCTGTGCTTTAAGTGAGAATGATGCTGCGATACTTTTGTGTAAGGTGGCGGTGGTGGTAAACAGTGCCCCGTCATTTGTCACCTGTGTTGTTGTATGTTATTGAGACTGTCACATTTACACCCAGCAGTGTTAATATAGTTTCCCACTAATAGAACAGTCCCATGGTTTGTGTTTGTTAATTTTGGCATTGCAATGGATTGCTATCTGTTGTACTGAACTCTTACTGCAGGTGTTGGTAGCATATCACAATGCTTAAGTATGTCCTCCCTGGGGGAAAGTGGAGTCCTTTCTATTTCTGAATCTCTCAGTTTTTGAATTGAGTGGCTGATGAGACAAAACAAGGCCTGCTGATCTCCCCTTCGTAACTAAATAATAACAATAATAATGTGATTTGGAGCTTTGTATAAGAAGCACAATTGTTTTTGTTGGAAAGTTCTGTGTGGACTTTAATTCTTTAAAGTAGGATAGTCATGCCGAAACCGGTTTGGCTCAGTGGATAGAGCATCGGCCTGTGAACTGAAAGGTCCCAGGTTCGATTCCGGTCAAGGGCATGTACCTTGGTTGCGAGCACAGCCCCAGTGGGGGGTGTGCAGGAGGCAGCTGATCAATGTTTCTCTCTCATCGATGTTTCTAACTATCTCTCGCCCTTCCTCTCTGTAAAAAATCAATGAAATATATATATATTTTAAAAAGTAGGATAGTCACAGTGATGCTGGAGGGCATACATAGCATTGCACATAGTTCATTTGTGAAGCAAAGTGTAGTCCTGTAGTCATGGAGGATGATCCATGTGTTTGGTCCTTCATCATAAACATGGGCATCTTATTTTTAAGGCGGTTCTCCCACAGCAAGGAGCCCTCAGTTGAGCCCCTGTGATCAGCCTCCGTGCTCCAGGGTTACACAGTTCCTGAGAGGAGCTAAGCCAAGCAACTGCCCTTGTGCACGTCGTAGACACCTTCTATCAGCAGAAAGGCTATTAGCCAAAATTGTAGAACCCTCATTTTTCTCTCAAATATGGGGAAAGCACATATCCTATATAATAAAAGCCTAATATGCTAAGTGTCTGACTGTTCAACCAGTTGCTATGATGCGCACTGACCACCGGTAGATTAGCTTGCTGCTGGGGTTCAGCCGATTAGGACTGGGCGAAATGGGCCGGACACACCCTGGAGCCCTTCTGCGGTCCCTCCCTGGCTCTGATTGTGCACTGGTGGGGTCCCTTGGCCTGGCCTACGGGGATCGGGCCAAAACCAGCTCTCAAACGTCACCCGAGGGGACCGGGTGAGGCCACGCGCCCCCGGGTCCGGGTGAGGCCGCGCGCCCCTGGGTCCGGGTGAGGCCACGCGCCCCGGGGCCCAGGTGATGCTGGGTCCTGGGTCCGGGTGAGGCCGCGCGCCCCTGGGTCCGGGTGAGACCACGCCCCTGGGTCTGGGCGAGACCAAACCAGAGGGAGTCGGACCTGCATTACCACCATTTGTCCACCATCCAGAGCTGAAAAGTCAGTGCTGACATGTACACATAAGGAACTGGTGGACATTGAAATTGGGTCTCAAAAGAGCTGTTGGTCCAGAAAGAAACTCACTACAGACTGATTCATTTGCCTGTCAGCATAACTATTATTGCTCGTCTCACTTTCGGTTCTTATAAGTATATTTCTAGTAACACATGATCTCACTCATCTAGGGGAAATGATGAACAACATAGACTGATGAACAAGAGTAGACCCAGAAACAAGGAGGCATCGATCGGACTGTCGGGCTTCAGAGGGAGGGTAGGGGAGGGTGGGGGGAGGGGGGAGAGATCAACCAAAGGACTTGTGTGCATGCATACAAGCCTAACCAATGGTTAAGGACAACAGGGGGGTGGGTGCATCCATGGGGAGGGGTGTGGGATGGGAATGGGGGGATGAGGACAAATATGCGACACCTTAATCAATAAAGAAATTAAAAAAAAAAAAAACATCCTCCGAGGGGTCCTGGGTTGCGAGAGGGCGGTTCTGAGGTGACACACCCCAGAATCAGGCTCCCTCCTTTCTGGTTCCGGGTGTCACCCGAGAACCGCCATTGCCAAGTGACCGCAGCTCAGCAGCTCCTGTGTTGAGTGTCTGCCCCCTGGTGGTCAGTGCACATCATAGCTATAGCCAGTCGCTTAGGCTTTTGTATATATACTAGAGGCCTGGCGTGCACAAAATTGTGCACAGTTAGGGTCCCTAAGCCTAGCCTGGCCCCCATTGCATGGCCTCTGCTGCCCTGTGACACCACATGAAGCTCCCTGCCCTGGGACACTCCACGATGCTCGCAGCCCCTCAACTGCTCCGCAAGGCTCCGCGAAACTCGCTGCTGCCTGGGTGACTGCTCCGCTAAGCTCACAGCCAACCCCTCAAAGCAGCCGCTACTGCTGCTCAACAGTCCCCAGTCCTGCCCCACCGCCAACCCCCTCCTCATGGTGAGCGGCTCGGGGGCCGGGAAAGGGGAGGACTGAGAGGTGCTCCATGCACTTCATGGTGACCAGTCGCCCGTTCGGTCATGATGCCACCTAGCTCTTTATATGTATTAGGATATAGATATACTTCTTTTGTCTTCCAGTTCACGAACCAGTTCGTATCGCCTATGACAGGCCTCGGGGTCGTCCTGTGTCCAAAAAGAAGGTGGGTGTGACTATTTGTGAGTCCTTGTGTGAATTTGTCAGAGTCTCAAAGGACACTGTGGCTTGTGATTAAGCTGTACTTATGCTTCAGACTGGGTGTAAATGTACAAAGCACAACAAAAGCCTTTTCTCTTCAGCAGCTTTTTAAAACAATATGTTTAGCTTTGTCCAAAGCACATACATGGGTAGTCCATTTAACAGACAGTTGAGGCTTGATATGTGCAATGGAATGGAGAGATGAACAAGTAATGTCTTGGTCCTCAAGAGGTTCAGATTTAGTGGACTATAATGTGTGTTTTTTAATTTATTTTATTTTTATTAATCCTCACCCAACATGCTTTAACTAGAAGGAGAGAGAGAGAGAGAGAGAGAGAGAGAAGCATCAATGTGAGAGAGAAACATTGATCACTTGCCTTCCGTACGTGCCCTGACCAGGGATTGAACCCACAACTCAGGTATGTGCCCTGACCATATTCACCCAGCTGTTCTTTTCTGGGCCTGGGAGAGAGCATGACAGGCACCCCTTGTCATGTCAGTGGCAGGTTCCATCTCCTCTGTTCTTAGGTCATTTCCTGATAGTAGCTGGCGCCCCCAGGGCTAGCAGCTCCTGCCCATCGTTCCCCTGGCCTTCAGCCTGCACTATCCCTCCTGCACTGCTGTTTGTCCCTTCTTCCTGCCCCAGCCAACATCAAGCTCCTCCCTCCTTTGCGTCCCTCCTTCAATGCCCTGCAGGTGGACTTCGGTCCATCATCCTGTCAAGACCCCCTCACCTCCCGGCTCCCCCAGATTCAGTCAGTATCTCATGCACACGCTTACACACACACACACACACACACACACACACTCTGCTTCATACCTCAGAGTGTACTTCCCTCCCTGTCACTGAACTCTTAGTGCCTGTCTAGGTTGTTTTGTCCCTTCTAGGTTGAGAACTGGGAAGGTGACCATGGCTTGATGGTGAGTGTCCAGGGAGTCAGGGTGTCAGTGCTGGGCCATGCTGGAGACTCTCACTCTGGACACTTTGCTGTGACCCACATGTTGCACTCTGCTCTTTCCTTAGAAACCCAAGGACTTTGACTTCACCCAGCAAAAGCTGACCGACAAGAACCTGGGGTTCCAGATGCTGCAGAAGATGGGCTGGAAGGAAGGCCACGGCCTGGGCTCCTGTGGGAAGGGCATCAGGGAGCCCGTTGGCATGTATGCATCAGGCACTGGGGGCTGGGGCGGGAGGTGAGGTGTTGTGCCTGTGCCTAGAAGAAGAGGCTTCCTTTGGAATTCTGGTCCTAAGTCCTTCCACCTGCAGCCCAATTCTTGGTTCCCCTCACGGTGAACATGGTTTAAAGTTGGCAGTTTTTTGGTGTGTGTGTGTGGGTGGGGAGGTTGTTTTATTTTTTGTTTTTAGCGAAGGGAGTCTGCAGATGAGATGAGAAGCAGACATTTCCATAGGCAATTGTTCACCCTGCTCCCTGCTGTGCTTGTGCAGATTTCTTAAATGGCTTCTTGGCCCCTGGCATTTGGCCACATTGTCATAAAAGCTGAGTGGTGATTCTAGGTAGTTACACCAAGAAGCACATTTCCTTTTCTGGAAACCCATATGCAACCCTGCCAGGGGCCAACCGTGTTAATTGGTTAAGTCCATTAACATCCAGGCATTTATTTCATTGATAACTAAGTTTGGCACCTGTGGGGCGGGCTTTCTGCTGTAATCCAGGCTCCTGAGCACCTGCACAGGTGAGTGCCCTGTTCCCGTGGGGATCACATCTGCACTTTCCCTCTCCTTTGCCGCCACATACTTCTGTCCATTCTGATTGTTCAAGCCATTTCCAGTCTCTTGGTGGCCAGGTCTGGGTACAGGTGTGGCTAACTCTCCATTTTGCTCCTTAGGGGTACGGCCTCCGAAGGGGAGGGGTTGGGCGCCGAAGGGCAGGAGCACAAGGAAGACACGTTTGACGTCTTCCGTCAGAGGATGATGCAGATGTACAGACACAAACGAGCCAACAAATAGGTAGGTGCATGAGCTGGAACGCTGGGCGTCCGGCCTAAGCTGGCGTTTTGATAGGCAGCGACGGTTCCTCCACAAAAGGTGGTGTTCCCCCCACTCCAAAACCAGCCCTCAAAAAAAAAACCTTTGAGGGAAACAAAAGGAGTCTTTGGATGCGGATGTCGTCCCCCCCTCTCACCTTCCAGGTTGGCTGAAGGAGTGAGTACCACACTCGCCAAGCACAGCTGCACGTGGCCTGCTTGCAGGGCCTCAGTTCAGGACTCCCAGGCTGCCACGGGAGCGGCCTTGTGTCCCACAAGTGTAAGGGTGACCTGGAAGCTGGCCGCAGAGGACCATTTCCCTCTCTGAGGGTCTTCAAATCCTTTTCCTTCTGAAGGGTCTTGGCCCTATGAATATCCTCATCTTTCTCCTCTCTCTTTAGTTTCCCTCCCCACTCATAATGTCCAACTCAGTTTTGAACAAAATTGTTCTCTCCTCAAATAGATGAAAACCATTGGTGAGAAAGATAAGCCTTGAAGCAACAATTATTCTAAAAACGCCACCTCTGCCCCGGATCCACCCTGGAGCCAGAGCCCAAGTCAGTTCGGTGTGTACATGAAAAACAAATGTCTCTGCAGTTTCTGATGCAGAGGTTCTGCTGGCTTTTCTTTCTCTTAAAGAAAAAAGAATGCACCACTTCCAGTCTGCTTTTGCCTTTCCTCTTCTTCCAACTGCTTTGGGCAGCAGGTCCGCTCCGAGTCTCTCCTGGTTCCCACAGAAGGTGGTGCTGCCCGGGCACGTTGCTCTCCGGAGTGTTCTGTTAGCAAACTTGATGCTGAAATGATTACCATTGTGTCTTCTTATTGTTTCCAGAACTTAAACGGGAAGCAATCTGTACTCTGGCACCACAGCCTGTCGGTGGAGCACTGAAGCTCTGAACAAGTGGAGATACTTGATTCCATGAATGTGTTATTTATGGAGTCTCATCTCTTAAATGCATCCCAAGAGACTTAACAAAATTTAGCAACGGTATAATACAGCTGTATTCAGTGGGGAGTAGTCACGACACTGATGAAACTTTCCCCAAATTTTTAATTCTCTTTAGAATCCACAAAGAAAGCTACAGTTTGTGTTTTCTTTTTAAACCACATATGAGGTTTCCTACAAAGGGGTGGGGATAAACTCTTCCAGACTCTTCATTTTTTGCATGTGTGCAGTGGAAATAATTGTTTGGTCAGGGCCCTTTTACAGAACAGGGAGGATCCTCTAGGGGTGGGCTCCACAGCTGTTTGCTCTTTCGAGGTGTATGGCTGCCACCCCTTCCAGCTTCTCCCTGTGCTTTGCAACTACATGTTAAATTCTCAGGCTGTGATCATCTCAGCGCTTCTTCCTAAAACAGCAGTGTTGAAGTTTTAAATATGTACTAAAATCTAGATAACTTGGTCATTCTGATGGTACATGCTTGAGGAACACAGCAGTGAGTTACCTTGTCAGCTGCTTGTGTTGGCTGCCAAGAAACCCTTGCATTCTCAGAGCACAGACCTCCCAATTATAGTCCTGCTTCTGTGGTTCTGTCTTATCTATGTCTGTCCTGCCGCTCACCATGGCATCTCGCCTGCCTGGTACCAACTCTCTACATGTCAGGTATAGCCCCCAGATCTCTGCCTGCTTCTGGTCACTTCTATTGCTTTGGCATCCAGCACATCTTTATGGCCATGGCAATGCTGGCGGTCCTTCAGCAGAGGTGAACCAGCCTGCAAGGGTGGTGTGTTTTGGGAGAAGCACACTGTGGAAGTTCATCTTCTACTCCTCTCTTTCCCAGTCCTTCCGTCAGCCTTCCATGTTGGCTGTGGGTTGGGCCACAAGATGGAATTCTGAGAACAGGGCCTTGGTCACAAAGTACCTGTTGACCTGAGTGAGACGGGCATCCCCCAGCACATTTCTTTCTCTTGGAGCGTAGCTCTGAACGTCATATTCGCTCTGGCCTAGTGTGTTCATTCTTGGCTTTCTCCACTTTTATTCACAAGTAAAATGCTTTAGGAATTCCCAGGATGTGAGCCTTGTCCCCACAACCTCCTGCCACTCCTCCTCCTGGGGACATGAACCTTTGGCAAGTATTAAAGGAAACACCTACTTCTTGAGCCTGCAAAGTCTTCTGAGCACTTAAGTGACATTTCTCCTGTGGAGTCAACATTGAGGCGTCGCAGGTGCCAGGGTGGAGCATGGTGGAGTGTCCTCTGCCAGCTGCTGGCCGGGGACCAGTGCGTGCTGGCCCTCTGTGCAATCTTGCTCTCTCAGCAAAGGATGCTCTGCAGGGAACTTGTGAGTGCGTGTGCGGGTGTGTGGCCTTGTCCAAGTCACAGCGTCTTTTCTGTCGTTCTAGTTCCAGGGTCTCTCCCGTGAGGACAACAGGCATCCGGAAAGTGCTAACTCGCCACTTTGGGTGCTTACTGTCTGGCTTGTTTCCATCACTGGAAATCAAATAGAGAATCTTAGTGGTTTTGGTCCTTGGTAAAACCTAGAAGACGTGTGTGATGTTACAAAATGCAAGTTTTGTTTTTGTTTTTAATCTAAGAAGTTGTGAATGTTAATCACTTAGCAGTTGCAATAAATGTAGAGGAACCCGATCTTCCATGGTCTCCATTGGTGTATTTATAAAATCAGGCCATTGGGGTATATGGTAGATGTGGTGCCCACATGGAACCAGATCATAAACACCCTGCCTCAGGGCATGTCCTCTGCCTGCCAGGGTGGGAGCCTGGTCAGTGACTGGGAAAGCCCCGAAGGTGCTGATACGAGGGCAGGCAGTGGTCAGGACCCAGTACATCGGGGAGCAGGCAGACTCTCTTGGGGGAGGGGGGGAGTGCTAGGAACAGAAACCTACCTTTAAGAAGGTGTTGTGACTTGGGAGCCCTGTCTTAGCTGCCCCAACTGCCCTCCACCTCCACCCCCCGCAAGGCCTTGCCGACTCCCAGGTTGGGGTTCCAGCTGCCAGAGATAGACCAAGGTGCAGCTAGACCACCCCCTGACCAAGAAGCCAGCCTGTGGGTGTCTTCAAAGCTCCCTGCTGTTCCTCTGTGCTGTCAGCCTGTGTCTGATTCCTCTACCAGCTACCCCTGTCCCTTCAGGTTGGGGGAGAGGGCAAAGTTCACAGCAGGTGGCTGAACACATGGGCCTGCAGGGGCTTCCACCTGAGCATGGCACAGGCGGAAGGCAGGCTTCGGACGTACCCAGGGCACCAGGGAAGTGGGGAATGGTTGGGGAGGGGATCTGTCAGCAAATCAAATGGGGACAGATGAGACAAGGCTCCTTAGGAAGCTGATGTGGGGCCCCTGAGTCTTCCTTCTCCCCACTGTGTCTTGGAGGACACTCAGGAGTGGTGAGGGCCCATTTGACAATGATGGGAGCTGCTGTCAGCCCAGAACCTCCCAGACATTTGCCTTCATCTTCACCAGAGCCTGGGAAGTGGGTGTGTGATATGGGCCTTAGTGCCATGGCCTGAGAAAGTCACCCAAAACCTACAACCCCACCCACTCTGGGAAGACTGGAGGTGGGGGATGAGCAGCAATCAGAATTGCTCTCCAGTAGCCCCCCGGCTCCCTTTTCACCAGCAGACTGGTGATCACTTAGACGAGGACATAGGGTATGGGGGTCTCCAGCCTGGGAGATGGCCCAGGCTTTGACCTCAGGCTGGTCATTCCACCTCAGGCCTCACTTTCCCCTCTGCCATCTGGGAAGGATTTCTTTCCGTTCAGAAGGTACCATTTTCTCTGCTACCCTGTAATTTAAGGCTAACTGGGACCTAAGTATCCCACTCCTCTCCCTTCTCCCCACCTTGGCCTCCAGGAAGCCTCCTGAATGCCCCAGGGCACTGTGAGGAGCAGAGCATGCTGCTGGAGAGGCTCTAATATTTAGTTTTGTTTTGGGGTGGGTTTTTTGTTTTGTTTTTTGCCGTTGTCACATTTTTATTGGGGGCCACAGGGGAGGGGCCTGTCAGTGGAGATGCTCTCAGTCACTCCAACTTGGGCCCTAGGGGTCCTGGGGATGGCTGGGGGTGTCAGGCATGTTTCCATCATCTCCAACTAGCACTGGGTAGTTGTAGGGTGTATCCTGATTGATGATGGCCTCGTGCTTGGTGTAGGGGTTGAAGGGGGCAGAAAAATACCAAGGCCTCCAATGGTGAAGAACTCAACCAGCACCAGCTCCTTGGCCCAGGTGTTCTTGAGGAAAGCAGCAAGTCTCCCGGCCATCTTGGTCTTGGTGGCCTCCAATCTTCAGTTTTAAAGCAGGCCTTTGTTGCCCTGGCCAGGTAGCTCAGTTGGTTAGAGCGTCCTGATACGTCAAGGTTGGAGGTTTAATCCCATGTCAGGGCACATACAAGAACCAATGAGCCCTAGGCAGTTTGGCTCAGTGGGAAGAGCGTCAGCCTGCGGACTGAAGGGCCCCAGGTTCCATTCCAGTCAAGGGCACATGCCTGGGTTGCAGGCTCAATCCCCAGTGTGGGGCGTGCCGGAGGCAGCCAATAAAAGATTCTCTCATCATTGATGTTTCTATCCCTCTCTCCTCCCTTCCTCTCTGAAATCAATAAAAATATATTTTTAAAAAAAAAGAATCAATAAGACATCCATAATACTGTCAACAATAAAATTTTTAGAAATTACATATGTAATATATAATAATAAAAGCATAATATGCTAATTAGACAAGATGACCTAACGACCTTCCGGATGAAGCCGGGGCTGTGATGGCCGAGGCAGCCACTGCGGCTGTGAGGGCCAAGCCCCTTGCATGAATTTCATGCATCAGGCCTCTAGTTAGAAATAAACATTTTTAAAATAAAAAACAGAACCAATGAATGCATGGATAGATGAAGTAACAAACTGATGTTTCTCTCTAAAATCAATAAAGAAAAAAAACAGGTGTCTTTTTGTATGTGTGTGCATATGTACATGCATGTGTATAATACATGCATGATCAAGCAATGCCAGTACTTTTTTTTTTTTTTTTTTGTAAAAGCCAAAAAAAAAAAAAACTCAGCCCTAGCCAGGTAGCTCAGTCGGTGGGCAGCTCATCCCTATGCACCACAGTTGCGAGCTCTATGCCTGATCAGGGCACATGGAAGTGTCAGCTAGTGGGTGCGTGGATGGGTGGAACAATAGGTTGATGTTTCTCTCTCTCCCTCTCTCTAAAAAAAATAAAATTTTAAAAAAGAAAAAAACACCCAGATATATGCAGAATGAAAGAGGTTTCCCATTCTCACATATCAAGAAAACTAAATAGAAAAATTAATTGTTTAAATAATGACACATCATGCATGCTGCCTAGAGACTCGCTTCCTCACATGACGGGAGGTCTCAGCAGTCTTTCCATGTGAGTAAATGTTCAAGTGCTATTTGTGAATAAATAACTGGCCAGAATCCAAAGGTACAGTTATGGCTTCTGTTTACCCGGCCTGCAGCACCCAGGTCTCAGGTCCCTACATGTAGATTATCAGCAGGCACATTTCAGATATGACCTTAAAGATGCAAACTACACTGCACATGCTACTCTTGCTTTTTTTTTTTTACTTAAAAATTTCCCCTCAAAAAATTGTTTTGCCATGGACTCCTTTATCTAACAAATGTTCTAAAGGATTGGTCCCTATACCCTACAGCACTGTAAATAAAGCCCTAGAAGTGTCATTTCTGGGGCCAAAGGGCTCTCCCTCCCCAGCATGCCTGTGCAGTCCAACTTGGGAGCAGGGGGTAGGAGGATTGACCCTGTCAAAGCTCCCGTTTTTCCCATCTGTGCCTGCCTGGGACATGATGGGAGCCATAGCCCCCAAGAAGCACGCTACCGCAAACCACGGCCAGGGGTGGAATTTTCACTGTTTACCTCACACATTTCTGTGTGGTTTGACATCTTTGCTTCTATGATTTTAGAATGACAAAATATTGTGGATGATAAACTCAGCCTTGGGTTTGCTTTCAAAGGAGATGACAGGTGTCAACTTCAGAGCCTATAGCACAGACTATAAACTGACATCTTCTGATAGTCAATAGCCTCTCTGTACATTAATCCTTGAATCCAGCAGAAGCCAGCCCATTTCCCAGTGGAGAAACTGAGGCCCAAGCCAGTCTGACTCCACACCTGTACTCTCAAGGATCTCCCATTGGTCTCATCTGGTTTTGAAGCACGTGCACACGTGCAGCACATGCTTGTGTACATACAGTTATGCATGCACATACATTCACGCACATACACAAACGTGTATGCACAGGCTCAAAGACACAGATATGGATACACAAACTTGTACATACACACTTGCAGACACAAAGATACGTGTATGCTCATGTATGCTCAAGGATGTACACAGACACCTACGCATGCACACATGTGTGCACATATACAGGCACATACTCAAAGATACATGTGTGCACGTGTAGGCTTGAAGACACATGCACACAGACATGCATACAAATATGTGCACACACAGATGTGCACACGTGCACCTGCTGGCTCAAAGACATACATGCACGCATGTAGACATGCATGCACATGCACACACGTCATTCCTATTTCCCACCAACCCCATGCTCATAGCCCTGGGAACTGACTCTCAAGAATTGCTGCTCCATGATGAATCTGGCACCAACCACTTCCCTCAGGCCCCAGGAGGGGGACCTCACAAGTTGGCCCTTCCTCTGCTTGATTTTTCTCCAGAGGTTTCCCAGGTTGTCTTGGGAGCACAGTCTCCCAGTTCCTGGAATTCCTGGTCCAGGAGTGAGGTTCCACTTGGAGATTTCAGCATTTACGTTTTGATAACTTGCTTTTGCCCAGAGAAAGCTCAGAGCAAAACAGAATTTGAGGGTTTGAATCCTCAGCCTTTACATGTCCTCACTGTGCTGTGTGACCTAGAGCAAGTGATCCACCTCTGTAAGCCTCAGTTTCCTCACTTGTAAAATGGGAGAATAGTAGTACTGCTACCAGGATTCTGGGACTCAGTACCAGCACTCCATGAAGCTCACAAATGTCAGATGTTCCATTTCCACCATTCTGTGTCACCGGGAAGCTGTCATTGAGGTTTTCTATCAGCCCAATTGTCTTCCTAAAAATAAAGTTCTCAAGTCCTTACCTAAACCCCATGACACGATAGAAGGGCCGCCATGGATGACCTTGCAAATTCATTTCGCCGCTTAGAGCCTCAATTTTCTTATTTGTAGCATGTGGATGTTCTTGTCCAGAGTATCAGCTGAGAAGAGTGTATGTGAAAGGAATTCAGAGGAAAGCCATGCAGCGAAACAATAAATGCCCAAGTAGCAACCCCTCGCTGACAAGAGCCCAGAGAAATGTCAGAATTGCTAACACCTGTGCTTGCTGGCGTCCATGAGGATCACCCCAGCCTTTTAGTTTCTCACTGATGTAAAACTCACATAACAAAATTCGCCTTTTTTTTTTTTTAATCCCCACCCGAGGATCCTTTTTCCATTGCTTTTCAGAGAGTGGAAGGAGGAAGAGAGAGAGAGAGAGAGAGAGAAACATACCCACATATCGACTAGTTGCCTCCCACACAAGCCCTGACTGGGGGCAGGGAGCAAAACTGCAACCCAGATACATGCCCTTGACCAGGAATCGAACCTGAGACCTTCGGTGTGAGGGCAGACGCTCCAACCACTGAGCACACTATCCAGGGCAAATTCCCCATTTTTTAAAGTGAACAATTCAGTGGCGTTTAACACATTCACAATGTTGTACAACCAGCACCTCTACCTAGTTCCAGAACATTCCATCACCCAAAAAAGAGACTTCGCTCCCATAAGCAGTCACTTCCCATCCTCCCTCCCCAGCCCCTGACAAACACTACTCCCCTTTCTGTCTCTATGGATTGGCCTGTTCTGGACATTTCATATAAATGGGATCAGACAACATGTGGTCTTTTGTGTCTGGCTTCTTTTACTTGGCATGTTGTTCCGAGGTTCATCATGTTGTAGCATGTTTCAGTGCTTCGGTCCTTCTTATGGCTGAGTAATATTCCACTGGGCTGGTGCCCCTCTGCTCCATGAGACAAACCACGGGGGTCAACCCAGGGTGTGAGTCCTGATGTCCACAGATGTGTCAGGAGCCTTGCTTGCTGGTGAATCCCGGGACAAAGCAAATAGAGGGAAAGAAGGGAAAATTTGAGGGGACTTGGGATGTGAACTATGATGGAGCTTTGGAAAAAGGAGTTTGATCCTGGAGGATAAAGGCAAAGTAGGGTGTGATTTTTATAGAAATGTTGTAAAAGGTAGACAGATGCCCATATACAGGGCTTTCAGCTGTATTTGAGCAGAGAGAAGGCAGGTCTACTCCAAAATGTCCGCCCTGGGACGGGGGGTGCTGTTCCTGCTCCTCCCCAGCCTTGTGCCTCATCACCCAAAGACAGCTCGCCAGTGCCGTTTAAACAGAAAATCCATTGAAGAATATTCAAGGGAAGTAAAAATGACGAAGCACATGCTGGCGGCAATTGTCGGTCTTTGTTTCAGAGACAGCTGTGGTCTCAGGGAAAAAAAAGAAAAAGAAAAAAAGCACCAGATTTGAATGGAGACTCTCTTCCCATTACTTCCTCCCAGGACCCGGTTCACAGGCTGCCATGAGTCCCTCCAGTGTCTCCCTGACAGTTTCTCAGAAGCCTCCATCCATCTATCTGTTGGTTCCCTCATTCAGTCACTGGGTGACCCTCCCTGAGAGGGGAAAGGGTCAGCCCTGAGCACACCAAGATGCTGTTCCCCAGAAGGAGCAGGAACAGACCCAAAATCAAGTCTTCACCCCTGAGCTATACACACCTTGCTTTTGAGCAAGACATTCAGCCCTTCAAACACCTCCTGCTTCACATCACCATCAGTCAGGCCTGGGGAGCACCTCTGGACCTGCCACTGAGTTCCACTCCTGCCCTCTCCCCTTCTCTCTGTAAAATGGACCTTAGGAAGAGAGCAACTTGCACTCAGCAAACAGTTCAAGGTCACACTGGTTCTATAAAAAGCAAGATCCACATTAAAAGTGCAAAGAAGGAACTTTTCTGAGTGACAATGGGGTCCACGTTGAGAGAGGTGTCAGGCCCAGGAGTCAGGAGGTACAGTGGGTACCAGGCGCTTAGGAACAGCTGGGGGCACAGCAGAGATAGACCACGTGGCTATGGGCCCAGCGCGGGGAGACCAGCCTCTGAAGGCTGCATTCATCTTCCCAGGAAAGACACAATTCTCTTTCCCCTCAGCCCCCCCACCCCCCGCACCCCCTCTTCCGCCCTAGTTTCTTGTTTACCCATTCAGGGTCATGATTTATTTTCAGATGAGGACGTTGGCCTCCTCACTCTCTGTGGCAACCCGCCAGAGCCATGTGCCGGCCACACGGGGAGAAGAGAGGCCAGAACAAACCCAGCCTAAATGAGAGAAAGCAGGTCCTTGGGGAAGGTTCCCAGTCAGGTCTCGCCTTTGACCTTCTGTTATCCTCATGGGCATCAACTAGGCGTGCAGGTGGCCCAAATCCTCCGATGTCTCCATCCTCCTGAAGAACAAAGAGACTGACATGCCGTTATAACACTGTCACTGGTGGACATGGACAACGTCATTCGGGAGTTGGCCTGGGTGAGCCAGGTGTGGTTCAGGGTGGGCTTCGAAGGGTCCAAAAGTAAACACTCCTTCAGGTCATGCAGACAAATGAGTATGCATTCATTTTCATTTTTAAATTATGTTTATTTTATTGTTTATTAGATTTTATAAAGTTGAGTTCACTATCAGTTCCCAACTTCAATTTGGAAAACTCCTATTCTCTCTCTCTAAAGGCAATGAATATGTCCTGGGGCGAGGATTAAAAAAAAAAAGAAGAAGAAGAATGACAAATGATACAGGCTGTCCTGGCTAGTATGGCTCAGTTGGGTGAGCATTGTCCCATGCACCAAAAGATTGAGGTTAGGCGACCCTGCTAGTGGTTCTCAACCTGTGGGTCGCGACCCACAGGTTGAGAACCGCTGCTATAGAGCCTAAGACCATCAGAAAACACAGATATTTACATTACGATTCATTAACAGTAGCAAAATTACAGTTATGAAGTAGCAACGAAAATAATTTTATGGTTGGAGGTCACCACAACATGAGGAACTGTATTAAAGGGTCGCGGCATTAGGAAGGTTGAGAACTGCTGCTTTAAAAAGATGGACTCTAGCCCTAGCTGGTTTGCTCAGTGGATACAGCGTCGACCTGTGAATTGGTCCTGGGTTTGATTTGGTCAAGGGCACATGCCTGGGTTGCAGGCTTGCTCTCCAGTGGGGGACATGCAGGAGGCAGCCAATTAATGATTCCCTCTCATCACTGATGTTTCTATCTTTCTCTCCCTCTCCCTTCCTCTCTGGAATCAATAAAAATATAAAAAATAAAAAAAAATAAAAAGAGCCAAAACCGGTGTGGCTCAGTGGATAGAGCGTCGGCCTGTGGACTCAAGGGTCCCGAGTTCAATTCCGGTCAAGGGCATGTACCTTGGTTGCGGGCACATCCCCGGTAGGGGTTGTGCGGGAGGCAGCTGATCAATGTTTCTAACTCTCTATCCCTCTCTCTTCCTCTCTGTAAAAAATCAATAAAATATATTAAAAAATAATAATAATTAAAAAAATAAAAAGAAAGGATGGACTTTATGGTATGTAAATTATCTATATATATAAAAAGCCAGCAACATTAATGGCCACAACAACCATAACAACTGGTCCCTATGACACCCACTATGGTCAGCAAACCAGCTGATCAGGGGGTGGGACAGGCCAGCCAACCTCACTGCCCCTCGCCCCTGCCGGCCTGCCCCTGATCAAACTCTCCCACCCCATCAAGAGCTGGCCTCCAGCCAAACACCCCTGCCCTTCCCCCCGAGCCAGCCCCTCCCATCAGCCTGCCCCACCAGGATAAGCCCTCAACCCCTCCCGCGTGCTGCCCACCCCTGATCACACCCTCTACCCCAATAGGGGGTGGTGCTGGTCGGCCAACCTCCTGCAGCCCTTCCCCCAGATGGCCCCGCCCCTTATGGGCCCCCACCACCCTGATCGGTCCCTAGCCCCTCCCCCTAGCCGCTGGCCCCCAATCAGCCCCCCAACCCTAATCAGGGGCAGCCCCTTCCCCCAGCCTGCCCGGCTGTGATCACAGAGATTGGGGCGGGCCAGCCGGCCAACCTCCTGCCATCTCCTCCTCCCAATAGGTCCAGTCTCGATCTGCCCCGACTGGGGCCAGCCGTACCCCGCCCATGCACAAATTCGTGCACTAGGCCTCTAGTATCTCAATAAAACTGTTGAGCTCTAGCCAATTTGTCTCAGTGGCCAGAGTGTTGGTCTGCGGACTGAGTGGTCCTGGGGGTTCGATTCCGGCCAAGGGCACATACCCAGGTTGCAGGCTCAATCCCCTCTGGGGGGCATGCAGGAGGAAGCCAATCAATGATTCCCTCTCATCATTGATGTTTCTATCTCTCCCTCTCCCTTCCTCTCTGAAACCAATAAAAAAATATTAAAAAATAAATGAATAAATAAATAAATAAGTAGAACTGTTGAAAAAATGAATAAAGAGATCTGGGGTACCCTTTACTCCACTTCCACCAGTGGGAACACCTGCATGAATATAGTACATTATTACAACCAGAAAATTGACAGCAATACATTTGACAGACTTTATCTAGGTTTTTTCCGTTGTACATGCACTCATGTGAGTGCCTCACAGAATCTTAAAGACACAATAATAATGGCAGCAGCCGTGAGAGTGCCAGCTGCACAACAGGCTTACTGGGACCCAATCTCACAACAGCTCTGGGAGGTGGGGACCATCCCCCAGAAGAGGCTCAGAGGAAGAAAGTCTCTACCCAACACTGAATTTTTGTGGATGGTGTGAGGCAGGGACCATTTGTTTTGCTCCACGTGGAACCTGGTAGCTCCCGAACAATTTCCTGAAAAGCGTTTCCGTGTCCAGGCTCACACAGGTAGCCAGGGATGGGACAGAGATTCCGGTCCAGAAACAGCTGACTCCACAGGGAACAGTCTCCACATCCCGTGTGGGCCCGAGGCCAGCAAGCGTTGCCCTGTCAGCACAATGCAGTGACTTTTAAGAGAGTTTGCCAAAGGAAGCCGGGCGGGGAGGTGCAGGCCAGCTCTAACTTGCTTCCTTCCCACAGGATGGTGAAACGTCTCACTCAGCCTTCTGCCCACCCAACCCCTCCTTTTTTTAATTTTTTCCTTTTCCTGCCTTCTTCTGGGGGGAAGATGGACATCTGGCTGTTTGTCTGTGTTCCTGTGCACATCTTTGCCAAAGAAGTTCAAGGTCTTGGGAGATGTAAACATCAGTCCCCAGGGCCATCCTCCGTCCTGCCCAGTACCCTCCAAGTCTCCCTGAATCACAGAGAAACTCTGCCAAACATCTAGGAGCCTCCTAGATTCCTCTTCTCCTTCAGCCTCCAGAACATTCCCCTCAAACCCTTGACCAACTTCTCATGATCACTTCCCCCACTCAGGCAGGCCATCAGAGGCTCCCAGAGGCTGCCCCAACTCATCTTCGGTTTCCCTGACACTATCATCCTCTGAGTGCCTTCTCCCAAAAACAGCCACAGAAAGGTTTCCAGAACTTATAAACCACACCAAGTTACTCCCCAGCTCAAACTCTCCTATGATTCCCTTCATCCTAGAATAGAACCTACTCCTGTGATCCCTAAGAAGACCCAGCCCCTGCTCATCTCCCTGCCCCGTCCCTCCCCCCACCCCTCCCCGCTCCCTCATGTTCACCCTGTTGGAGCTTCAGCATCCTCTTTGATGTTCCTCAAACATGTCCAGCTCCTTTCCACCCCAGGACCTTTGCACATGCTGTGCCTTCCACCTGGGACACCCTTCCTCCTGATCTCATTGTGCATGACTCCTCCTCTTTTCAATTTCAGCTCAAACGTCACCTCCTCAGAGGGTGCCTCCCTGTACAACCAGGAGACAATAGGGCAGCCCCCACTTCACTCCCCGACCCTCACCCTCATTTGCATGCTCTCCAGGCCATCTCTGCTTCCTGCTTGATTTCTTTCTCAGTACCTATGACCATGTGACCTCTCCTTGTTTATATATTTACCTTTTATGCTTATTGTAACCCCCACACCCAGCACAGGGCCCAGAACATGGTTAGACCTCAAATATCTTTGTAAAATGAATGAGTGAATGGATGAACAAGTGAATGGACTGAAACAATTAAGGGACCAGAAGTCACAAGAACTTCTTCTGATGTCCAGCTACTGTTTACACAGTCACAGTATAACAGTAACAGTGAGGGAACTGTTTACCCCTTCCTCAATTTGGAGGAGACCCCCGCAATGGCCACTGGGCATCTCTAGAAGGAACCAGGGCGGGATGGAGATGGGGATGCAGCCCAGCCCCACACTCACCTAGCTTGGTGCCATGGGGCAACCCCAACGCTCTGAGCTTCAGCTTCCTTCTCTGGAAAATGGGCATGATAACAATTGTGAACTCCTCTGTCGAATGGATGAATGAATGAAACGATGCCAGGGAATGATGCGAGCTTTGAAGACAAATAAGAGGACAGATGGAAAGTGCTGGAAGGGGCATGGTGGGTGGACATGGTAATGAGTGGAGGCTCCCTGGAGGAGGTGACACTGAGCAGAATTTTGGGGATTTTCTGGAAGCCAGAGATCCCCCTGGTTGTGCTTTCGGATTTTTTTTTTCTTAATATATTTTATTGATTTTTTACAGAGAGGAAGAGAGAGGGATAGAGAGCTAGAAACATCGATGAGAGAGAAACATCGATCAGCCGCCTCTTGCACACCCCCCACTGGGGATGTGCCCGCAACCAAGGTACACGCCCCTGACCGGAATCGAACCCGGGACCCCTGAGTCCACAGGCCGACGCTCTATCCACTGAGCCAAACCGGTCTCGGTGCTTTCGGATTTTTTTTAATTGAAGTAAAATTTGCATAACACAAAATAATGATTTTTTTAAAAATATATTTTTTTTTTATTTTTTACAGAGAGGAAGGGCAGAGGGATAGAGAGTTAGAAACATCGATGAGAAACATCGATCAGCTGCCTCCTGCACACCCCCTACTGGGTATGTGCCCGCAACCAAGGTACATGCCCTTGACCAGAATCGAACCTGGGACCCTTCAGTCCGCAGGCCGACGCTCTATCCACTGAGCCAAACCGGTTAGGGCCAAAATAATAATTTTAAAGTGTATAATTCAATGGCACTTAGTACATTTACAATGTTGTACAATCACTACCTGTATCTAGTTCCAGAACATTTGACCCTTAAGAAGTCACTCCCCAACCTGCCTTTGGGAGCCTCTGATTTTAATCCATCTCTTGTGATGCCAATGTCTGTAATATTTATTTGCAAATGTCAGATGTTCAGAGAAATAGACACAGAGGGGGGATGTGGCATGGTATAGAAGGCAGTATGGCCCTAGGTGTCCATCAAAGGCCTTGAAAATGTTTGATTCCCTTATTTATTCCTTTATTTATTATTTTAGAGAGAGAGGAAGGGAGAGGGATAGAGAGATAGAAACATCAATGAGAGAAAACATCATCATTTGGCTGCCTCATGCACGCCGCTCCCTAAGGGGAATTGAGCCTGCAACTTGGGCAGGTGCCCTGACTGGGAATTGAACCAGCAACCTCTTGGTTCATGAGTTGACACTCAACCACTGAGCCAAGCTGGCACGGCTGTGATTCCACTGTTAAGGCCCCCCCAAAAGCATCCCTTGAGGAAGCACCCTAGATGCCCCACCACAGGGGATCAGTTTAACAAATCACGGAAAAGCCCTGGTAAAATCTCTCAACACCAGAGGGCAGACTGATGTTAATCGGTGTGGAAAGTGGGCCTCCACGGAGAAGTCCTGGGCGCAGTGTGATTGCGTTGTGGCTGAGAAGAGGCGAAAAAAAGTAAAAGTCTAGAATGAAACAGACCATCCTGTTATAATAGTGATTCCTGGGCATTCACTTTGTCCTTAAATTTTCATTCACTCAACAGATTTTTACCTAGCACCTGGAGTGTGCCAGCCCACGCCCACGGAGGACAGGGATGGCATCTGAATTTAGTTTGTTTTCTGTGTGTTTTTTTAAAATATATATTTTTATTGACTTCAGAGAGGAAGGGAGAGGGAGAGAGAGATAGGAACATCAATGATGAGAGAGACTCATCAATCCACCGCCTCCTGCACACAACTACACTGGCAATTGAACCCAAACCCGGGCATGTGCCCTGACCTGGAATCAAACCGTGACCGGGTTCATAGGTCGACGCTCAACCACTGAGCCATGCCGGCCAGGCTGTGCCAGTGTGTTTTAATTTATCAGTGAACACCAGGCACATTGTAAATTTGGAATAAAAATGCATCCAGGGAATTAAATACTATGACAAGGGACCTATTTACATTATTTACGTTCTGCTTGTCGGTGTTTCCTCTGGAACAGATTTTACACTGAGTACATATCACTTTGCCAATCAGAAGATAAAATACATAAAGCTAAATATGTGAGAAGCCCCAACCGGTTTGGCTCAGTGGATAGAGCGTCGGCCTGCGGACTGAAGGGTCCCGGGTTCGATTCCGGTCAGGGGCATGTACCTTGGTTGCGGGCACATCCCCAGTGGCAGGTGTGCAGGAGGCAGCTGATTGATGTTTCTCTCTCATCAATGTTTCTAGCTCTCTAGCCTTCTCCCTTCCTCTCTGTAAAAAATCAATAAAAAATATATTTTAAAAAAAGAAAAATTACTAATGTGTGTGTGTGTGTGTGTGTGTGTGTGTGTGTGTTATAAAATGTACGCATGGCCCAGCATCAAAGTATAAACCAGCAGGGGGTCAGCAGCAGGTCACAGTTCCATTCTCGGTCAGGGCACATGCCGGGCTGCCTGCTCGATTCCCAGTGGGGTGGCGTGCTGGAGTCAGCCAACCAATGATTCTCTCTTCATTGATGTTTTTATCTCTCTCTCCCTCTCCCTTCCTCTAAAATCAATAAAAATATATTAACAAAGAAAAGAAGAAAAAATGTATGCATATATGTCGCCACCCTCCCCCAACCCCTATACCACTGAGGCCACAGCAACTCCTGGCTTCTCACCAAGAATGATTGGTACATCCCAGCTTGTGAGGTCTACTCACCAGCCCACTAGCCACTCAACACTCTTGCCACTGTCTCAGGAGGTGGGAGGGTCCCCATGGGTCCCTCAGCTTTTGGCACATCTCCCTCCCTCTCAGACGTAGTTTCCGCAGCTGTAGAAGGTGGTTGTGTGACAGCTCCCACCAGGGCCAGCTTCCGAGTTTAACACTCTGATGTCACTGTCTTAAAGTTCTGAATAATTTTTCAAAAAAGGGCCCCTGGATTTTTCTTTGGCGCTGGATCCTGCACATCAGTCAGGCTGCCCGGCTGGATCTGTCAACAAGCTCTTATCCTGTGCTCTGCAATGGTTCCCGCCTGGGAAGTGGGCAGCCTGTACATAGTGTCTCCCCTGTGTATGCAGTTGGTGCCTAATGTGTGATCCTTTCTCTTTCCCTCAGTGGTCCTCCTCCCCCAGCCTGGGGGGCAACAGATTCCTCTACAGGAAGCAGATGTTTCCGTCCAGTTGGAGGCCTGGAATTTCAGTGATAAGAGGGCCTTAAAAGAAAGAGAGAGAGAGAGAGAGAGAGAGAGGAAGGAAGGCCAGACAGGGCAGAAAGGAGGTTATTTGGACAGGCTTCCTCCCTGAGGTCCCGGGAGGGGTTCGAGCACAGAGCCTGTGGCCAACTCCAAAGATATAATAATAGTGCTGATAACAATGCCATTCGTTTATTAAGTACAAACCAGGGTACCCTCTGCATTGGGATAACCCAGGATGAAAGCCTTAGATCACCTTCCTCAGGCCATTTGTCATGTGGTACTGGTGAATTTTATCTAAACATGTAAAAGCAGGTCCTGTCCCTTTCCTGCCCGAAGCCTTTCACGGCTCCCCAGGGCTGTGAGTATGGAGTCTACATTCTTCCCTGTGACCCAGCCTATGGAGGTCCCTGCCCATTTGGCTCCCCACTCTCCGCCCAGGTTACCCTGTTCCAGCCACACCTGCCTCCTGGATGCTGCTCCAAGGGGCTGAGCACATCCCCACCTCAGGTCCTCTGCACATGCAGTTCCCCTGCATCACTGCCTCCTCTGAGCAGCCTTCACCAACCACCTGGCGTTGGGTTGCTTTGTCTGGTTTTCTCTCCTTTGCAAAAAGCTGTCAGAAGTCATCCTACTTGACCCTTTATTTGTCATCCATCTTGTCTACCAGATCGTTGTGCCCTCCCTCCGGGTAGGGCCTCTCACAGCGCTGAGACACAGTCAGTGCTCAGTAAACACCAGTGAACAGGTGAGGAACCCCAGTCGTACAGAGGAGGCGACAGGCCCGGGGAGGCCCCCAGTGCATCCAGGGAGATGGGCTCTTGGACTCTTGGAGTCCGAGCCCAGATTGCACCAAATTCCTCTCCTGTGGGTGAACAAGGTTCCAAAGGCTGCAGGGAAAGGGCCAAGCTGTCCACCTGTCCAACTTCTGATTTGGGGGATCAGCCTAAGCCTCCTAAGTCTCAGTTTTCTCTTTTATCAAAATGATGTTAGAGGTCAGGTCCATGGGGTCCTGCCTGGGGCTGCCACAGCAGGAGTCCTCCACCCTAAAGCCCCCTTTGTGCCCTCTCACCCTGGGTGACACTGGGGCCCTGAGAGGTCTTGACCTACACCTGGACTCCAAGGAGCCCCAGGCTGAGGTAGAAGCAGAGCCAGACATGGACCCCTATGGGGTCAGGGTTGGGGGAGTGGAAGGAGTCTGGGAAGGCTTCCTGGAGGAGGAGGTGTTGGAACTGAGTTCAGAGGCTCAGATGTGGGGTCCAGCAGCATGGCCAATGGCGATGAGGAGCTGGATTCTTCCTCTGAAGCCTCTAGGAGAGCAGGAAAGTGAGCAATGCAGCTAGTTAAAGAGGTCCTGGGGGTGGCAGAGGGAGGGGTGTTTTGGGGGGTGGCCCAGAGAGGCAAATCCTGACTCCAACCTGTGTCTGAAGACCGGGAAAAGCCTCCCCTAGCAAATCAAGAGAAGAGGCTGCCACATCTGAGTCACCCAATTCCTGCAAGAACATTCGGCACTGGGCGGCCCCATGTGGGCCGCCACCAAACAGGAACACGGCCCCCCTTCTCCCCAGAGCCCCTCCTCACTGTCTTCCCTGAGGCCTCCTGCTCTCTGTTCCCACAGCTGTTCCTTCAAGGCCACAGAAGGAGAGTAGGAGGAGAGGGCAGGCAAAGGAGAGGCCATGTAGGCTGCTCAGCCAGAATTCAGGAATTTGTGGGGAGGGGAGCTTCCCCGGCTAAAGGTCCAGTGTGTGCCGGGGCTGTCTGAGCCAACACATGGAAACTGAGGCTCACGGAAAAGAAGGGTCTGTACACGTACACACCCTGGTTCTCTCCTAAGAGCTAAAATTCAGCCTGGAGCCTGCTGTATAAATCTGATCACATCCCTCCCTCTCTGGCTCCGAACTCTCCCGAGGCTCTCCAGTACCTGGGACAAAACCCACACCTCACCATGGCCCAAGGGCCTACCTGGCCCCTCAGCCCACAGAACCCCCTACTCTCCTCCCATTCACTCTGCTTTGGCCACCTGGCCTCCCTCCAATGCACCCAGCCCATCCCTACCTCAGGGCCTTTGCACATGCTGTGCCCTCCGCCTGGAGAGAGCACTCTTTGTGAGTTGTTATCCCTGTTTAATCTGTCAAGAAAAGTGCAAAGAGAGGAGGTCATATGCCCAGACACACACAGCAGTTCCCACCCAGGCCCCTCTGACCAGTCCCCACCCCCAGCCATCTCCCACCAATGGTGCCACGTTTAAACTAGACCTCCCGAACAGCCCACCTCAGAGCTGATTCTCAGCCCCTCCAGGTCTTGCCACCCCAGCTATGTGCCGAAGACCCTCAGGCCTCAGGTCCAAAGTCCCTGCTCAGGGAGCTCCTGGGCCAACCCACCCCCCACATCTCCCAGTGTCCCTCCTGCTGCAATTTCTCCGCCCCAATTTCTGCCCTTCATTTGGGCAGATGCTGGAGCCTTCAAGGACGGCAAAGCCAAAAATAATCAAGCCGACCTACCTCCCAAAAGTGGAGCAGCCCCGCCCAGCCACCTGGCACGGTGGAGGTAATTAGTGCACGAGGCAATGAGGGTAATTAGGTCTGTGGGATCCAGACCACAGATCCATGTTTGGAGTTAGGAGGGGGTTCTCCTGGTCCTGGGAACTCGAGCCCAAAACCCAGCGCATGACCCCATCCCCAAGCCCCTTTGTTCCTGGGCCTAAAGGTGCCTGGCTCTGTTATTTCCTGGGTGCTGTTTGCTTAGTGAATTAACCTTGGCCTTGGGTAGAAATTGAGGTGGATCTAAATTTAAGGCAGGGTGACTTTCACACACACACACACACACACACACACACACACACACACACACATTTTTGTTGTTGTTAATTCTCACCCAAGGGTATTTTTCCCATTGATTTTTAGAGAGAGTGAAAAGGAGGGAGGGAGGGAGAGAGAGAGAGTGAGTGAAACATCTTTGTGAGAGAGACACATCGATTTGTTGCCTCCCACACGTGCCCCAACCAGTGGCAGGGATCGAACCTGCAACCCAGGTACGTGCCCTTGACTGGGAATCAAACCCATGGCCCTTCAGTGCTTGGGCAGACGGTCTAACCACTGAGCAACCCCGGGTAGGGCCACTTTCACCAAGACTGGGTCATCAAACTCTCCTCTGCCATGGTCCCCATACATCCACCCAATGCTGAGAGATGCAAAACCCAAGGGAAGCCTCAATCCAGCCCTTGAGGTGCCCTCAGGCAGGGGAAGTCAGTGTTAGACACAAATATCCCGAGCCCCTTGGGGTCAGGATTGGATCAGAAGGAGGGAGGGTGCTGGGGAGGTCTAGAGAAAGAGGAGGGAGGGCTTCTCAGAGAGAGAACATTGAAGATGGGGCTTTGAGGGATGAATAGTTGTCTCCAGGCTGAGGTGTGATGCTGGCTCTACTGGCATGGCTGTAGGGGAATGAGGAGGAGGAGGAGGATGACTGGGGAAGCACAAAGGAGGATATCACACCAGGTTGGACCTGAGCTCACACCCGGTTGGGACCCTTCAACCCTAAAAAAGAATATCCTAAGAACTTTGCTCGGGATTGAAATCACATGCCCAAACACTCAAGAATAAATATGTTTATAACAGTGAACATTTATTAAGCTCCTGGGGCCATGCCCTCTTCCACTCAAGGACTCGTTGGATTCTTACTGGAAACCTCAGAAGTAAGCAGCATTCTTATGCACATTTTATAGATGGAGAAACTAAGCACAGAGAGGGAAACTGGCTTCTTTAAAGTCACACTGCTGGTGTTAACGTAAAAAACATTCAAACCTGTAAAGGATTTTTGTGAGTTTATTTGAGCCAAACTGTCGACAATTGCTGGGAAGCAGAACCTCAACGAATTGGGATAATGCTCTGGACCACGGTGGGTTTTCCTCTATTTTTATACATTGCAATCAAAGGAGGGACGAAGGTGGGTTACATGAAATCCATTGGTGATAGACTAGAGAGGCGGGAGAAAGCAAAGCGGGGAGGGGTGTGTGTGTGTGTGTGTGTGTGTGTGTGTGTGTAACCCCTGGGATTGGTTAAAAAGTGAAATGATAGACATATACTTAGGTGGGTGCAGGAACAATTAACATGATAACAATGAAGGAATTTGTGGTATCTGTCCTGGCGCCCAGACACATTAGGTTGTGCCCCAAGGGCTCCAGAAAAAGGGAAGTTACAAGTTACCCAGACATTTCAAGGACATGTTATCATAGATGCAAAAAGGCAGATGGGCTCAGTTAAGGTAAAGGTTGACCTTGTCAGTGAAGATACCAGCCTAGGAGGTGACTACCCACCATAACTGCTTTTAGTTAAATTTAATTTCAGACCATCCTATGTGGTTACTTACTTTAGGTCTTTGAGTTTGCAGGCCTCCCCTGAGCTTGTCAGGTCAGCGTGTGGCCCACACTGGTAAGAGGCAGCAGGGCTGGGAATCACTTTCTGGCTCATGTGACTCTGGAGACAACCAAGGACCAAGACTGGCGCCTAGGGATCCCTTTCTTCTGGAAGCATTTACAGCGTTCCTGCTGCAGATCAGGCTTGCTCTAGGTGCTGGAGCAAAGCTGCAGAAGAGGTGGACAGTACCCAAATCGTGCTATAACAGATCTAGGTGGCCATGGTGACCCATGCCATGTGGTTGGGTGTGTGGCTTTGGGGAAGAATGACAGGCTTCCCCTGATCTGATAGGACAGGAGCCCTCCAGGGAGCAGAGAGCATTTAGCCTTAGTTCAAAGGTTGGGTCAGATTTAACCCTAAGTTCACCCGGCAAAGTGCTTCCCTAGAGCCAAACAAGCCATTTTAGTTCCTTTTTGGTCCCTCCTGTGACAAGCTGCTCATTCCTGCACGTCCTTCTTCGACCTGAAGGGAAAGCTGTTGCTTGTGGTCAGCCACTCTGCCCTGCAAGGAGAAGAGGCCTGAGTCTGTGTCTATATCCAGGGGACAGTGAGGAGCTTACTGGTGTCACCTGGATTCTCCCTGCCTCCTCCCGCACTCAGCCCTGTGAGCATCAGCCCATTCTCCAGGTGAGAAAACTGGAGTCCGAATTGACAAAGCCACTCCCTCAGTTTGGACTTGACTAGGACAATATCAGGTTAGGGCTGCTCAAGGCCAGCACGACCCCGGCCCCTCCTAGAGCCTGAGGGGGACCCAGGAGAGGATTCACCTCCCCACTTTCTCTCATGCTGTTGCCTTCTGCCCACACAGGGAGGGAATTTGGCCGGGCCCCTCCCCACCGAGGGGCCAAGTGGCCCTTAGCTACAGAGCTGTAGCCGTCCGGCACTCAGCGCACCCTGAATGGCTTCCAGAAACCTTGGCCCTGCCGGCACCTTTCCAGTTACTATTTTTTTTTAAATTATATTTTTGGTAATAAGGAAAAGTCACTCTGCACAGAACAGACGGTATTCTCTTTGTTCATGCATTTTGTGGCTTCGGGCCTGAGAGCAAAGCCAAATCCTTTGCTGGTGCAGATGCCTGGTGAAGTTAGAAACTGAGTCTGTGCTTCCATCTCCCCAGCGAGGCTGGGGGTCCAGGGTGTGCCCGCCCTCCAGGAGTGCCCCGCTCTGGCCACAGATGAACAAATAAACAGGTAACACACATCAGGGATATCACAGAAAGGGATGGGGGCATGGGACAGGACAGGGTGAGATCGAGCCAGGCCTGGAAGGACAAGGCAGAACATGAGTCTGAAGGAAGGGTATGCTTGGTGGAGGGAACAGCGTGGGCAAAGTCCTGGAGGGCGTCCACTCAGATCTTGGCCTGGGACTAAGTCTCCAGAATTCACCTAAAGGTAATTTGAAGCTCCTAGCTCAGATGTGTGATTCTTGTCAGGGAAACAGAAATAAAGGAAGAGGGAGATGTGACAGAGAAGACGAAAAGCAAAACCTCTGAGTTGTCAGAAAGCTTCACTGTGGTGAGGCTCAGAGCTTCAGGGACGCGATGGCATTCTGTGACCTGGGGCAGGCCGGGCCGGGGAGGCGATCACAGCTGTTCCTGGCAGAAGGCCCTGCTCCTGACATGGATATGAAGGGGTGCACTGCCCCTGACCAGAGGAGCAATCCGGTCAGGCGGACCTCCAGGGGACTCGCCCATTTGGAGGGAACTGGGCACCGACATTCACTCCCTCCATCCTGGATTCTGGGACCCTAACACACATCCTCCAAGCGTCGTTGGCATTGGCACAGTTGTCTTGTTACAGTTCTCTGTCTGCCCGTCTCCTGAGTCTCTGCCTCTCTCCCCAGTCTCTCCGTCTCTGGGTCTGGGTCAATGTCCCTCCCGCACCCCAGCCCCCTTACCCACCCTTACTCCCCGCCCTCCCAGCCCTTTCTCCAGCGCACCGGGCTCTCCCAACCTCCTTCCCCCGCCCCGCTGCGGAGGGCCGGCAGGGGGAGCTGCGGGAGACCTCGGGGATGTGGAGGGGCGGGGAGGCGGGGAGGCGGGGCGGCGGCTGCGTCGGGACCCGTTGCAATGGGACCGGAGGCGGCGCAGGCGGCAGCGGCAGCGCAGACAAAGGCGCGGGCGGCGCGGAGGGCGCGGGGAGTCGGCGCCGCGGGCCGCACCCGACTCCGCCGGGACACTCACGGGGAGCCCAGCCGGCAGGGTGAGCCTGGCCAACCGAGACTGCGTGCTGGCGCGGGGGGCCCCGAAGTTGCAGGGCCGAGGGAGGGCGCGGGGGACCCCGAAGTTCTGGATGCGGAGGCTGGGGGCGGTCCGGGAAGCCCCGGAGCACCCGGTCTTGCGGGCGCTCAGGGGCCCGAAGTTCCGTAGCTCGAGTCAGGAAGGGGACAGTGAGAGCTTCCCAAAGTTCCTCGCCCAGCCTCGCAGGAGGCTGCGAAGGTGTCTCCGAAGTTCCAGACCTGGGGAGGGCGCGAAGGGACCCCGAAATTCTGGACCTGGGCATGGAAGGGGGCAGAGGGTCCCGAAAGCTCAGGAATCGGGGCGGCGCGGAGGATCCCCGAAGTTATGGGCCTGGGGTTGGAGAAGGCAGATACTATGGTCCCGAAGTTCTGGACCCGGAATCAGGGACGTCACGAGGATCTTGAAGTCCCAAGGTTGGGGACCGCATATCCCGAAGTTGTGGCACGCACTGGGCGCCCCACTCCTGACGCGTGTGGGGACTCAGTCCTGACGGGGGCACGTGGGGTGGGCTTCGCCCGCACAAGCGATTAAGGATCCGGGGCACCGGGCGGGGTCGGGCCCCCTCCGGGAGCCTTACTGCCAGCGGCGTGAGGGGCATGACTAGTTGGTGAGTAACTTTTCCCAAACGTACAAGTCACAGCTGGAGCGCCCCGGCCGGAAGGGCCGGAGTTCCTGGGACCCCGGAGCCCCAGCCTGACCCAGGACTGCCCCCAACCTCGGCCAGAGCTGTCGCCCCTCCCCCACCAGGGGCTCGGATTTCAGACCCCGTGACCAGGACAGCAGCTGCCCAGGACTCGGGTGGGGGTGCAGTCCCCCTCGGACCACGGAGACCACTAAGCCCGGGTGTCCCTTCCCCCAACTTGCCTCCCCTCCCCCAGGTCCCTCTTGAGTCCCCTGCAGATACCCTGGATGCAAGTTTGAGGGGCAGGGGGAGGGTCAAAAAATCACCCCATGTCCCTGTCCCCCGCAGCTATTCCTGGCTGCTGTGGGGTGGTGGCTAGAGAGAGGCGTGTGGGGAGCCCATATCCCAACCTTGGCTCCACTCAGCCCCCTTGGTATTGGCAGTGACTGGTGATGGGAGATCTGGTAGTGGGGACCAGGGTGGTCCTGTTTGGCTGCATCTTGTCTTTTTGACGAGGATGGGGGGGGGGGCTCCCTAATTGGACTTTGACACTAAGTCTGTGCCTGTGTCCTAGAGTGGAAATGAAGGGGTCCCTCTGGGAGGCCAGTGGGGATTGGTCTCCCAGTAGGCACCTGGTGATGCCACAGTTTTTGCTGGAGGCTCTGGCTTTGGCCTCCTCAACCCACCCTGAGATTGAGGGGGCTTCACCAAGGACTTAATAACCCCGATGATGCTAGGTTTATGCTGAGAGGTCAGGGGCCACCTCTCAGACTCCTCTCAGAGAGCCGTCTCTTGCCCAGGGTGTTGTAGGAGCTTCTCCGGGTGGAGAGAGTCAGGGTCTCCTTGATCTGAGTGATCTACTGATTCTCTTACCTTTGTGGTTGAAATTCCAAGAATGGTGCACCTGGTGGTGAGTCCTGAGGTTGGACCTGCTTGGCCTCCCTCAGCCTGTCCTGGGGGGACACTCACAAGTCCTTTCTACCCCAGAGGCCGAACCAGCAGCTCCTGCCACCTCTCTGGCTGCCCCTTGGAAGCCCACCTAGCCCAGCCTGACCAATGTCCACAGCCAGGTGAGCCCCTGCCTCCACCGGCTTGGCCCTGCGCCCTCGGGGCAGTGCCTCGTCCCCACTGAGCACCCTCTCCCCATGCAGGGAGCAGCCCATCTTCAGCACAAGGGCACATGTGTTCCAGATCGACCCAGCTACCAAGCGGAACTGGATCCCTGCGGGCAAGCACGCCCTCACCGTCTCCTACTTCTACGATGCCACCCGCAACGTCTACCGGATCATCAGCATTGGGGGTGCCAAGGTCCTGGCAGGGCCTGGCTGGGGTGGTGGGCCTGGATCTGGTTGTTGCCTTGCTGTGTGCCCAGGGGCAGGTCCAGAGGAGCCCTGACCCTTTCTGGGCCTCAGTCTCTTCCTCGTGAAATGGCTCAGACAAGGATCTTGGAGGCACTAATAGAAAGTGATACCCGAGTTGCTCTCATATTCATTATTAACAGTTCCATTGACCTTGAACTTTCCTCTCCTTTCCTCAGGCCATTATCAACAGTACTGTCACCCCCAACATGACCTTTACCAAAACCTCCCAGAAGTTCGGACAATGGGCAGACAGCCGTGCCAACACTGTCTACGGCCTTGGCTTTGCTTCTGAACAGCATCTAACCCAGGTGGGCCTCGGGGGTACATGGTGGGAGGGTCAGGGCTGGGTCTGTGTCATCTCTTGGGTGCACTGGGGCCCCTGGTCAGGTGCCGGGCCTCCACCTTTCCAGCTGCAGAAGTGGACAAGCCAGAAGCCCTTCCCTGTTCCCTGACTCACATCCCAGCTCTGCAGGACACCTCCAATTTCAACACGCCTTGCCCCTCTCTGGGTTCCAGGAATGGGCTGGGTGCTTCCCCATACACACTAGCACTGTATCATCCTTTCCCTCCACCCTCTGCTGTCTTTAGACGTCAGTATTGTTTTATCCATTGTTTCCCTGGATGGTTGGTTTGTGCTGAGTCCCGCTGAGGGCATGACGATTTTCTTCTATTAGCTTTTGTTTTCCTTTCATATTTAGGGCTTGAATTTACTTCTGTGGGTAGTGTATGGTAGGAGTATTTATTCCCACAGAAGTATCCAGTTGATCTTGGGCCATTTAAAAAAATACATATTTTTTTATTTTTACAGAGAGTAAGAGAGAGGGGGAAACAGATAGAAACACCAATGATGAGAGAGAATCACTGATTGGCTGCTTCCTGCACACCCCCTACTGGGGATTGAGTCCACAACCCATGCACGTGCCCTGACCTGGAATCCATAGGTCGACGCTCAACCACTGACTCACACTGGCCCGGTGATCTTGGGTCATTTTTGAAAAGACCATTTGCCCCCAGTGAATTGCGCCAGCCCCTTTGCATAAATCAAGTGGCTGTATATCTGTAAATATTTCCTTTATTTAAAAAAAATGTTTTTATTGATTTCAGAGAGGAAGGGAGGGGGACAAAGATAGAAACATCAATGATGACAGAGAATCGTTGATGGGCTGCCTCCTGCATGCCCCACACTGGGGATTGAGCCCGCAACCTGGGCATGTGTCCCCGACCAGAATTGAACCTGGGACCCTTCAATCCTCAGGCTCACGCTCTATCCACTGAGCCAAACCAGCCAGCGCTAAATATTTCCTTTAAAAAGTATTTTCAAACTGCCCTAGCTGGTTTGGCTTAGTGGATAGAGCGTCGGCCTGTGGACTGAAGGATCCCAGGTTCAATTCCAGTCAAGGGCACATGCCTGAGTTGCAGGCTCAGTCCCCAGTGCGGGGCATGCAGGAGGCAGCCAATAAATTCCCTCTCATCATTGATGTTTCTATCTCTCTCTTCCTCTCCCTTCCTCTCTGAAATCAATAAGAATATATTTTTAAAAAAGTTATTTTCAAGCTAAGGAGATTTATTTTAAAGTAAAAAAAAGGGGGTAGGGGTATTGTACCCTAACTGGAAAGCTGATATGGGCAGCAAATGTAAAAACATTAATACAGCCTGGCTGGTGTGGCTCAGTGGTTGAGCATCGATCTATGAACCAGGAAGTCACAGGTCGATTCCTGTCAGGGTTCAGGCTCGATCCCCAGTAGGGGCTGAGTAGGAGGCAGCAGATCAGTAATTCTCATTATTGATGTTTCTATCTCTCCCTCTCCCTCTCTGAAATCAATAAAAATATATCTTAAAAACAAACAAAAATTAATATAACAAAAATGAGAACAGGACAGTCACTTCCTCCCTGGCTAGGGCTGAGACCCCAAGACCTGCTTTCTCTTTGTCATACCAGGATATTTGCATGTGTTCCACACATTAAAGACAGGTTAGCCACCACCTGAGGCTCTCCTTGCTGAAATAAGCTTGATGGAGAGGGAAAGGCAATTCCTTTCCCGGGCGGCTCAATGTAAGCCTCCCCCATGAACATCCCACCCGCTGCTCTCCAGCTCACTCTGCCCTCTGGGGCATCATTTTCCAAGCCTTCTTCCCCTTGCCCAGTTCATGAGATGAGGGGATGCACAGAGTTCCCTTTGGGACAGGGATGGCTCTGGCTGGAAGGTAACTGGCTGGGGCCCAGGGGAGGGGGCCAGGGGTTTGTTGACTGTTTCTGTCCCCTCTCCTCAGTTTGCTGAGAAGTTCCAGGAAGTGAAGGAAGCAGCGAGGCTGGCGAGGGAGAAATCTCAGGATGGGGGGGAGCTCACCAGTCCAGCCCTGGGGCTCTCCACTCACCAGGTCAGCACTCCCTGTCCCATGGGGAGAAGAAGGGGGGTCTGTTCCTGCGTTGTGATGTGCTGGTGCCCAGAACCAGATGCTCACAAGTTGTGGCAGGGACCACGGAGGAGGAGTGTGGGTGCCATGGAGCATGTCAGGAGGAATGTGGCCTAGCTTTGGGTCAGGGACGACCAGAAAGCCAGCTCAAATGGATGAGCGGGTGGAGTAAAGAACTGTTCCCCGGGCAGTTTCCCCCATGACTTTACTCAGTGTAATTTATTAACCACCTACTGTGTGCCAGGCCCAAGGCTGGACTGGGGTTACAGAGATGAAAAGGCAGGCTGGCCCCTGCCCTCAGGGCTCCTGAGGTGAATTCATAAGAAATTCAGCATGGTGGAGAGGGCTTCCTGAAATGGATGTTGAAATTTGGCCCCAGAGGGGTACTGTTCTAAGGTTTCAGATTGCTCCCCATGCCCGCCCAGGGCACATTTTGATGATCTCTGGGTTTAGACTGACCTGCGTCAGGTTTGCTGCTGGGGAATTGGTGAGAGCTCAGGCAGGCAAGGTTGGGGGCCAGAGTCCAGAACTCTGGTCTAGGGGGGTCACGGGGAACCATGGAGGATGGGTGACAGGGGAAGGATGCCTGCTCTCAGCCATGACCTCAGTAACATCAGTCTTGACCCTAACCATGATCTTCTAACAGGTCCTTGACTGACACCCCCCCCCCCGTGACCCCGCTTCTGTCCACACCCTTAGGTGCCCCCGAGCCCCCTCATCAGCACCAATGGTCCCCCCAGCGACGAGAAACTGTTCCGCAGCCAGAGCGCGGAAGCCCCGGGCCCCGCGGAGCGAGAGCGGCTCAAGAAGATGCTGTCAGAGGGGTGAGGGGGTTGGGCGGGGTACAGGGTCGCGGCAGGATGTGGGGCTGCGCGAGCAGCTTCTCAGAAGCCGCCCCGGCGCGACGGGCGGCGGATCTGACTCTGGACCCAAAGCCTGGGGACCCAGAGGCGGCTAACCCCAACAATCCTGCCCCTTCCGGAGTTCGGGAGCCGACCGCGCCCTTGCACGCGCTCCGGCTTTGGCCACGCCTTCCGAGGGATGACCGTGCCCCCGCCCCGCTCACACCTCCTCCGGGTAGTTCTAACCCACGTAGCCTCCCAGCCCCACCCCGTTCTGGCTGGGTCCCCGTGTGCTGACGCCGGGCTCAGCCGCATTCCCATTGTCTCACTGAACAAACACCCGGCGCCTACACTGACCCCGCCTGCGACAGGGATCGCACCGCCCAGTCCCATTCACCCCTCCGGCAGGACCCGCCTGCCGCGGACTTTCGCGCCTTGGCTCCGCCTCCACGCCCGCCCCGCTTCGGCCCATTGTCCAATTACCAGCCCTGCCCAGCATGGCCCCGCCTCCTAACCCGCCCGCCCTAGCTCCGCCCCCGCCGAGTGCTGCCCCGCCCCTAGCCTAGCGCCGCGGGTCTGGCTCGACCCGAAGCCGACCCCTGCGTCCCCGCAGCTCCGTGGGCGAGGTACAATGGGAGGCCGAGTTCTTCGCGCTGCAGGACAGCAACAACAAGTTGGCGAGCGCCTTGAGAGAGGCCAACGCGGCCGCCGCCCAGTGGAGGCAGCAGCTAGAGGCACAGCGCGCAGAGGCCGAGCGGCTGCGGCAGCGGGTAAGGGGACCCTTCTTCCCTCCGAGAGACCCTGGGCCTCGGGCAACTGTGGAGCCCCTGCCTGAACATGTCCTGTCTGTCCCGGGTTCACCAACTGGCCGTGTGATCTCTATAGGTTACTTTCCTGAGCCTTAGTTTCATGCTCTGTAAAATGGGTCTGATTTAGAGCCCACCTCAAAGGTGTGTCAGATCTTAAAGTCTTCCCTGCCAGGGGTGGGGTGGTAACCCCAAGCAGAGGGTGCGGGACTGAGCAGAAGGCAGATTCCCCGGAGAGTTGCTGACCATTCTGTCCACCCAGGTGGCTGAACTGGAGGCCCAGGCAGCCACAGAGCCGACCCCAGTCAGTGAGAAAGAGGGGCCAGGCCAGGCGCTGGAGCAGCTGGAGTCCTTAGTGCAAACCAAGGACCAGGTGAGCACTGAGCATGTGAGTATGTGTGTCCCCAGGCCTCACCTTCCCTGACCTCCCATGGGAGAGCCAGGACCCCCAGAACACCCTGGGAACTCTTCTCCACTAGGAGATCCAGACGCTCAAGAGCCAGGCTGGTGGGCCCCGCGAGGCCCCTGATGCAGTGGATCGGGAGGAGACGCAACAGAAGGTGCAGGTGTGTGTGGTTGCCAGGAGATGGGGTGACTGCACTTGGGCAGCCAGCTTCTGGTGTGAGACAGGTTTGGTATCCTCCCTTCCTGGCTGGTCCCTTTTAGCCTGTTTCTCCATCTGTAAACGGGGTCAGGAAGACATCTACCCTAAGGTGAAGGATTGGGAAGAGCAGATGCATGGAAGGTCTGAGGTGGTTTGTAAACGGTTGTTATTGGTACAACGTTTTAGATCCATTTACTCAACAAGCAATTTTTGAATCCCTGCTGAGCTTTCTTGACCCCATCAAGTCCTCACACCTCCCCAGCCTGCATTTGAACACAGGTCTGGCTGGCCTGGCTGTTGTTAAAAACTTTATCCAAGAAACATTCATGGGCATGTCCTCAAAGGCCCTGAGATGGGGAGGGTATCAGTGTGTCTAAGGAACCACAAAGCCAGTGAGGCTGAGCTGGAAAGAGAAAGGAGGAAGGGGATGTAGATTTCATCCCCAGCCTGATGGGTCACAGGAGGGCTTTCGGAAGAGGGACGTGATCAGTTCTGTGGTGTTCAAATTGGCTGGGGGATCAGGGAGCGTCTTCAGCACAGGTGGCAGCGGGGAGATCAAGAGACGGAGGGGGACTTGGCCCACAGTGGGAACTGTGGAGATGGCGCTCAGAAACGGATGCCCCAGTCAGGGCTGGTAACCCTGCCCACCCTCTCCCTGCAGGACCTGGAAACCCGCAACGTGGAGTTGGAGCACCAGCTGCGGGTGACAGAGCGCAGCCTGGAGGAGGCTCGGGCTGAGCGCGAACGGGCAAGGGCTGAGGTGGGCCGCGCTGCACAGCTGCTGGACGTCAGGCTGTTCGAGCTGAGCGAGCTGCGGGAGGGCCTGGCCCGCTTAGCCGAGGGTGCTCCCTGAGCCTGGCCTGGCCACCAGTCCTTGTAGGAGCTGGAGCCGATGGGAGCAGGTTCTACACAAATGCTTCCCATTTGGGGCACGGGCTGGCCGCAGGCGGCCCAGCAGGCCACTTGCCCTGGCAGGGACCAGGGCTGACAGCCAACGGAGGGCCTGGCTGCTTACAGCTTAGGGGCTGTTGGGGGCTTTTCATTGTATAAGATTTCTAGACTCTCCACCAGGGCACATGCTGGTGCCCAGATTACATTTCTAAGCATGACTGTGTGTGTGGTGTGTGGACACTAAATGCCGTCATTGGACCTTCTCCTGTCTCCTCTCCAATACATCTTAGCTGTCCTCTGTTCATGTAGGGCTGGAAAGTCACTTGAGGTGAGCAGGATGGCTCAGAGCCCAATGGGGGGCGGTGCCTAGGGGACACAACTGCCTGGTCCTGCTGCCCCCATCCCCTGGGGCTCAGCTCATGTTGTCCAGACCAGTTTGGACTTAGATGGCCCTGGTTAAGCCTCCCTTCACTCTGGCTGCAAACCTAGATTCGATGAGGTGGGCAGGCACTCAAGTTCCTAGACCACAGCCATGTTCTCGAGAAGAGGATGCTCTCACCAGCCTCATGGCCACATTTGAAGAGATGCAGTTGCTATGTCCATTTTCAAACGAGGAAACAGACCCTGAGGGACTTCATCAACCCAAGGTCACCCACCTGGAGCAGCCAGCACTGCAGTTCAAAGTTTTGGGCCTGGCCCTATAGGAATGAAGAATTGGGGGGCGGGGCAGAGTGACATGAGGTTCCAGGGGACTTAAAAGGCACAGGAAGCCATACCCTCCTCTCCTACTCCTGTTCCCAGAGTCAGACTGGGTAAGGCAAAAGACCCGTTTATTATCTCCTGCAAACAACACACCTTCACTTTTGGGTCCACAGCACCCCCTTCAGTGACCCTGGGCTGGAGTCACTGTTTATGGAGATGGGCCCAGCCACATGGCCAGTGTTCTTCCCGTTATAGCTTGACTTTTGGCCAAGGCTTCGAGAAGGGGCCAGCTGGGGCCTCAGGTAGAGCAGCCATGTACTGCACATGGGTGTCCATGGGCTCCACTGAGGGGGACGGCAGCCTGGGAGGGGGAAACTGCCCTCCAACCCTCAGTGTGATGAAGGAGTCTCTGGCTGGGCAGGTAGGGGCGGAGTGGGCCTTAGACGGGAACCGGGGGCCGAGCGGGCCTCAGGTTGAGCCCTGGGTAGACGGCCCCTGTGGCCAGTCCCACCGGCCTTCTGCCGCTGCAACGCGTGCTCCACCTGCTCCTTGAAGCGCCGGTTCTTCCGCTTGATCTTGGCCAGCTCAGCCTTGCGCTTGGCCTCCAGGTCAGGGTCCTGGCTCGGGGAGGACAGGGAGGTGGCTGAGCTGGTTATTCCCTACCTCAGGAACCTTGCCTCCCACCTGCTGGCTCACCCTCACCTTTCCCTCCAGGATCAGCTGCTTCCGCTTGTTAATTTCCTTCTTTTCATCAAAGTTGGCTGCCTCAAGTTTCTGGGGATGGGGGGCAGAGGGAGAGGCTGTCATGGGGGGTAGTTCCCATCTTGAAGGGAGCACCCTGGGTCCCAAGGATCAGCTCTTGGACACTCACAATCTCACACTCTCTCCGCACCACGTTGACCTGTGTGAGAATCTGCAGCACCTCAGCCTCCTCCACCAGGAACTCCTCCAGCTTCTTCTCTGTGGGGACAATGGTGGGGGGGAGGGGCAGACATGACGGAGAGGAATTTCAGCCAATAGTGAGTTCCCAGTGTGAGTGGGGAGGGGGGGCATGCAAGGTGTCTGGGGGTCTTAACAGATACAAGTCAGGTGGGCAAGATCTGGGACTTCAGACCTAAGTAAGATATAGACTGCTCTTGTGTGTGTGTGTGGTTACCAACGCTAAGAACTGAATTGGGGAAAAAGTACTTTTTTTGGACAGTATTCTTTAAAGTCAAGTGTTTCTGAATTTGAGGACATTCCCCAAAGTCCCTGCCCACCAGACGGCCATTATGGGGAGCTTCTCTTTCAATAATTGGGCGAAAGAAACTTTGGGGGTTGTATAGAAAGGAAAGTGGAGTCTAAGTTTGCTTGTGTGAGAAGGTAGGTGGGTATCCCACTCCTGCCCCCTTACTCACTGATTTGCTCCTCGATGGCATGAACCAGGTGGATGTCATACTGTGTCACCAGTGTAATGGCCTGTCCCTGCCGCCCTATAAGGACATACCACAGTCACCTGCTATGTGCCAGGGGCCAGGATGAGGGATCAAGAGACAGGTCAGGACTCCTCTTGAGGAACAGAACTTGGTGGGTAGGTGAAGGAAGCCTGGGGTATCAGGGCTTGACCCCCAGCAAGACCTGTGTAGTGGGTGATCTGTCCCAGGGGAGCTGCAGGACACCAGGGAGAGGTGGCTCTCTTGCCAGCTTGGCCCGAGTTGGAGGCAGGTGATGTGGCTGATCCCTTTTTGGCATGGCTGCCGGGGAGCCCAGGCTGAGTTATGTCAGCAATAAGCCGTGACAGGCCTCAGCCCAGATCTCTGCATGCCAGTCTCTCCGTTCCGTTTCTGGGACAATGACTAGCTAGTGCTGGACCAGCACTGACAGCTGACAAGGCCCATGATCCTTGGAGCAGCCGCAAACAGACATGTTCTCGTTACCCGTCATTTGACAAAGCAGTAAGGTCCAGAAAGCTGATGTGATCTGCCTGAGGCCACAGGGCAGGAGAGAAGGGGCTCCACTCCAGGCATGAGAAAATCTCACAAAGGCAGTACCCCTCCCTGTTAGGGCTGGGGATCAGAGATGGATGCCTCCTTGGTCACTGGCTAGGGTCACAGTGAGGGGTTAAACTTGGACACCAAATCCCACAGGCAACATCACATCCACCAGGGCTCATGCACCCACTCACTGCAAGGTCCCAACTGGCAGCCCTGAGAGCTTAAGAGGACTGAAGTGAGCCAACAGGGACTGATGAGGATCGGGGCAGTATATGCTATGCCCCAGAAGACAGATGTAGGTTCCCTGAAAAAGCCAAAGTACCCCCACCTTTGCTTTTAAAAGGACAGTTCCCCAACAGCTTTCACCTGGGGCTGTATCCCCCCACCTTCCCCTCCCCCCCCCCACACACACACACTAGCTCATGACTTTGGCTCCTCACGGTGTGGGCAATCTGGAAGGATGGCTCCCCAAAGGCCATCCCGCCCTGTCTACTTACCTGCACGGGCTGTCCGGCCAACTCGGTGGATGTAGATCTTTGGGAGCCCAGGGGTATTGTGGTTAATGACCACCTGCACTGTGGGAATGTCCAGGCCCCTAGAGGCAGAGGCCGATCAGCACCACTGTCCACATGGTAAAACCCATGCTGGGACTCACCCAAGGTCACTTAGCAGTGAAACAGGGGTTGCCCAATCCTTGCCCGAGGCCAGCCTCCCCCTCTGGCCCCTCTGTGGCGGTGTCAGCGGGCCAGCACATAGGAGGGAGTATTCTGGGCTGCTCACCGGGAGGCCACATCTGTTGCGATCAGGATCCGATAGATGCTGGACTTAAACTTGGCCAGGGCAGCAAAGCGTTCTTTCTGAGCCGGATCAGGGAAAAATTGGGGGAATGGGGATGGGCGTCAAATACCATCTTAGTCAATGAGCACTTATTGTATGAGGCCTAGGCCAGGGCTGATGCCAGGATGGTCCTGGCCTCACAGGGCTCACAGTCCAGGGAGGGAGAGGACTGTAAAAAAGCCAGACAGGGCAGAGGGGGGTGGCAGGAAGAGTGCTCCAGGCAGAGGGAAGAGCCTAGCAAAGGCCCGGAGGCTGGGAGTCTCAGGCAAGGAGGGCAGATGGGGGTCTCCTCACCTGTTTCATCATAGAATGCAGAGCCACAGTGGGGAAGTTGAACTTGCGTAGCATCATGCACAGGACCTGGCAGGTCCTGGTGGGAAGAATGCACTTTCAGCCCCTACAAAGCTGGGGTCCTGGGAAAGCTCTCTTTGCCCCCGCCCCTGCCCAGGACCCCAGGCAGGTGCCCCTGCACAGATAGGTAAGGACAAGCAAGGTGCAGGGTGCCTTGCCCGCTGACCTCCTCTCTGCTGACTCCTCTCCTAGCCTAAGCCAGCCCCACACCCAGACTTTTCAGGTAGCCAGTAAGTTCTTCGAGGTCCCATCAATGTGGTATGGACTGCCCACCTACTGGCTCATGTCAGAACAGTCTACAGCGTCTTGACAATCCCTTCACATGCTTCGGAAGTCTACAGTCCCCTGGGACTGTGGGGAGCACTGCCCCGGGTGGGGTGCTGCTGCACTGGGCCTCAGGGACCTTAGACCTAGTGAACAGGCTGCTCCGAGGATGGGGACAGCCTGGCCTTTCCGGTTAAGGGCAGATCTGAGGATCCCCCATTCCTGGCTCCACCTTCAGAAGAGGTGACCCTGGTGAGTGGCTTGTTCTCTCTGGGCCTCTTTGAGAAAATCTCCCAAAACCTCTGTCTGAGCAGAGGCCCTGGAGTGCGGAGACTGACCGTGTGCCTCCCGCCTGTGACCTCGGGCCACCTGTGGGCCCACCAAGCTCACTTGCATGTGTTGGTGAAGATGATGATGGACCAGTCTTCATGCTCATCCTGGAACTTCTGGATCAGGTGGACCAAGTAGGCGTCCTTGACCTTCTCAGGCACCAGCAGGTAGCGCTGGTCTAGCTGTTCTACCGTGCGCACCCTGGGAAGGGGTAGGCCTCAGTTTCCCCTTCTGTTGAATTCGGCCAATGCCCTGCCCACCTATGGGCAATAATCTCCATTGGGTGTATTGGGTGTAACCCCACCACCTCTGCCTGCCCCCCCCCCCCCCCGAATACCCCCGGAATGTGGCTGTGGACTCACGGGGCTTGAGCCTCCCAGAAGAAGGGCTGGTTGGTGGCCAGGCCCTGCAGCTCCCGTAGTGTGTCGGTCAGGGTGGCACTGAAGAGCAGCGTCTGCCTGCGGGCCGGCACAGCTGCCAGGATGGCTTCCAGGTCCACGGTAAAGTCAGTGCAGCCCTGCTCCAGCAGCCGGTCTGCCTCGTCCATCACCTGCAACGCCAGCAGCAGTGGGTCTGGGGTGAGTGTGCTGTCCAAGGCGGGCCTGCCTCCCCCATGTTCCCCCTTCCCAGCTTTGACCATGAGCCTGGGAGCACTCTCCCTTGAGGTCTTGGAGGCCCTGCTCCATCACCTGTCTCAGCTCCAATGTCACTTCTTCAGACAGGGCCTGCTCCCAGCCACCATCGCTGGGTCTACCTCTTGTGGGTCCCTGAGCTATCCCTGTCACGTTCCTAACATTCTGCTGGATGGCCTGTGGGACACGTTTTCCAAATGGATGAATCAGTGCCCAGGCCAACTCACCAGGAAGCGGATTTTCTTGATGCTGAACGTGTTGGAGCTGCGGAGGTGGTCAGCCAGGCGCCCTGGCGTGGCGATGACCACATGTGGTTTCCGGGAGAGCTCCAGGGCCTGGGCCACCATGTCTGCAGGTGGAGGGCAAGAGGTGGGGCTGGGCAGGTGGTCCAAGACTGCAGGGGTCCCATACCCAAAGCCTCCCTGGGGCCCCCGTACCCATGCCGCCAACGATGATGCAGTCTTTCAGGCCCAGAGGCTTCCCCAGGACCCGGAACTGCTCTGCGATCTGGTAGGCCAGCTCCCTGTGGGTGTGAAGGAGCCGGGCTGGGTAACACAGAGGTTCTGTACCTGTCTCCCATTCCCATCTCCACCCCCAGGGCTTCCTGACCTGCTCTCCTCTGCTCACATGCCCTCCATGGTTTCCTGTCTCCTTTGGACAAAAACTCTGACAATTAGCATTGGAGCCTGTGTGGACTCTTCCCCCTTACAGACTGGGCCCCAGGACAGCCCAGGGCCCCTCCCCTACTGGCCTCTCCTCCTCCCATGTTCTCAGCAATGGCCTTGACACCAGTCACCAAAGCCTGAAACCCTCCTCCCCTGGGGGTAGCCAGTGTCCAAGTGCCCTCCTCTCTGTCCCCTTGGCCCTGGCTCCAACCAGGCCTTTCCTCAGCCCACGTCCCTGCTTCCTGGGCTCTTGTCTTGCCCTCTCCCTCAGAATCAATTCTAACCTGGCATTCGAGGCCCTTCTTAAGCTGGCTCTAATATGCCCAGCCCCCAATGCCCTTCCTGTTCCCTGCCCCTCACACCTCTGCATGAATGTACTAGCAGTTCCCTCTGCCTAGATTACTTCTCCCCAAACTTGTTCCTGTGAGAGACCCTTCTCATCTTTTAAGGCACCCCTGACTGAAGCCTTCCTTGACACCTCCCATTCCCAGGCCACACTCTCATAGCATGGGGGGCTCACCTGGTGGGTGTCAGGACAAGGCAGAAGATGCCATAGGGATCCTCAGAGAGCTTCTGCAAGATGGGCAAGACAAATGCTGCCGTCTTGCCGCTGCCTGTCTTAGCACAGCCCAGGCAGTCCCGACCTGGGCAGAGGGCAAAGCAACATCAACAGTTTAGGTGTAGACAGGTGTTCCATTGAACAGTGACTGATACTGGCCCATGCCCTTTCCATTCCAGGCACACTGACAAATTCTAGGAGAGACCATTATCATCCCCATTTAACAGAAGGGGGAACTGACACTCAAAGAGATTTTCCCAGGGACACAGCCGGTGAGTAGCAGACTGGACTGGAACCCATATCCATGATCCAAGATGCTATTAACTAGTACCTCATTTTGACAACCCTCCCCACCACCACCACCACAGTCGGTCTGAGCCCGGGGAACTCGGAATGCCCTCCTCCAATCTGCATCTTACGCTCCCTATTGATTCTTTCACCTTTGTTTACTAGTATTTAATCCAACTTGCCACAGCCTAGGCTTCCTGTGGGCATCTCTGCAATGGCAAAAACTGGCTTGGGCCGGAAGAGTGGGGAGAAGTGCAATCACGGAATCAGAGTCCTGGATCTACCAGTAAACTTGACAGCCTCGGTTTCCATTTGTAAAATGAAGACAGTAGTGCAAGTTCTAGTCAATTTTCCCAGTACTATCGGTTAGTCATTCACAAAAACCTCCTAGTTCTGAGACTACAGCGGTTTCAGGGTCACATCACTTGTGCGCGGACACACAGTGAGTCGTTAACAACACTGCCATGTCTGCCTCCGGAACCAGGCTCCCCGAAACGCCCGAGGCTGCCCCTCGCCTCTCCGGACCAGCCTGGGTAAAGGGAACGGAGGCGGCGGCAGGAGCGGAGATGCCTCCTAGGGAAGAGGCCCGGCCACAACTCACCTTCCAGGATGGCGGGGATGCAGCCGAGCTGCACGGGTGTGGGCTGCTTCAAACCCAGCTGCCGACATTGTTCCACGAGCCACGAGGACAGACCGAGCTCAGCGAACCCGGCCATCCTCGCCGCCAGCCCCTGAACGCCAGTGAGCCGCGCTTCCGGCGCGTGCCAATGACGTATGAAAATTTCCCATTGATTGGTTCCGACTCCTGCGATGTTCCACCCTCTTAAACTCTCTCTGCCATTCCCAGTCTCGACTATATCCTTACCAGGTTTTCCTGAGTCCCATCGGCTCGCAGGATTAAATCAAACTACAATTCCCGAAATGCCCTGAAAGACGCACTTGCATCACCCGCCCCTTTACTCCGGTTTAGGAATCTCTCATTGGCTCATCTTCAGGCCGGAACGAGCAAACTACATTTTCCAGCGTGCCCCGCGGTGACTCCCCGCTTCCTGTAGACGTGTCCCTCCGGAAGAGGAGTGGGTGACACCAGAGCGACATGGCGCCTCCGGCTCCCGGTCCGGCTCCCGGCGGCTCCGGAGAAGTGGACGAGCTGTTCGACGTGAAGAACGCCTTCTACATCGGCAGCTACCAGCAGTGCATCAACGAGGCGCAGCGGGTGAAGGTGCGGCCGCTTCGGGGCCGGGGACTGAGGTGGAGGCGCTTCCTGCTGGCCGCGGGTCGCGCTCTGTTTTTAAAAAACTCTTCTGGCGGCATTTATCCCCCAGGCATCTCTTCAGAGGCGGTGAGGAGTAATCCTCCCATGACAGAACCCGCAGCGGTAGCAGTTTTTACTTCTCACTGCGTCCTGGAAGGCGTTTGAGTTAGGGGTTTATGCCACTATAATAATAACGGCAGTAATTCTCGTTTGTTGGACGCCCACACTGGCCGCCATACCCTCAATCCCCGTGAAGTAGGGACTGTTTGTCTCATTTTACAGATGAGAATACTCACTTTCAAGAGAGAAATGACTTCCCCAACGTTACCCTGCCCCACTAGCCCGGTTATTTCTCCCCAGTCTCGCTCACTCATTCATTCCTCAGTGAGCATCTCGGTGGGTCAGGCAGTGTGTTCGTGCTGAGCTCAAAAGAGTGACAAGATAGACAAAACCGTTAGCCTGGCAAGGGAAACAGTAAACAAATTAGTAAACAAGTCAGGAGGTGGTGTGATGGAGAACGAGGGAATGAGCTTGGCCGTTTGAGAGCTAGAAAATAAATCCTCAGGCAGGGCCCAGCCAGCAAGGAGCTGATGGCAGGAGAGGGGGGACAGCAAGGGCTGTTAGCAGGACCTTTCAGAGAGGGACATGGACCTTCTGTCACTTGGAGTGAACCATTGGAGAATTTTTTTAAGAGTGGGGAATATGGCAGGGTCTTTGCCTGTGTTCACAGCCTCGTATTCCAAAGAGTAAACAAAGAAGCGAGGGAATAGCACAACTTGAGCACTCTGTGTGGGCAAGGGGAGATAAAAAGTACTCAGTCCGAAATTGGGGGAGGGGTGGCTGCTTAAGGTGGGAGTGGTCCAATCAGGCCTTGCCTTTCCCATTGTCACTTGAACCTGAGACTGAACTTTGCGAAGCTTCTGACCCCGGAAGTTACTGCAGAGGTGCTGTGGCAGGTGTGAGCTCAGGGTAGTCAAGGCATAAGAGGCCAGTGTAGCAGAAGTAAGGAGGAGATGCCGAGGGGGCGGATGGAGAATGGTGTGGGCAGGGTGGGAGGCAGCAGGGTTTTGGATT